>NC_059541.1:11688811-12024074 GCF_905220415.1 Colias croceus
CTTTTGTAAAAGGAAGCAGAATCATAAAAATGTGCTCATAACTTCGACTTTTTAGTTTGAATGTGCTCTACCCATTGCATGAAAATTCAGATGCCTTACTATTAAATACATCCAGATACTAACCAACAAATTTACACAATTTGGTGTATTAATAAAAACGTCACCCACAAACCAGAAACTGTATAATATCTGAATAAGTTACAAGATCCGCCTACAATGCTTCCAACAAGCGCACACACACAAGCGACAATAATTGCAGCGCTGTTAGTCGCACGAATTTGCATGACTAATGCTGTGCCTCCAGTGAATAAGGGAGTAAGACGAGTTATTCCCTTTGGTTTTTATTGCACCATTGGATTCAGCTCGTCAAAATACACAACATATCAAAAGGACATATCTCTAGCTGCATCCTAACCCATTTTTTCGAATGACCCAAACGGTATAAGTAGGGTGTGATTAACGGTATAAGTTACCTTATCCATCATTTTAGGCAATCGCAAAGGAACTATTCGTCTCGAGTCAAAATAACCCACGAACACAAGGACGTATGTGTAGTTATACTTTTTGAATAAAGACATAATTCATTTTGTTCCATCCGTGCTAACACTATTTTAGTATATATAAACGCATTTGTGTCATTTTTCTAACATGAGCATAAAGGAACAACTCTTAGTGTCATTGGTTCAAGTGACGACATGAGACAGTTTCGCATTAATGCCGTGTTGTAATTGGTCTATTTGAATACTGCACGGAAACAACAGACACTATTTCTTTTTGCTTAATAATATTTTTCAATCGTTTTTTCAATAAATATGCAACAATAAATCTTTATATTAAAAAAAAAAAGGTATTTATCAATCAACTTGGAATACTAATAATATTTCTATGGAAATTAACTATTTTTTGCAATAGATAAAAAAACAGTTTTAATTAACACATTAAGTGCATTTAATGATATTATACTCTTTGTTTATATAAATACAGAACGATAATTGAATTATCTAAAAAAGCCAACAAAAATGTTAAACTTATATTTTCTTCTTTTAATTGGGTAAGTTTTTTAAAAAATAACTAGTTTTTAATCTTTTTTTTTTAATTTAATCTAACCAATAATACTATAATTATAGACGCATAGAAAAAAAAATTATAACCAGTCTTGTAGAGTCTCTTCAAGTCGTATTTGCATCCAAGGCACCTTCAAATCTGTGCTTAATTTTTTCATAAAATCTTTGCGGCTCATTGTTTTTTCTTTATTTATCTATATTATTTTGATATATAAAGAAAAAACAATGAGCTATAAGATATAGAAATTGTTAAAATTTCATATCATGCCGTAAAATATCGCCACAGACCACCTATAACTTTCCCTGTAAGGTAACTGAACATACAGGAATATGGTTTTCGAGCTTCTCTTAACTCTTTATAGTGCTTGTATCCTCAATGTATAACACATATTCGTTTATAACCACCAGACAACATCTCAGCCACCCAATCCTCTTTCTTGGAGTCCAAATCCAGCGGAGGACAACAGTCATTTACTAAAATTGAAGGTTTTTCGTCCTAGTGTTAAAATTTTCTGGATCCTATTTTATACTCAATATATAGTATATAATACTATATCATGTAAAACGTGACTTGGAAAAAAAAATATTCACATAAATCACAAAATAATTTTTTAAACAATCGTAAAAGTTACGAAAAGCCCAATTATACGTCAAAATGACGTACAACATCCTCTTTACTCTTTACTTGGCGGAATTTACCGGGAAGAGCCAACTACGTACTGCTAGGTCTCGACGGCTAATGAGTTGTTTCTGGATTTCGAAGTGATTCGATGGTAAATATAGAAAAGACAAAGATATTTCGCCGCGGTGTACATCAAATTTACGTAGATTGGACTTCTAGGGTTAAATGCATAAACACCTAAATGTTGTTTTGTTTTTATTATATCTAATAACGTTAAAAAATCCGTTGATTTCACTCGTTTTTCAAGCTACATGCATGGTTGTTCCACTAAAAGGCTTCAATTGAGTCATAAAGTACACAAATTTCAAGCATGATAAGTCGCATTATTTCTATAAAACCAAAACTGGCAATAATATAAGTCGTGTTATGCGACTATGAACATAGTGCTTTAGGGCATAAGTCGTTATATTGCAAAGAGCAAAAAAAAAATTATGTGAATACATTGAGTTATTCCATGAAGTACTCGTTCATAAGGCCACAACTACAAAAAAACACGGAAAAAGTATATTTATGGGGTTGTTACAATATCTGTTTATATGTAAAACTAAAGTCTAACATCATATCTTACCCATACAAGCTTAAAAATTTGAAGTTATAAAGATTTAGTGTTGATATATAGTTTTTTGTCTCTCCTGAAAAGTGCTGTTTTTGAGTTATTCCCTTATTCACTGGAGGCACAGTGAATGAAGAGGTTTTTTCGGTGAACTGTAGCAATATAATTTATAGGTACGTGTTTTGTGTTGAGAGGTTAACGGATAGAAAATTTGAGGCTTTTTGTCTTTGTGATGGTGTTGTTTGAATGGTAGAAAATTGGTGGGATGATAAAAATGTTAAATTAGATGAACTCTGGATACAAATTTAATGGAATTCTTTAGTATTTCGATTCGATTCAAATTGGTTGATATGATACGTAATCACTAGTACATATCTATAGATTAACGGTAGATGCATTTAGAAATAAATAGATAAAACTAGGTAGGTAGTAGCGACTGAAAAACAATGTCAAACTGGCAGGACATAAAAGGCTGATTGTCTACATGTCCGTAAAAAATATAGATCAGTGGCACAGATATTTAATGCATCCGCACGGACTTTACAACATGTAGTACATTAACTAAATCCATAGAAAACCTATGATAAACAAGTACATCGTAAATATATCGATAGCACCGAAGCGTCCCACATAAATGCTTGTGACAGGCGAGCGCTTTGCTCTGACGGCAGACAAGATTGCGTGAGCTCACTACAATATATTTGTTTTGTTAGTGACTGTACGTGAAATAAAATGGATATGTTTACAAAATGATATGTAGGAACGTATATATTTGCGTTTAGATTGACGTGAAATCATTTTAAGAATTAATCTGTTCAGTAAACAAGGTTTAAAAGTATTTTTAAATTAAGACAAAATAATAGTAACATACCGTAACAACATCTTAACTGCTTAGAACTTAGATTCGTCTAAGAGGAGATGTTATGTAATTTGTATCGGAAATCCGTTTGTGAATAGAATGTGACTTGTTAGTCTAATCTTCATAAAGAAGTTTATTGACAATTGTTTTAAAATATATTTCCAAAATGAATGTATCGAACCGAATGCTTCCCTTTACCGATTTCCCTTGAGTACAACGAAAATAATTTAGTTTGGTTTGACCGCTTAAGACGTTATAAGCCCAATGTAGTTGTCCCGCGAGACAAACCCTGGACCTTAATAATTATGATCTTTCCAAATTCCATAAGATATAATAAATTGTTGTCCCTAGTTTAATCCCTAATTGTTTAGGTTTCGGGTATTTCTTGTAACTAAAGTTAGAAAATCTAGTTAATATTAAAAATTGAAATATGATAATAAAAATTTGGCGTTCCACTTCTCAAATTGACTATTTGATTTATTGTAATTTGCCATTACAATTTTCAAGGAATTAGTTATAAAATGCCTGAACTGCTAACGAATATATCTAAATATACCTACTTCTTCTTACCTATGCATATTACCTTTAACTATCCAATCTTAGATGACTACAGTTAAACTCTCATCAACCCAATAGTTGAATCTTCACAATTAAAGTTAAAATTACAAAGAACTCAAAACAAAACATTACAACGTAGAATATTCCTCTTAATTATGTCCCAAACAATATTTATCAAACAGTTTTGCAGCGGACATATTTCATAAGCTTTATTTCTGTCATGCAATTAACGTTGTTCATTTGGGAGTCAAATCTCCTAAATACTTTTTGATTTACTGCAAGGCGTAACGGAATAACTTCCCCAATTTAATATACAAATAACAAATTGCCAGCAGTGATGCTTTCCGAATGTTGTTTACATAATTTGACGTTGTTTTTAATACTTTACAAGAAATTTTCCTATCTAGATCTATGTGACCCATCAAACTAACTTTACAAATAATTGTCACCTTCATTGCTACACATATTATGTTTATAATTTTAAACATGCTTATTGGATTCAAATTCACATTCAATTCTAGTTTTGTTTAGTTAACAAATTGCAGTAATCCAAATGAAATGTTTATAATTTAAACTAACGTAAATTCAAATGCAATCAAAGCATTTCTAGTGGTTCCAAATTCCGATAAAAATTGACTTGACGATGAATTTACTGAACGATAAAAACCGCTTTCTTTTTAAAATTTAAAAAATTATCAGTTTTTTTTTTTATGAAAAAATAATAAAAATTCGAAACATTAGTCTGAAATGGGAACTATAAAAAGGCGAGCGCACTCAATCAAGAGGGTCTCCGTGTTATGATTAGCAGTTTGTCGGCATTCCGCGCACGTGGTGATAATCAAGAAAGTTGGCCGTCAGCCGACGTGACGCTCCGCCAATACGGCACGTGCCCGGATGTGATGAATAGACACCGGTTTAACTTAAATAATTCCTGTTTTCGCTTTATAATGGGAAGATTACGAGCGAGAGGACCTCTATCCTTAGATTTGAGACTGTGTATAACTGAAGACAGTTTCAATTGTCGAAGTTTCAGATAAATTATGATTCAATTATTTTTTTCTGTTTTATAAAAAATTTGAAACAGCTGTGTGATCGACATCCCTTCCAAGTTTGAAAAAGAAAACAAATAATGCCTATTTAATAGTATAAGTGGTCCACTCTTCATATTATGTGGGATAAATCATTGGATAAATCTGTTTAAAAGTATCTCCTATCGACCAACATTGATTCAAAAAATATTATTTCCTTGTTAAACGTTTAAAGTATGCTGCTTATCAGTAGGGATTTTTAATATTCAGCAATTTTTTCTTAACATTGAACTCTCATGGAAAAAAATATTGAAAATTTATTTTGTCTGACATTCTACAATACTTACCATGATAATGATAAAAGAAAAAATATATGATTCATCTGTGTTATTCACATATTATTAATAACTTATTTTATAAAACCTACTTCCAAACTTCCAAATGAAGATCTCGTGTAAAATTATAAATTTTATGTCCTATAAAATCAGAAAAAATCCTTTCTGTGCTCACATTTCTCCTTACCAAGTCACACAATGCAATATACATCGACAGAAGCATTCCGTTGCCAAGCTCTTTTATGTTGTCAAGTCAAAAGAGCCATCGTTCCATTACAATAAGTGAACCTGGACAAAGATTTAAAATAAAATAAATAAAAATACCCAATAATATACCCAACGTAAATACAAACCAATACAACAGTGTAAAACCTTGACATTCCCAAAAGCGGTTATTACGCAACTCGTTCGACTAAGTATCGCCCGAATTGATCCCAGGCTGAATGACGTAGTGCTCCCACTCCGAGTAATAACGCTAAAGAACCGACGCATCTAGCGAAAATCACGACGTTTGATCTCCGACTCGCGACGTGATACGAATCCGTATGCGATATTGATCCGATAATGTGATTCAGAATATGCCCCTTGATAGGTTTTGTGCAGTATTTATCTTTTCCGTGCGACGCTTCGTGAATTTTATTTTAATTACGTTTCGTTTTTACGCTGATAGTGGAGATGGAAAAACTATTATCACATCATCCATTAATTGATAAGAATTGTAGGATAGTGAGAACTAAAAGGGTTTGTATATGTTCAAAGTAGGTATATAATATTATAAACAATTCTTTATTCATTTATTAAACCATTTTCCAAACACACAAAATTCATTTATTCCACACCATTATTTTAACTATTATTTATTCATTAAATAATTAGGTACTTATTTAAGAGAGATAAGACAGTTTCTACAAAAGCTGACCTTATCAACTGTCTTCCAGCCCACCTAAAATAATGAAATGTTAAAGAAGGACTGTAAATTAACTAAAAATAGTTCACAGCATGGTTAAAATATATAATTGCATATACTATGCAATATTAATTTGCAATAAAAATCAATTTACATGTGACGATATTATTATGTCTTGCACAATTCAAATAATATCTATTAATAACACATTCAACCACTTCTCTTCTCCAAAAACAATTCCACCATTTAGAATTGCACAAGCCAATGCTCGAGCGAGTGGCACTTCCGGCCGTGACGTCACAGCAGATGTAGCGCCCAGCTTCCGGTCGGCCACTTCCGGTCCACGGAAACACCTCGCCCACGTATTTCACTAAATACTACTGAAATTGACTCGCTTAAAAGCCTTTTAACGATGAGTTGAGGAATCTATAGCGAAACCAGTTGCTACTGGACCGTGACAGTGCATTTCATGAGTGTTAAATTGGTCTCTTTGGTTTATTACCCGACTACGGCAAAGCAAAAGGAGGGTTATGATTTTGACAGGCTATGTATGTATGTATGTATGTATGTATGTATGTATGTATGTATGTTCATCTGTTCCCTCGTAACGTCTAAACTACTTATCAGAATTTGACAAATGACATATCATTAGAAGCGTCTTATTTGTCCGCTGGTTATAGGCTATATGGGGTTTCACAAAATCTAATGTGGCGTCCTCTATCGGACAAAACATACAGAGTAAAAAAATTAAGTTAAGATAAATATCCCGTGTTTGGTATCATTTGAAAGCGCTTTCCTTGTACATTTTGAATATATATATATATATATTACTAGCATTTGCTCGTGACTTTACCTGTATTCATGGGCTGATTGCATATAATTCACATCTTTTCGTCCATAGCTTCTTTATTAGTTCATCAGTTTAACTTTTGTTAATATTATGCCCCCAAATACACTTTAACACCAAAATAGTACAAATAATATAAAGTGAAAAAACTAAAACCCAACTACGACAATAACCGGCGCTGAAAAAGTATAAAACAAGATTTCAGAATACTGAACTGAACAAAGTTGCTAATGTAGTTGCAAGTAAATGGACACAGTAGACTCTACCAAGATGCCTTCGTTGTAAATTGACAATAATGTCATACAATACTATTCTGAAGTATGCAATATTCCACTATGTAACACGTTACATAATATACCTATCTACCGTAGCACTTCAACAACGTGTGACTACGCCTTTCCAAACATGAAAATTTATCTTTACATAGTGGAATATTGCATACTTCAGAATAGTATTGTATGACATTATTGTCAATTTACAACGAAGGCATCTTGGTAGAGTCTACTGTGTCCATTTACTTGCAACTACATTAGCAACTTTGTTCAGTTCAGTATTCTGAAATCTTGTTTTATACTTTTTCAGCGCCGGTTATTGTCGTAGTTGGGTTTTAGTTTTTTCACTTTATATTATTTTATTCTCACATGTATAAGATATCACTACATAGTATAAAACAAAGTCGCTTTCTCTGTCCCTATGTCCCTTTGTATATTTAAATCTTTAAAACTACGCTACGGATTTTGATGCGGTTTTTAGACGTGACAACGTCTTATAATTCGATAGAGCCGGCTGCACGCACGAAAAAACATGACTCATGCGGCGTTACCTCGCTCTGAGGCGTTCCATGTAAAAGCTTGAAGTGCAAGCGAGAGCGCGGAACGAGCGTCAAAGCACAATCGGCCTTAAGACGTTGTCACGTTCAACTATCGTCATTAAACCGACTTTACAGACAACCAATTTTTTTATAGATAGAGTGATTCAAGATGAAGGTTTTAGCACGTTTTAGTATATAATTTATTAGGTTTTAGACAATGCGGGTGAAGCCGCGGGCGGTAAGCTAGTAATATATAAATAACAGAATCCTCAAAATGGATTAGGTTTCACCTACTGTCTCAAACCTACCCCTAAGTAAGGAAATTTACCTATACCTCTTCATCTAAATAATTATTTGTAAAAAAATTACTTGACATTCATATTTTTTTAAATATTTCCATTTTTATACAGACGACATAAAAATGTGTTTTAAAAAAAGGTTTTTCCTTGCAATATTTTTCGACTGAATTTATTATTGGAGGTTTCTCCAATCAATTTCAACATTTTAAAAATGTATGACATATGTATATTATTAATTTGCTCGTATTTTCGAATTCGCATGAGAAAAATTCACGGGTTCATAAAATATTTTGGAGAACTAATTAAAATTTATTTTATACGATTTAATTTAAAATAATGGCTCTTTAGAAAACAAAGAACACAAATATCGTAGTTCATACTCCAACGGTCATATTAAAAGCGTAAATGCTAAATGAACACTTTTTTTCGTCGAATCGCCAAACGACCGTAAATAATCGAATTTCATTCAGTTGACTTAGACTGCTTCAATTCCTGATTTATTCCTTGTTTATTTTTACGTTATAATAGACATTTTTATTTTTATTGTATGGGAAATTCCATCGTCACATAGTATTCTGTCTCACTGTTTATAAGCCCCTCCGTGTTCTGGATTGATTTTTATGAAAATGTGATAATATGTCGCCTTGCAAAATCACAAAAATATCTATTTAAGAAGGAAGAGACCATGACAAACTCATGAACTAGGTACCTCTCATTTATAGTGGCTTTCTTTTGAACTTACATAATTCTTTGCCTTATCCAATTTTGGATGCTGATGAATAATGAAATTTTTTACTAAATTTTAGAAATTTCTTATTTTTTATATTCGATTTGGCACAACTGAAAGATGTGTTCTTGTATGTAGGTTGCTTTTCACAACATTGTTTTTCACAGAATCCTTGTAGATACTTACGTAACAAGTTTGGAACTAGCTACCGACCGCGACGGTCAGACTCTAAAATTCCATTATTCTACACGATTCTTGGAAATACACAGTCAACTACAATTATTTTTCGAAGAAATACTGACAGAAAAATGTCATTTAGGTACTAGCAGGAATTTAAAAGCTCAAATTGAACGGGGAAATCCGTTTTGGGATACATAAGGCGGTTTGTAAATTACTTTTAAAACGCTCTGATCAAATATTAAAACAACGCCATTCATATTTAACTAATGGCTTTATACAACTTTATGTAAATTTACTAATACATTTTTTTACATTTCTCATTTTCCTGAGCTTATATATTTCTTGATATTTTCGTCAACAGATAAATCAAGCCTATAATTAATAATAGTTAAATTCTAAATCGTAATTCGACTGTCTATTTGATTCATATACGTAACCTAAACCTCATATTGTAGCACATTCCTTATTATTATAGAATTAGTATTCAGTGCCTAACTTCCAAGGCGACAATTAGTTCTGGATACTTCATAAGTAATTGAGATGGTGTTAGGATAATACGCAAAGTTCGACCTTTAAGTTTGACACTTTGACAGGCGTTCGTTTCGCAGTATGACAGGTAACGGTAATTACCCGGAGTTGTTACAATTCCACTAATTGTTTTTTCGATTCCTTATATTTCAGAACAAGGTGATATAATAAAAATAAATCATAAAGTGTAGTGAAAGCTGTATATATATATATGGAATATCGCTTTGTTTTCAGTGATAGTGATGAAAGTTTTGATAGAATTACAATAATTTACGTTGATTACAGAAAACTGCTATCATTTTTATAGGTTCTAAGCCGGCCGTTAAACGAATATTACACGAGGGTTTGAGTTGTTTAGAACTACTCAGTACTCACCTTTTATTTAAGAAAAATAATAATATTGTGTTAACAAATCGTAACGCAAAGTTTTAAAGCCAAAGTTTTTTACAAAACCATGAATCTGTTACAAATGACACCCTGAATATTGAATACCAAAATAAAACGTCGCAGGCCGCCGCTCGCGTCTCACTCCCCTAAAGTACTTATCCCTAAGACAGGCGTTAAACAAAACGTGCCAAAAATCTAAAACGGCTATTCGCGGGAAAATTATACATTCCAGTAAGCACTTTTCACTTCGACCGATCAAGAACTGGATTACTCGAATCTTTGGATTACCGCCCTCCATTTATTAGCCGCGGCCCTATTTGATCCCGTAAAGTACTGTATGGAGCCAGATTTTTGGGACGTCATTTTTTATTGGTTGTTATGGATACCTTTTGTGCTGTGGAGTGTGGGCGATATGGTTATTGGTGAACTGAAACTTAACTAGCATCTTACCTTTCTAGATAGTACGATAAGTATCACATCGAAAATCAACGTGCTACGCCAAATATTGTATTTATTTATTTACTTAGGATTGCGTCACTTAAAATTATTTGATTTAATAATTTTAATTTGTACGTAAATCAAAGCTCCCTTTCCCTCTTAGAATAACCTCAAATAATTACAATTAATGGGCATGTTATTTAAAAATTTGCACAATAATCCATCAAAATGATTTGAAACGGAGTTTTTGAAACAAGACACCATCAGATAGCGATAGCAAACGTAGCGCAGAATTTTTATGTCCAGTCACGAACTTTGAATTTTAATAGAACTACATTAGGTGATGTTAACAACCGCCGACTAAAAAGTCGTCAATAAATCATGTCGTAAGTATTATCTGCTAGCTAGGGCCTGTGGCTTTACTCGCGTGATAATTGCACCGAGCCAGATTGAAGCCTATATCTTTGCTAAATTTCATACAGAACTCAGCCAGCTTATGTTTATGCATGAAAAAGTAACAAATGTTTGTAATATTTGTAGTATTCGTTAGGATAGGATTTGTAGAGATTTTAGAATATAGAATTTCAGTAAATTTCAGTATTTCATTATTTAAAATAAGCTCTAATAAAGTATTTTTTTCTTATTTTATTCACAATCTTATTAACTTATTTATAAATTGTACACAAAAGTATACCTAACGTTAAATTAACTTCGCCCCCTAAAATAGCAAAGTTACAATCCTCGTAAGAGGTTCTCTTCGGTTCGTTTGTAATCGTCCTAAAAAAGATAATATTTTTGTTGACAGACGCGTTTTTAGTAAAAATGCTACCATTAGAGAAGGGTACATTTGAGGTAAGGGCAAAAAGGGTTGGTTATTAGGGTCTGCTCAAAAATTATGACATTGCAGGCACAGCTTAATAGTAGGAGTTTAAAATCTTTTTTGTATGAAAAATATGAAATGTAAGCGTTTTCTTGTGCCTTATTTTGCGCTATTAGAAATGAACTTATTTTAAATCTTGCTACAATTATCGTACCTAATGTAATATTAATTAGTTTAGTTTCAAATCGCGTTTTCAATTAAATACGCGTTAAATTGTCAAATTTTCACATTAGATATAGAAAATACAAAAAAAGAGCGTGTGTGCCGAGCACACGTGTCAGAAGTGAAACTTCTTTGGCTAGATTCAAAGATACCAAAATGTATGAAGTTACGGCACAGAATACATAATAGTAGCTAAACGCTACAGAACGGACACTCTCCGCCTCCCGCCAAAATTAAACACTTACCTCACCCCGCACGATCAGCCTGAAAATGGTCCGCATTTTTTGCAAGGACGATACGCAACGAAGATTGACAACATTAATCAAATTGACTTAAAGTTATATTTTATTATTTTGGATTTGTGATTATCGTTTTTCGTAGAAAATGCTTAGATATTGTGCTGTTCATCAGAAAAACGCGAATTTTTTTTTTACGCTAGTCACAAATGTGCCAACCATAAAGCGTTAACACACACATTTGCAGTCTCTACAGTGTGACTGTCAAAAGGATAATTATTTTGTATGGAGTGTCCGGGGTGTGGTTACGGTATTATATTATTTGATATTATTATTATACCATGACGCGAACTTGAAATTTGACACTCAACGCACCTAAAGAAGTTTTTACTTAAAAAATCCTTGATAACTATTCAAGTAAAAGATAGTACTAAAAACAAAGACTAAAAAACGTTAGATCCTCAGCGTAGTAGCTGTTTCGCTTCAATTAAAGCTAATTTAAAATTTTCATCGAATTTACACTTCGCAGAACTTTTTAACAAATTATACCTAATGACCCATGTAAATTGCTATAAGTGAATACTATATTTTAAATATTCAATACACACGCAACGATGGCATGTATTTTCGAATCGGTGCACAACACAACTCAAAATATTTCATTAAACAACAGTTAAGTAAACTGTAAACGTTAATTTAAAGATAATATAAAATTATAACAGAGGCTTCGTTAATTATTCAACGAAACCGCACTGCTGTAGTCACAACTGAAAATAATAAAAAATATAAAAACAACACATTTGCGGAGATTTAACTGTATTCACAGTAGCATGGTGGAACGTTCATTTTTAAATATTTATCAAATTGTTTTTGGAGTGAATATTAAATGTTGAGAGCTCAATAAATTAAACGAACATTTTTATGCTTTTTTTACGATGATATTTCTTTAATAAATGCCACTTAAAATTACGTATAGTGTAGGTATAATGTTGCATTAATTGAAGAGGTGATACGTAGGTACTAAAATAATCTAGGTATACAATAAGTACGCAAAATTGAATTTTCAATTCGATGTAGGCAATTAAGATATCTTAATTTTATGTTAACCTCCAAAATAAAGAGATAATTATTTTGAGTGTATTTTAACCTCCAAAATAAAGAGATAATTATATTGAGTGTGTCTCATAAGACCTCAATATAGAGTTCACTCAAATAAGATATCATATTATATACGTTGACAACATTTATCTAAGTACACAACTGCTGCAAAAAATAAATAATATTACCTCAATTATTATCAATAAATCAAACGAGATTGATAAAGAGAATAAATACACACAAAATTCTATCAATCTGTTACCATTTATATCACATAATATATATTTAAGTTTATTGTACAACCGGCAACCATCCAAAGTAATAATATCTAACTCTATTTGAATTTACCTTTGATTCCCACGCCTTTATAATAGGACGGTAAAATTGTAATAAAATGTAACTTTGGGCTTTGAAAGCATATTTTCAATATGAAAGGCATGTATCCAGCCGCGGAATATTTGAGGGATATAAAATGGTAGTGCATTCGCGATGCTACGCGGTCCCCATAGCTTACAACTATTGACACCATACGTATAGATTTACTTGGACAGTCATCGGGATTAAAAATGATCTTATAGTGTTTGTGCATTTTTTATTGAACTATAAATTTTGTTACACAATTATTTTAAGTAAACATTATATTAATTCCTACTATTAATCGCTACGAACTCAAACTCAAAGCATGTTTACCTGTAAAATCTTACGTAAGTATGTAAACAGCAAAAAAAACAACTACTGGTTCAGAATGTTGCTCTTACCTAGAGGAAATTTCGAATAAACAGTACTCTACATTAAATGAACATTTTGAATTAATTAACCAGTCATAAAATTAGTATATCTGCATTCATTGTTATAAAATTAAAAAGTTTCTAATTTAACATGAAACCAGTACTAAAATAACACAAATAAAGGACACCATACTCGCACGTGATGATCGTCCGCAAGCGCCGTCTCAGTACTGCAATGGCGAATATTTTTCTATTTTCATCTACCTACGTGTCAGTGAAATCCATATTCCGTTAAACATGCCGCGGAAATGTAACTAAAATGTAAATCATGATATTGGTTGCGAATAGATAATAAGAAGGTAGGTATCTAATACTTATAAATAAGAAAAATATAGGTGTAGGTACATAGGGGACATATAGAAAGCATAATATCAACACTCAAAAGTATTTATTAGGTGCGAGTACTCTTAATCAATATTTAAGAATGTTAAGATGTTAAACTTGAATTTGCGCATCTATGGTGCTTTTTTTTATTGTACAATATAGGGGAGCGCTTGACCACAATCTCGCCTGATGATAAGCTGAGATGTGGCCTATGATGGAGCGCGCTTCCCTAGAATGTACCTGATCACACTCCTCTTGAAGACCTCCAAATTGTACTCGTCGGGGAACACAGGTTCAGGAAGCATGTTCCAGTCCCTTGTGGTCTATGTCTATGGTAGAGCGTTATAACTATAAAAAAATATTGAGTTTTTCTATATCCGAGTTCCGTTATCTTTCGCAGGTCCTCCATTATTCGCAAAATAAATCGTTCAGTAAATTCTTATAAAAACTACTAGCGGTCCGCCCCGGCTTCGCCCGTGGTATCTACATGTTTAAACTATCCTATCTCTCAAGTTGGATCGAACTGCACATGGTGTGCAAATTTTTATATAATCGGTTAAGTGGTTTAGGAGTCCATTGAGGACAAACATTGTGACACGAGATTTATATATATTAAAAGAAGATCTAACTATCTCTTAGAAAAATGACAATAAACTTCGCTCAATTACAAAATCTAACATTTCCACCACGTAGATAAATCCTTAACATAACAAAGGATAAGTTGGATATTTTGTATCCATTGTATGTGCACAGATTAATATTGCAACCGCCTCGCAGGTGTGAGCCGAGCCAAATTGAAAATAGCTGCCGACACGCCACTTTATAGTGTACGACACTTTTTAATAGGCCCGTACGATTTTAATAAGACTCATTAAATTGTAAATAAGAAGATACGAATGACGTGTTGTTGAAATGCTTAAGACTCTTGCAGATAGTTTTTCTTCTGTGAATAGTAAAAGCATTTAATAATATATTTAAAAAATTATCTGAGCGAAATTTTCCTTAACTCGATTAACAAATTGAAAGTTCATTCAGATAGTAACTTAAGTCAGAACCTTTCCCTATACCTATAATTTTGGTTTAAATAATAGGAGCTGAAAGCTAATTTATTTCACTGTTAACCACGCTATTACCTACCTATATATAAACTAAAATAGTAGTGTTAATACATTACACACCTTGTTATATTTACTTTTTCAATTTTTGACTTTAAAGAAAAGCTGTATTAGATCCGACACGACAAAAATCTCGTCAGCTATAAAACAGCCTAATTGTCGACAGTGCCGCGTGGCATGCTGTAACGTCTCACAATTACATATCCGAATCGACTGGGAATTCTCGATTAGAACAAACATGGAAATTGGCCTGAGTTTGTCCGTTAAACTTTTTGGATTAAGAGGAATAATGACAGGATTATATGGTTTTTTTTTAATAGATGCCAAAGGCGTGTAAAGATCAAGCTCTGGTTAATCAAAACAGATAAAATCGAAAAAGAAACAGAAATATTCTTGTGAAATGGTCTGCTATTTTTATACTCAAATAAGATAACATTTTCATTTTATTTGAAACTAAAAATGTCATGAGGTAAGTCCCTCCTCCGTGTTAATAAATTAATAACTACATTTGAACAAACATTGTAAAAGAAATGTATAACATTGTAAACATTAAATAAAACAACGATGAAAATAAATATTCAGTATAATACAACACTTATTATAATTAAAGACAACATTATAAGCGGGCCCAGATGTACAACTAACTTAACAATAGATATAACAAAAGAAACAAGAATCTCATTAGTATATGAAAATATGGCAACTCATTGTTAAAAATATTATTATATTATATTGTAATAAATCTACGGGTAATTTTATACCGGAAGGAAGTTAGCGCGGAAAGTTTTTTTTTTTTAATTATTAATATCTCAAAAAATTGCTCCTTAAATGCTCCATCAGAATCAGTAATTGCTCCACTTCTATAATTATTAGTTTATTTGTAATTAATTTTAAAAAAAATCCAAATACTGAAAACTTGATTTCCCTATAGAATGAAAAATATACACTTTTCATAAAAAATTTTTTTGCAAAAAAATTGCTCCTTAAATGCTCCATCAGAATCAGTAATTGCTCCACTTCTATAATTATTAGTTTATTTATAATTAATTTTTAAAAAAATCCAAATACTGAAAACTTGATTTCCCTATAGAATGAAAAATATTCACTTTTCATAAAAAATTTTTTTGCAAAAAAATTGCTCCTTAAATGCTCCATCAGAATCAGTAATTGCTCCACTTCTATAATTATTAGTTTATTTATAATTAATTTAAAAAAAATCCAAATACTGAAAACTTGATTTCCCTATAGAATGAAAAATATTCACTTTTCATAAAAAAATTTTTTGCAAAAAAATTGCTCCTTAAATGCTCCATCAGAATCAGTAATTGCTCCACTTCTATAATTATTAGTTTATTTATAATTAATTTTTAAAAAAATCCAAATACTGAAAACTTGATTTCCCTATAGAATGAAAAATATTCACTTTTCATAAAAAATTTTTTTGCAAATAAATTGCTCCTTAAATGCTCCATCAGAATCAGTAATTGCTCCACTTCTATAATTATTAGTTTATTTATAATTAATTTTTAAAAAAATCCAAATACTGAAAACTTGATTTCCCTATAGAATGAAAAATATTCACTTTTCATAAAAAATTTTTTTGCAAAAAAATTGCTCCTTAAATGCTCCATCAGAATCAGTAATTGCTCCACTTCTATAATTATTAGTTTATTTATAATTAATTTAAAAAAAATCCAAATACTGAAAACTTGATTTCCCTATAGAATGAAAAATATTCACTTTTCATAAAAAAATTTTTTCCAAAAAAATTGCTCCCGATTTGCTCTATCAATTACAAAAAAAATTATTTAATTTTGATAATTTTTACAATAATTAACTGAAAAACTATGTTTGCATAGTAAACTATCAGCACTGCAGCGATATGTATAGACCTTAATGTTTATGTTTTCTTATTTATATTATTCACTAGATTTGCGCCCGCGGCTTCGCCCGCGTTTTCAAAGGAAAACCCGCATAGGTAGTTCCCGCTAACGCAAACGATAGCAACTTGACACCGAAAGATGAAACAAACGACTGAAACACAAATTAATTGATAATTACTTGAAGTTTTAATAATACGAATAAACGTACGAGTTTAGGGATGGGTAGGGAAATGTTTATAAAAATACCTATAATAAGAATGATTTAAATAGGTACATAATAATATCTGTTCCTTGAAATTTTGCTAGATGAAAACTCAATAATTAAAATATGGCGCCTAGATATTCTTAGAGTATAATTAATAGCAACATAAGGTAAGTACTAAGTATTAAATAATAATATTATTATTCCCAGCATAAAACTTATTAATGTCATTTTAAGGTAATTAATTATTATAAATAGTTGCTCTTTTAAAATCATGTCAATATTACATAATCTGTAACTTATATCTAACTTCATAATATATCATTTTCATCTTCCATATCTGCTATCATCTTAATGCTATAATAGGCTCTCTGAACTAATATATTTTTTACATGAGTTTTACCTGAATTTAGCACTACCAAACTCTTTAATACAATGTGGAATTCTGTTGTAAAAGCGTATACCTAGACCCATAAATGAATTTTTAACTTTGGCTAACCGGTAAAATGGCATTTCAATTTTATTTCTGTTCCTTGTGCCATAACAGTGTTTATCTCCTACTGTTGTGTGTAAGTCGGCGTTTTTGTGTACATGCAAAATATTATTAAATATATACTGTGATGGTACAGTAAGGATACCAGTATTCTTAAAGAGATCTCTTAGCGAGTCCCGAGCACGTAAATTATATATAGAGCGAATGGCTCTTTTCTGTAAGATAAATATAGTTTCTATATCTGCTGCCCTGCCCCATAGTAGATTTCCATAGGTCATAATACTTTTTATACACCATTACAATTAATCTAATATTGATTGTGTTCATTGGTTACATTTTTAAAATCTTCGTGTTTTATAAATTTATAAAGAATAGAAAAAATTCGATCACGAGGCGGGACTCGAACCCGCATAATTTCGTGATCGAATGTTTATATTCTTTATATTTATAAATTTATATTTATAAAGCATTTGAATGTCATAAAACCAAAAATATCAAATTCAATCTTCGTGTTTTGTGAATTATTTAATAAATCATTTACGTGATTCTTTTTTTGTTCGATGCGGGATGGTGTCGAATTGGTCCCATAAAAATTTTATTAGGATAGGCCCAGTATTTTATTTTATGAGCATTTTTGTCTGTATTTGTAAATGTTGCAAGTGCAAGTTTGAAGTCGGTTGTTTTTAACGCAGTTATGTCTTGTATGTAAAACCTTTTTTTATTTAATTTAATTAGCACATATTTTATTATTTATACTCAAGTGAAAAATTTTCAGGTGATTATATAAAAGTAGGGCTCAATTTTTTCGCGAACCCTACTTCTAAATAATTACCACTCTTCAATAATTTAAAACTCCTTGACTGAATCCCTTCACACCCTAAAATAAAAAGTGCCTATTAATTTTTCTTATAGTAAACAGAAATTCAAATTCAATTATAAAAATACTTATTACCGATTTAATACTTTGATGATAATTGATAGTAGAAATATTTATTACTAACCTTGATATGTGGTGTGGTGGCTCAGTGGTGAGACCTCGGACTTCGAATCGATAAGTCCGGGGTTCGAGACCAGGCGAGCGCGCAGGAATTAAATTGATTTTTCAATTTATCTGCGCATGTTGTAACATCACCACTGCTCGAACGGTGAAGGAAAACATCGTGAGGAAACCGACATGTCGAAGAATTTAAAAAAGTTCGACGACATGTGTCATCCGCCAACACGCACTTGGCCAGCGCGGTGGATTATGGCCTGTACCCTCATAGGAGGCCCGTGTCCCAGCAGTGGGAACGTATATGGGCTGATGATGATGATGAACCTTGATATTGTTGTGGACATGATGAAATGTCTCCATATTATGTTATATGTAATATATACGATGGTATACAAAAATTATTATCATTCGAACCTGCAATCCTAACTTGAAGACTCAATAAAACAAAAATTATAATTATTTCTTATTATTCTTATCATCAGAACTGTTTAGTTTCTGTGATCTGTGATCAGAACCAAATAATTACATGATAATAATTAATAACCTTTTAAGTAATACCATCCTACTATAATCTATACTTCTATACTAATATTATAAAGAGGAAAGGTTTGTATGTATGTATGTATGGTTTTCACGCATAAACTACTATACCGATTTTGATGAAATTTGGCACAGACAATCTTTAGACCCTGAGAAAGAACATAGGCTACCTTTTATTGCGAAATATGTACCACGGGCGAAGCCGGGGCGGACCGTTAGTAATATAATAAATGCGAAAGTTTGTGAGGATGTGTGTGTGTTTGTTACTCATTCACGCAAATACTACTGAACCGATTACAATGAAATTTAGCACACATATAGACCGTAACTTGGATTAACACATAGGATAGGTTTTATCCCGGTAATCCCACGGGAACGGGAACTATGCGGGTTTTCCTATGAAAACGCGGGCGAAGCCGCGGGCGGAAATCTAGTGAATAATATAAATAAGAAAACATAAACATTAAGGTCTATACATATCGCTGCAGTGCTGATACATGTAAATATGGCCCTTATGCGTCGCAACGACAATAATTGATGACGTCACAGCGCAGTAGTTTACTATGCAAACATAGTTTTTCAGTTAATTATTGTAAAAATTATCAAAATTAAATAATTTTTTTTGTAATTGATAGAGCAAATCGGGAGCAATTTTTTTGGAAAAAAATTTTTTATGAAAAGTGAATATTTTTCATTCTATAGGGAAATCAAGTTTTCAGTATTTGGATTTTTTTTTAAATTAATTATAAATAAACTAATAATTATAGAAGTGGAGCAATTACTGATTCTGATGGAGCATTTAAGGAGCAATTTTTTGAGATATTAATAATAATAAAAAAAAAACTTTCCGCGCTAACTTCCTTCCGGTTAATTTTATGTACAAGAATTTTGTATCGAGTTTGGTTTTATGTAAGAAATTTTCCCCGCGACTCTTTCACGTAATGTAAGTAAGGGTTAAAATTAAAAGTTAAATAAAAAATAAATGGTAGTTTATTTTACCACCAAATTTCATTAAAACTCATCCCGCCGTTTGGTCCTAGCCAATACACATACAAACGTATTTTCACTTTTACAAGAGTCAACTTTGCCAAATATAAAATACAGCTAATATAGATATCCACCAATACTTTTTAAGCTATTGCATAGCTTCTATCACGGGCCTTGAGCGCGGGGACCGAATCGAGAAATTGCGTAACGAAAAACCTCACGCTCCCCACTCCGACAGGCACGGAGGTGTGGCTTGAAGGCATAGCATGCAATAGCTTTACCGCGGCAGTCCCCGAATGCCACACGTGACACGTCTTTTTTTTGTTTCCACCGTACAAACCTTTCCTGTTCCGAAGATTGATCACCTTTCCACACGTAAAGGAAATCGATCAGTAAAACTAATGTGAACTGCATTCACTCCCTACAAAATGAGATTTCACTCGTTGGGCATAGAGATGACAAAGGTCATAGTATCATTTAGATAAAACGTACTTTTTTAAATGCCTAATAAATTTGCTATAAGTATTTTTTTAGCATCTACCTACTGTTAATTTTAGTGTCTGTTTTGCATCCGTAAAATTCTCTTTCAAAACATAACATAAGGGCAGACAATATTTATAGTATTTCTGGGTCAGCCCCTTTTGTCAGCAACAAACGAACCGCGCAGAAGTTATATATTTTTTCATCTGGTAAATTATTTTCGAATTAGTTTTTAAGTTTTTTTATTTATTTGTTACTCATTTATGTGTGGTCTAGAAGGGTCTGGGGTTATTTAAAATGACGATAAATTTCTTTCTTTCTTTCTTCTTTCTTAATAACAATCTTCCACAACACTAAACAACTATTTCTACCAACTTTCTAACATTATTGTACCAAATTTCCCTACAATTCATTCGTCACAGTACAGCCTTCTTCTCCTTCATGCCCAACGCCTCAGCCTGCTTCACGTTGTCTGGCAGAGAATCGTCCGACACGTCCGGTACGAGCAGTGTCACTAAGCCGGCAAAGAGGGACGCAGATCCGAAGACAAAAGCTGGTAGACCTACCCAGTATATCGTCTGAAAGGGGAAAAGCTTTAATTAAGAATAGATAGAAACATGCTTCAGTTAAATATCTGGTTATCTATACAAATATTATAGCTGAAGACTTTGTTTGTTTGTTTGAACGCGCTAATCTCGGGAACTACTGGTCATATATTATTGTATAGCCCATTTATCGAGGAAGGCTATATATCATCTCGCTGACCAACGGAGTACTGCGGGTAAAACCGCGGAGCTTAAGTTGGATCCACTATTATGTTGAGCTCATCAGTTAAAAGTATCATAATGTATGAAAATTTACGTCAATATAACAGAGATGTTTCTGATAAACAATATGACGAACAGATTTTGCTGATAACATAATACAAAGCAAAACCAGTCATTCGTCTATAACTCGTAACTTACCAAAAGCGGTGTTTGCTGTGCAACCAAGGACCCCACTCTTCCCAAAGACGAGCACAGCGCATGCATGGAGTTCCTCGTATAAGTTGGAAACAATTCTGACGTATACAGATATGTAATATTGAAGTAGAAAGAGGACATCAACTTCCCTGCCATGTAGAATGTGATAGACAGCCAGGGTAGATCTGTTGAAACAAGACAATGGTTTAGAAACAGAAAGAAAGGGTAGATAAATAAAGTAAAGATGCTGGTTCTATTTACTTTCTCCTATAAATAATCGTAGTTTTATGAAAAATTAATATAATTACCCTCACCTATATGTACCTGATAAAGTGCTCTCGTATTTATGTAAGATTGCAGTACAAGTTAAATAGAAATATTTTATAAAATGTACTTAATTGGAATTATTTATTTGAATTCAAGAACAATCAATCGCATTCTAAAATATAATTGAAAGATAATTAAAACTAGATAACTCAACATGCTTACATATTTTAAAGTACATAACAATCATAGAGTCATAATGACTCTAGTATTGCGAAAGACAATTTATTGGATAAAAAAACCTGTATAATAATAGTTTATATTATTGTAACCGTAACAAAAACGTGATCTTCTACACATTTATTTTCCATTACGTTTTAATGGTATATAGATAACTTGGTATACCTATTTAGCATTATCAGTAGCGTGCAACAAAGTACTGGTTTTACCAATTTGAAAAACTTGAACGTTAATTGAATATATCATCATCTTTTTCTTGAATTCAGTTCCATCTTTAAAATAATTTTAATTCTTAAGTTCCTTTTTTTATTGATACAAATGCCAAGAAAAGTTCGACTGGTCTATATTTAATCTGTATAATATCAAAAGTGGTTTAAACCTATTTGTAAAAATTATAATTGTCTCAATATTATTACCTTACATAAACCAAAAGATCGTATAAAACGTTTAGGATTAATTCTAACATATAATTATTTACTTACCAGTCGGTATAAACGGCTGAGACAAGCACAACACAGCGCCCATCGCAAAGCAAAACATCAACGGCTTCTTCCTCTTAAACCGTACCAAGATATACGTTATAAAGACCATACCAGGAATATCTATAATTTGCGTCAGTGCAAAGTTCAAATACTTATTTCCCTGTAAACTTATAGAATTCAGCACCATCCCATAGTTAACAAATGTAGATGTGGTCCACCAGACCAAACATACGAAAAACCTGATCCGTAATTTACTGGACTTCAAGGTACCCATTACCACTTCTTTGAAGTTCGTACTTTCGTTTACTTCACAGTTCAAATTATCGAGCGTATTTTGGTCTAGCTTGATTTTATTGGTCGCTGCTGCTTTTTCTAGTATCTTTGCAGCTTTTTCCTTTCTCCCATTTGATAGATGCCATCTTGGGCTTTCGTCAAGAAGGAAGATGTAGAATATGAAGAGTAAGGCTGGGGTATAAATGGTACGGAGAAGCCATCGCCAACTTGGCACGAGCCAGGCGACCAATGCAAGGGCTGTTCCCCCCACAGCATACCCGAGACTCCCTATCATGTTGAATAAGAGACGCTTCTTCTTTGCTACTATTTCTAAAGCTGCAAAGAACGTTTTACGATGTAATATTTTCATAGAGTTTACCATATTGATGGTTATTATGTATAACTAGCTGTTCCCCGCGGTTTCACCCACATTTCTCCGCTCATGTTGGTCTTAGCGTGATGATATAGAGCCTATAGCCTTTCTCGATAAATGGGTTATCTAACACCGAAAGAATTTTTCAAATCGGACCTGTAGTTCCCGAGATTAGAGATTAGCTGTTATTAGTATATAAACTTATTATGTTGAATGCTGTAAATATCATTGATTTAAAATTGTGTAGGTAAGTTGCAGTTTCAAAGTAAGTATAACAATTTTATTAAAGGTTCTGAGGAAAAGGTAAAAAGTGCATAAATTTTAATGTACGTACAAAACTACAAATACAAAACGAAATTATGTTAATATTTAAGTGAAACACTTGCATTAACATATTTATTGAAAATTACAATTTGCAATCAATAAATTGCAGTTTTAATTACTTAGAACTCATCAACACATTTCAATTTAAAACGTGTAAAAAATAATATTCTTAAAAAAATCTAACTCAAAAATATACATTTATACCTAGGTACATTAATAGCTTGTGAAAGGTGAAGCAGTTGAAGCCGCGGGCGGAAATCTAAAAATCTATCCCGCGTTTTCAAAGAAAACCCCGCATAGTTCCCGTTTCCCGTTAAAACCTATCTTTTGTCCCTTCTAAGGTCTCAACCTATCTTTGTACCAAATTTCATCCAGATCGGCTTCGTAGTTTTTGCGTGAAATCGTAACAAACAAACTTACATAATAATATTATTAGGAATCACATGAACATACATAAAACAAAAGCCGGGGAGCAGATGTCCCCAATGCAAGCCTCCAGAAACTCCAGCGCTACGTAGACCCAGTACCAGAGGGTAAAACTCCTTAGCACTCCGATGATTCCCCCTAACACGCCTGTAGCAACTATGGCGGCTTTTCGACCGAACCTGTCGATTATACCATTTTTTTTAAATTTTAATGTGTTATATACCTAATATTGTGTTTACCTAACTTAACTGTTTAATGTAATAAATAAATAAATAAATAAAATATTTATATTCAACAAAAATATATGGATATTAATAAGCAAATCGTTTCTCGGACATATTATATTGTAGTGCTCTTTCCTCGTGTTGGGATGATAAATAAATTAGTTCAGGATACATCGCCCATTTTTGCAAGTGACTACTATCAAGCTAATTTTCCGTTTGTAGCTTTATTTTGATGAGACGCCCAATAATTTCGTGTACGAAAGTCTCGATTGTGGTAGCTAACAGAGATAACAAGGATAAAAAATTTTGATTTGATGGTTCTCAAATATTTATTACTAACTGATTTTTTTTTGTTCAATCTCAAGATAATTACCTAAATTATTCGAAAAAATATTTGTCCTACAAAATCTATGGTTGGTTCAAAGAGTCCCCCTTTCCAAAGTGTATCGATAACGAGGTCATTATAAATGATTACTAACAAGCTGATTTTTTTGTTTTCACTTAGTTAATGTTTATATAATTCAACAGACATATTGTCCTACAAATTGCGTAATAAATATTTGAGAACCATCAAATCAAAAAATTTTATCCTTGTTATCTCTGTTAGCTACCACAATCGAGAGTTTCGTACACGAAATTATTCGGTGTCTCATCAAAATAAAGCTACAAACGGAAAATCAGCTTGATAGTAGTCACTTGCAAAAATGGGCGATATATCCTGAACTAAATATAATGTGAATCAATCAATCAAGGTCATTACATAACATAATTCGTCTTATTTCATCTGTGGATCGTAACCAGATTATAATCATAATCCAATAGGACAAATATTTATTTATTAGCTGGTGCCTCCCATGCACACCATTAAAATTTTGTTTATAACTGACAAACTTAACAGCTTTTTTCTTCCATTTTGTAAAAAAAATAATTAACTACATATAGTTTATTATTTATCCATACCTATCAGACATGGGTCCAACAATAAGCAGACCAACCATGTAACCAAAGTTATGCGCGGAGCCCACAAGAGTTCGCTTCCAATCCTGACAGGCGAGGTCAAACTGCAATTATAACTTAATATTAATATTTCCTCGTCTAGAACCGATTTATGCATTATAAGAATATGTAATGTGAAGAAGATATTTATCGTTTGGTTTTGCAACTATTAGAGTTCGAACTGACGAACGGCAAGTTATGAACGGCAGAGGCTACTTCAGCGTGGCTTTTATGTATTTTTATGCATTACATTTCTGATGCAATTTTAAATCATTTAACAAGTACCAGACGAAATTTGTTTGAATATTCGCGTAATTTCACCAGCAGGTGAACCTTTTTTTTTATTTTTTTAGTGGGGAAATCTTGCATAGATACCCACGGCCTCCGGGGAAGAGGCCGTGGGTTATGTCGGATTCCTACCGACCAAAACCCCACTGTGTTCCGTCAAGCCGCAACAGGGCCACGGGTATGTGTAGAATTCATCCGTGATCCCATCAGCGGACCAGCAGGTGAACCTGCAGGCGAAAGCAAGTATTTTTTCAGCTCATGCGCTATTCTGTTATCTATATAGGCACGCGACAACACCGCCAAGTATCATCAAAGTCCGTTCAGTGACAGAGTCAAATACATATTACACATACCTTCAAACTTCAACATTTATAATATTAGTACGATTGATGGGATTGAGGTGGATAAGAATCTTCCGTAATTATTATTTTCTCATATTTATCATTAATATTAGGTTCAAGTTATTAACTTATAGATAATTAAAATAATTACCGTGGCAACAAAACTGTCGGCGTCTTCATATATCCACTCAGTGCAAACATCGCTCGAATTACTACTACATACAGATTGACTGAAGTCATCTTCTTTGCACCTGAAATAATTATAATTATAAAATAAATAGTAATGTACGAAAAGGTCAACTACCGAGTTTCTTGCTCGCTCTTCTTTGAAGAAAATGATATAAGTTCCTTGATAAAAAAGTAATAAATAAAATTTGAATAATTTTGAAAAGTTAAATCGAGAAATCGTAAAAAGCAATTCTTTGCCTTATATAAAGACAGATCATTTTTTTAGTTTATATTGTCCATAAATTGTATAGTATAATAAAATCATGTCTTCATAATAATAATAATGACATAAATCGCTATCATTTCAAACTCAAACAAACTCAAACATTCATTTATTCAATTAGACTACTATTTAGTAGCACTTTCGAATCGTCATTACATAATTATTTTAACATTTACCACCGATTCGGAAAGCAGTGATCTATGGAGAAGAATCGGCAAGAAACTCCATAGTTGCTCTTTTAAAATCATGTCGATATTACATAATATGTAACTTATATCTAAATACATAATATATCATAATATACAAAGAACTGTCCTGTGGTTTTTACGCGACAACCCTCCATGGGTTTTTATCGTCCATATATTCCTGAATACTGTAGTACGCTCTCTGAACTAGTACATTTTTTATATAAGTTTTAAATTTAGAACTACTAAACTCTCTAATATTATGAGGAATTCTATTGTAAAAGCGTATACCTTGACCCATAAATGAATTTTTAACTTTAGCTAATCGGAAAAATGGTATTTCAATTCTATTTCTGTTCCTTGTGCCATAACAGTGTCTATCTCCTACTCTTGTGTGTAAGTCGGCGTTTTTGTGTACATGCAAAATATTATTAAATATATACTGTGATGGTAGAGTAAGTATACCAGTATTCTTAAAGAGATCTCTTAGTGAGTCCCGAGCACGTAAATTATATATAGAGCGAATGGCTCTTTTCTGTAAGATAAATATAGTTTCTATATCTGCTGCCCTGCCCCATAGTAGAATTCCATAGGACATAATACTATGAAAGTAGCTGAAATAAACCAATCTAGCTGTATCTTCATCGGTGAGATGCCTTACCTTTCGGACTGCATATGCTGCTGAACTGAGCTTACCTGCAGCGGTGTTGACATGGGCTCCCCACTGTAGTTTCTCGTCCAATGTTAACCCAAGAAATACAGTCGATTCTGTAGGGTGTAATACCTCCCCGTTCAAGGTAATATTTCTGCTCAACTTTTTAACGTTAGGTAGTAAAAATTCAACACAAGTTGTTTTTTTGGCATTTAATAATAAATTATTAGCAGTAAACCAGTCGGATATGTGTAAAAGAGTACTGTTCACTTCGTCAACATTTGGGTTATGCCTATCCACATTGAATATTAATGAGGTATCATCTGCAAACAGAACTATTTCACACCTATCCTGTAAATAATAAGGTAGATCATTGATATATACCAAGAACAAGAAGGGTCCTAAAATAGATCCTTGTGGAACACCAATGTTATGTTAATGAACACCATTAAATCTAGAAATACTTAATGATCACAGAACTACTAATAATTTGATTAATTATTTTTTGTTAATTAATAATTTATTTTCATTTTTAGAGCCAGCGCGCACGAGCAACTTTGTCTCCGCAACTATTTTGTCTCTCCCATTAATTGTATGGGGAGTTGCGTCGCTACGTGCGTGCAATACTAGCCCATGGGTGGAGAGACAAAATAGTTGCGGAGACAAAGTTGCTCGTGCGCGATGGCTCTTATTGCTATTACGTGGTTTTTTCAATCTATTTTATCTATGTAATAATAATTGACAGGACCGATTTAAAAAAATCTCACTGTCGTCTTATCAATGATATAAAAATATAAAATGGATATAAATATCGGTAGATAAAGGTGTTCTTAAAAATGTTAAATTGTGCACGTTTGGTACACAAGTACATACACAAATGTTCACACATATTAATTTTTAATGTATATTATTGATATTTTCTTTTATAGTATCGTGAGCGAGCCAAATTGTCATCAGAATAGAAAACCAAAAAAGCCAATATTTTTTTTTTTTAAACCATTTATTGATAGAAAAATAAACATACATTGGGCATACAGAATAAACACCACATAAATCGACACGATTTGATCGTGGTGCACATGCATTCTAGACGTCAAACAAATACTAGATAGATTAATATAAATTTTGTTACATTACATATGAAATTACATTGAAAAATACATTAAGATGGCAAGTAAATTACACAACAGAAAAAATATGATGTACAATAGGGTACTTGTGGAAAAATTTTTTTGCGATCACCTACTGTGCTGGCCGAGTCTTTATAAACGTGATTGTAGTGTTTGAGTAAAGTATAGGTACTATATCCCCGGATGTCTCGGGTTCGCGGGTAGTGGGGAACACAGTCACGCAGCAGCCTCGGGCGTGAGCGGACGTGTGTTTACCCTAGATACTGGCGACGTAACGAGCCATTCCCATCCACTGCGTATACGAGTGTGAACTCGTATCTACATTTGGCGACGAGGATAAAGGTCAGACTTATAATTTTAAATAATTATTCTTAGAATTTATAAAAATAAGGGAGGTAGATTACTAATGTTAATTACGTTACGTTTTGCTTTTGTTCAAGTCGTAAGCGATAAACATGATTTAGGCTTTGAGTTTGACACATAGGATGCGTACGTACGCGACGTCAAGGCACATAATTAAAACGTAACACTAACCTGACGCCGTGCTAATATGTCAAATGTGTTGTACCAGAATATTTTCTATGGTTGTAATGCGCAGTAACTATACTGCTAAAGAGATTACCAAGCGCCAGCGCTGGGTGTACCTACTCAGACGCTTGACGTCTAAAGTTATAATTTTCATAAAATTTATATTAGTGTCCGACAAAATATTTGCGTTCTAATGTATTTGAGTAAGTATATAATTATTGTAAAACGGATATTAATAGTTAGGAAAAAACCTAGCGTGTACAAAATTATTGTATTATGATAATTCTTACTTATATACCTACTCATGACACAAACAATGATATTCTGCTAAATGATTTCTCTTTATAACATGCTCTTAATAGCTTCACCTACTTGTATTAAGTTAGTCCTTCAGACTAGATTTTAACCCATTTTGAACGGGCAGATTTGGTTCGCATACTTATCAGGGATCGGTGGTAATGCAATAGTTTCTTAAGTTAATGGTTTGCGAGTTTTTAGGCTACGCGTTGGTGTATAGGGCTTTGCTTAGCGAGGCACTAGTCAATCTGTGTGACATGAGCAGAGCGTGACACTAAAGCTACGCGGTGCTAAGTACGTGCACTGTCTGCCAAAGTTATTATATTATGTAGTTACCAACATGAGGTTAAATAAGCCAAACAAAGCGGCCAATGATTTTGTATCATAAATTTTGTAGATTGTATTAAATATTATGATTTAATTATGTAATTGCTGCGCTCTGTTTTATAATAGTAAATAATATGTACATTTATAGGGCTGTAACTACTTATTATAAATAATAATTATATTTTATAATATAGTCGGTATCAGAGCAATTAATAAATATGACATGATGATTTGTTTCGAAATAGAAAACTTTATGTGCCACCATAAAGAAAAAATGCAATTCTTAATAATCAAATAAAATTAAAAAGAAGAAAATATAGCACTAGCATGTCGAAGAAAAAAAAAAAAAAAAAAAGTTCGACGACATGTGTCATCCGCCAACCCGCACTTGGCCAGCGTGGTGGATTGTGGCCTGTACCCTCATAGGAGGCCCGTGTCCCAGCAGTGGGAACGTATATGGGCTAAATGATGATGATAGCAATAGCGGCAAAAAGGATTACCGCAAAGCAGCAACCATTAATTGAAGGGTATGGCTGCTCAGAGGAGACCACGTGACTGTACGGATGCAATACTTTTCTAATAAATATTACCTATATGACACTGTGTTTTTCTAGCAGAGATAGAGACAGACATATATTTGTTTATATAATATGTTGTCGTAAAAAGTAAATGAAGACATAACTAATTCCTCTTCTACGTATAAGTTGTTCAAATATTATACTTAATTCATATAATATCCGCCTACTGTACCATAACCTCTTTTGCTGTTATTTATTGTCTTTCTGTCAACTTCATCTGTGTGTACAATAAAGTATTTTTATTATTTATTATTACACTATAACACTCTTTACGCGTGCACACTGCACAGTACCCGCTGTACACATTTGTATGGCCATAAAACTATTTAGAGTATTTAGTCGGAAGTTTTATGTAGGTACTACAACTTATACTTACTGGATACAAAATCTATTAACTGTACTGTAGTATCTTATAGCTATATAATTGTCTACCGACTAAATGAAATAAAATAATATTATGTAAGTAGTTTCCAAAAGAAAGATATAACTTTACCTATAATTGATCTACGCTTGATCTACGTATTTCGCTTAATATTAAGCATGCAATTGTAAATATTAATTTTATATTCGATAAATATATACATTATACATACTGGTTGACCCGACAGACGTTGTCTTAATTACGAATATGAACGGTCAAACGCGTAGTCTTCTAATTATTAAATAGCGCCATCTATTGAATACTTACTCAATCCAGTCAATAGATGCCGCCATATTATGTAAGTATCGATTGGAGTTAACAGATACACAGAGAACTGACTGTCAAATAATTAAAAAAAATATATATAATATATGTATATTTTTGCGACTATAAACTGAAATGTAACCTATCCTATCTTCAAGTTAGACGAGACTGCACACTGGGTGCAAATCAAATTTAAAATAATAATAATGAATAAAATTATTGTTTATGCAAGATGTATAGGCAGTACGAGCCTTCATTAAATGTAAATCGTGCGTGATTGGTTGTATAGGCAGTACGAGCCTTCATTAAATGTAAATCGTGCGTGATTGGTTGTATAGGCAGTACGAGCCTTCATTAAATGTAAATCGTGCGTGATTGGTTGTATAGGCAGTACGAGCCTTCATTAAATGTAAATCGTGCGTGATTGGTGACATAGGCAGTACGAGCCTTCATTAAATGAAAATCGTGCGTGATTGGTGACATAGGCAGTACGAGCCTTCATTAAATGTAAATCGTGCGTGATTGGTTGTATAGGCAGTACGAGCCTTCATTAAATGTAAATCGTGCGTGATTGGTTGTATAGGCAGTACGAGCCTTCATTAAATGTAAATCGTGCGTGATTGGTTGTATAGGCAGTACGAGCCTTCATTAAATGTAAATCGTGCGTGATTGGTTGTATAGGCAGTACGAGCCTTCATTAAATGTAAATCGTGCGTGATTGGTGACATAGGCAGTACGAGCCTTCATTAAATGAAAATCGTGCGTGATTGGTGACATAGGCAGTACGAGCCTTCATTAAATGTAAATCGTGCGTGATTGGTTGTATAGGCAGTACGAGCCTTCATTAAATGTAAATCGTGCGTGATTGGTTGTATAGGCAGTACGAGCCTTCATTAAATGTAAATCGTGCGTGATTGGTTGTATAGGCAGTACGAGCCTTCATTAAATGTAAATCGTGCGTGATTGGTTGTATAGGCAGTACGAGCCTTCATTAAATGTAAATCGTGCGTGATTGGTTGTATAGGCAGTACGAGCCTTCATTAAATGTAAATCGTGCGTGATTGGTTGTATAGGCAGTACGAGCCTTCATTAAATGTAAATCGTGCGTGATTGGTGACATAGGCAGTACGAGCCTTCATTAAATGTAAATCGTGCGTGATTGGTTGTATAGGCAGTACGAGCCTTCATTAAATGTAAATCGTGCGTTATTGGTGACATAGGCTGTACGAGCCTTCATTAAATGTAAATCGTACGTGATTGGTGACATAGGCTGTACGAGCCTTCATAAATTGTAAATCGTGCGTTATTTGTTATATAGGCTATATAAATGGCCTTCATAAATGGTAAATTGTACGTAATTGTTAGCTGTAGGCAGTATGAGCCTTCATTATATTAATGTAAAGCATACGTACCGGTGTTATCACATGAAATCAAACCTGATTTTAGGTTGTGCCTATTGGACTAAAGAATGACTAACTTACTTTCCCTCCTGGTATACTCGACCTAGAAGATGACAATACAACACTTGCTTTTTGTTGGAAAAGATGGAAAGGGTGTTCTTGGATTTTCTTGGATGCGCGAAAGGCGCCGAAAAGAATAGGGCCACTTTGTTATTGTTAATGGATCTGAGTTACAGGAGACTATTTACAGTCTACCTGAAATATATGTAACTGATTCTGAAGGAGTCGGTGTAGTTATTTGCCACAGCTATAGGAAAATAAGACGAGAAGCTACAATGGGGAGTCTATGTTAGCACTGCCGCTGCTAGGACACCAGCTCAGCTGCGTACAGTTCGGAACATGAGGCATCATTTCACGGATAAAGATACGACTAGATTGGTTTATTAACTACTTTCATGGCATAAGGTTACTATGGGGCTGGCTTGGCTTGGCAGCAGATATTGAAACTGTTTTTATATTACACAAATGGTCCATACGCATTTATATAAATTACGTGCTCGGGACTCACTAAGAGATACTGGCATCCTTACTGTACCTTCACAGTATATAATTAAATTTTAATAACGTTTTAAATATACGCAATAATACTGACTTATACTCAAGAGAAGGAGATGGACATTGTTATCATATAAGGAACAAAAATAAAATTGACATGCTATTTTTCCGGCTATCTAATGGGTCAAGATATAATATATATAACTCTTTTGGAATAGAACTCCTGATAGAATTAAAGAGTTTAATATTGGTAATTTTAAAACTTAAATATAAAACGTATTAGTTCAGTGAGCCTAGTACAGCATTAAGGAATATAATATGTATTATGGAGAATGAAAAGCCATGGAGGCTTGTCGCGTGGGATCCACGGGACAGTTCTTTGGCATCATCATTATGTTATATTTACATACCCTACTGTTATGTTAAATTAAAATTTTATATTGTCATGATGTTAGAGGAGCAGCTAAAGAGTTTCTTGCCGGTTCCATTCATGGATGCTGCTTTCCGAATTGGTGGTAAAGTGTGAAATTATGTTACGACGGTTCAAAAGAGCTTCTAGAAGAAGTCTTATTGAATGAATAAATGTTGGGTTTGTGTTTTTAATTATCGAAAGGTATATGTTCAACAAACATAACATAACATAACAGGAAGAAGGAGAGATATTCGAGAAGTTGTAGGAAAACTGCGGAACCAAGCTGGAAAGTTGAATATACAAACAAGCTCGGAAGAACAACTGATGAAATGAAATTCTTTTGGAAAACAAGGACATTCTCTGGAAGACAGAAAATAAAGATAAAATTTCCTCTCGGTTGTATAACGAACAAGAATTTGACAATTCCGATGTTAGGGACAGGAATTAAAAAACAATAGAAAATAACATACAGATAGAAAGAGGTGATTTTGAGGTCAATAACAGGTGATAAAGTATATGTAAAGGAGATGTAGAATCAAGAAAGCTAAAAACAGTGTAATATTTATGGCTATTAAAATATATAACAAAATACCGGACAATTTCAAGGAACTACCAGTAAATCTTTTCAAAAATAAACTGACGAACTTGCTAATGTTAAAACAATTTTATGACATTGAAGAATTTATGACTTTGAAGTGAGAAGATTGTGTGATAAGTGTGTGATTTAATCGTGTAAATCGTAGTGCGTTCGTGTAATTGTGAAAATTGAATTGTGTGTATATTTAAATAATAATTAGACTAATCAACTTTCTGTTTAATATTTGCACACCCAATCAATGGGTATTGGGTAGAATGTGTTAGCCACATAATATTGTAATTTAAAGATCTATAATTTGTACTACATTCTTGCAAATAAATATAATTTGAATTTTGAATTTGAATTTGATGAAGAAGCGTAACAAACTGACAGCAAACTTTAAATCAACTCGAAACAGTGTAGAACGATTAGAAGGTGGATACGTACTTGTCAGAAATGTGGATACTAGCCAAAAGCATAGAAGTAATGTGACTTAATAAAAACAGAGGGGGAATGGAATGGAAGCGGTCCAGAAAGTTCAGGATAGAGGTGGAGACAACGGTGATGTAAATGAAAGCGAAGAATACCGCTAAGGAAATACCTAACTAAATCAGTCTGATAGCTTTCTATAATGTATGTTTGTTGTAAACAATTATATTTAAATAAAAGAAAAAATAGAATAAGGAAGGGATGTAGTGTTTGAGTAAAGTATAGGTACTATATCCCCGGATGTCTCGGGTTCGCGGGTAGTGGGGAACACAGTCACGCAGCAGCCTCGGGCGTGAGCGGACGTGTGTTTACCCTAGATACTGGCGACGTAACGAGCCATTCCCATCCACTGCGTATACGAGTGTGAACTCGTATCTACAGTGATATATACATAGTATGATTTTAATTGACGGTTAACAGTTTATTTTATTTTTAATGTTATTATCTAATTTATTTATTAAACGTGGAATTATGTATGAGCATCTTCTTTCGCCATAGCGGTTATTTTATATTCATTTTCAAAAAGGCTCTACAATTCTTCATATCATATAAACTACATTTTATTTTGTTTGTTTACAAGTGGCTTATAAAATATTATATCATGCAATGACTATGCAAAAACTGAGTTGAATGCCACCCAATGTCATGTGTGTTTGACAAGGTTTATCATGACAACACTGTCTAGCCGATAATTTTTGAACTGGGTATATAGCCACGTGCCTGGCTAATCTATAAACGCACAGCCCAAACTATCGGCACGGACCGATCGACCTGAAATTTGTCACTATGCTGTAAGAGGCTAAGGGAATAGGGGATTAAAATATGTGCCATACGTACATCATAAAAATCTTTATGAATGCACGTAGTGAATGTTATTATATTAAAGTAAGAAAACATTGAAATTTGTGTTATCTTTTATATACTTGTACTTATTTATTTTTTTTATTAACTTGCCATGCAATTATTCAGTCATATCTCGAAGATCAATTGTTTATTTTTATTTTGTTTATATAGTTTTCTGCAGACTTCTGTTTCTCGAGATATTTTGTACAGTTTATTAACATTCTCATGCTTTATAATCTATACATATAATAAATCTGTAGAAGGGTCAATTCTGTACATTGAAAATATTAAAAAAATAAATAGCAGGGGGTGTTACTGGATCGATACCAAACCCAAATATGTGATTAAAAAATTTTTGTCTGTCTGTCTGTCTGTCTGTCTGTCTGTCTGTCTGTATGTGAAGACATCACGTGAAAACTACCGGTTCGATTTCGATGAAACTTGGTATAATTATACCTTATTATCCTGGGCGTAAAATAGGATACTTTTTATCCTAGAAAAATGCGTAGAAAAAAAAATAATCTTAATTTTTCAGTTTTATCCATAGACGTTGTTCCTTAGAACCGCGAACACACGTTGCGTATTATTATAGGCCTAGCCGTATTTGGGTCCAATAGATATTTATAAGATATCATTTTCAGAGTTACTCAAAATGGAGAAAATATAAACCATCCACGCGAAGACCGACATCCGCGCGGACGGAGTCGCGGGCGGAAGCTAGTTAGAAATAGTTTTGGTGTAAAGTAGGTATAATAATTGGACGCGTATGTGCGTTTAGTCCGGTATGGGCTTAGGGTCAAATGCAATATTATACATCTGTTTTAAGGTTCAATTTTCTTTACGGACATGTATGCAGGTGACCAGCCTTCTGTGTCCACAGTAATAAGACTGAAGTGTTTTCAATATCCACTAGGAATTGAACCCGTTCCCTCGGCTCTACATTCACACTTTATCCATTGTAGATACCAATGATGTGGCTAGAAATATTAATATTAATGTAATAATATAATTCAAAATAATAAAAACCAAGCTGTTCGATTAGATTCCAGCCAATAAAGACGTAATAACATTTATGCGTTTTGAGTTATAATACGTTGTTGATAAGGAAAAATATGCAGAAATATTAAATGCCTGGCATTCGTTATGATATTTTTGGATGAATTATTAAAAGGCCAAATTATTAGACTACATAAAATATTACATATCTTCGTCATAGGATTCGGCCATATTTTGTAAATTTTTTGTTTAACTCACAGTAGATACCTATATAAAAAATACAATATTATATCGAAAATTTTCAGTAGACTCATTTCATTCTCCATTTATTAATCAATAATCATATTTCGAATCTCGAATGCCTTTGTTTTTAAAGTTGTTTATTAATTAATTGTAATACAAGAAAAAGTTGTTTTATGTTGTACATATTATACAAAAATAAAAAGTATCATTATATATTGAAGGAAAACAACAATTACTTGTAGACTCGGAAGTTTAATATTAGAAAACAATTATCTATGTATGCATTATATAGATATCTACTATCTATATCCCTACTGAGAGGGTTTAGGTACCTATGTAAGCCCTTCGATATCAGGGGGCCTGCCAATGGTCCATTTAAAATCCGTTAAAAAGCACTTAATATTCATATATCTCAATCAACGATTAGACTACATTTAAACATAATTCCGAATAGCAGATCATTTTTTTTTACAATTTTCACACACGGCACAATCTGATCCCATATTACTTAAGCTTTCGCTTGTGTTATGGAAACCAGATGGCTGATAAACATACATAATATATAATTTTAAATAAATACTTATATAGATAATTAACACCCAGATACAGAGCAAACATCTATGTTCATCACACAAATATTTGGTGTGGGAATCAAACCCACGACCAGTGGCTTGGAAGGCAGGGCCAGTCAAATTTGATATTAACTTACTTGATACAACCTGTCTATCAATATAAAAACATTTTTAATACAATACTTACCTATATTGGACAATGTACTATATTAAAAAAATATAATTACCTATATTGCACAGGCTCCGTAATAAATATGAATTGATTGCAATACAGGCTATTGCTCGCAAAAGCTATGAACAACAAAAATAACTTCTGCCGATGATATTTCTTGAAAATACCGAATTTATTCAACACATCATCCAAATCTTTCGTTTCGTCACTGACAGATACACTCATTTTGAAAGTATCACTAATATTATCTTAAACACATTTTTCTGTATTTACAAATTTTTGAAAAAAAATAATTGGAATGTTCGTATAACGTAAAATTTTTTGTAATTTACGATGTTTTCGTGCGCTTTTCAGATAATTTTTGTATTTTATTTTTACATAGGTATGTTTAATACGAAAGAACTGAACGAACTGATCACTAGGTCACTGCTAAGTGTACGACAATGAACACTGAATGCGCAAGCGACTGAATGGCATCCTATTGGATGGTCATTAAATAATGAGGAACGAGATTAGCTGTGTCGTTAACTTGAGGTGATATTAATATCTAATTAAAAACTATTCATATTTGTAACTAGCTGTTGCCCGCAGCTTCGCTTGCGTGGAAAAGATAAATTTTCATGGTATAAGTTTCCATCCCCTATTTAACCCCTTTAGAAGATGAATTTTCTAAAATCCTTTCTTAGGGGATGCCTACGTTATGACATCTACCTGCATGCCAAATTTCAGCCCGATACGTCGATAGATCACTATATCAGTCACCTTTGAGTTTAATATATATCGTTAAATATACACACAAATGTATAAACATAATATATTAAAATTGAAAAAACAAAGACAGGAAGAATAAAATATATTATACATCTTCTGTGATTTCGTGGTATCCCTATCCTATTTGGTACTATTTCGTAAAATCTCTGATGTCTTTTATTCTGCCACATTTATCTATAAATAAAAATGAAACTATTTTTAATCTTAAGTACGTAAGTATTGTCAAGTGGATTTTATTTTTAGATAATATCAAATACGTAAATTTTTTCGCTTTTGTTACGTTCTATATCGGTTTATCTTAGGTAATTCATAAGAAAACTTATCTAATTTTGATGTAGCTCGCTCTCCCTAGAGTATATATTTTGTTCTGTGTGCTCACTGGCTAAAAGAATCAATATTATATAAATCGATTTGTAACTTGAATAAGCAGAGTGAAGAAGGTGTTATTAAAAAAGTCAAATCATGATTGCAAATAATTTTATGTATAAATAAATCTAACCTATAAGTATTATCTACATTTTATTACATTAAAACTTATTATAAATAGGTAATGTAAAGATCAGTTTCTCGATCCTTAAGGAACAGAATACAGGCAAAATTAGAGAGTGTCTTACCTTTTTTTTTTCTTATATTGTATTCTAATAATGTCGAATGAGACCTTGTATAAAATTATATTCGAAATACATTGCTGATCTTGTACTTATAGTCTAGCCTTATTAATAACAAAGTAGCAATGGAAGTCATATTTGATTCGGAGCAAAATAGTATGACTGCTACATAATTAAGTACTTATCAACAATTGAACAGCAATTTTGGCGTAACGGCCTTCCTCTATTCAGTTGGTAAATGGTATTTTCATATACATTTGTAGTTATGTATAATGTACATTGTGTCTATTTATATACTAAAAACTATTCTTACTTTAATGTTATCTAAATCGTTTTAATTAAAAGCTAGTTCTAAGTATATATACATAATGTATATTGTATTTATTTTTATTTATTTATAATCTTTATTGCATACAAAACAAATACAAATTTCACACACACAGACAGGACATTTGATGCAAAGGGCGGCTTTATTGCTTCAAGCAATTTCTTCCAAGCTCTTCAATTGTAGTACAACGAATTCATGTATTCCCATATTGAATGCATAAAGATTTTGCAGGATGTGCTAATTTATCAGGAAATAACAAATTTCAAACACAAACATATAGAGATGACAAGGAACTCATAAATATAGAATTGATTTAATTATAATTTTATTAAAATTATTGAAAGCAGAGATGTGTTAAAATTGTGAACGGCTCTATATTTATTTTCACCTTAGTTGAAACTTGAATGATCAAACGCAAACCTACGTCTTATATCTGACTCATACACTCTTACCTAATGAAACATAATATTATCATCAAACCATAGAAGAACTATCAATATACCATTGTCTTACAGATGTGATAAAATAAATAATTATTATAGGCAGTTTAGAATTCTCAAAACCATTTGTTACTCGCATTGAATACAAATACATGTTTAACTTTCTGTAATGACGAGAATTTAAAAACAGAGCACAATTTTTCCTTTTTATAAGACAGTTTTTCACACAAGCTTATTGTAATTTGCAATTTATATCTTTAGTTATTATTATTGGTGGCTTGATCAAATAAATAATTATCTATAGGTATTCTTGCCTTGATTGCCTGATAAAGGTCACTACTAGGGCCATCTAGTGTGCGTCATGCATCATCTTTGCGTCATAATTAGTTTAGATATTTTTTCAGCAATTTAAACCAATAATACTGACTACACATTGACTGACACAAGTGACCTATTTCGCTTAAATAATGAATTCACCACTAAAATAATTATTTATGTTTTGCAAAAAGAGAGCATTTTACCCCATAACATACAGAAATCGACTACGAAGCCAACCCGCGTCTTTTACAGACAACCATACTATGCTAAGTCAAACAAACACGTCTCGTCAGTCATGTAATAAGTTAACAAATTAACACCCTGTAAATATAACATTCACAAAATCCCATTACAAGGTCCTCAGAAGTCAGAGCATGTCAATTTTGTTCAGAGATTGGCATATTACGTTGAAATGGCAGTACTTCTTAACGCAATTGTGTAGTGACAAGCAATAGAGGGGAACTCCAAACACACTTACGGAAGTTACTGCCAAGGGAGCGTCCGTCTAAAACAATCTACTCGACAACTCGCGTCCAATAATAATATGTGGATGGAATAATTCCTTTGAAAAAGTTCGCTCTCTGGGGGCTTGAGACGCATCTGGAATTCTTATCCTAATAATTCCTGTGTGGTTAATTGTATTGTTTTATAATTACATGCACGAATGTGTATGACACGGTTTGTATAGTGGGTAGTGGTATATTGTGTGAAGATACGGATTCGATTCCCAAAGCTGGATATTGTCTGCTAATTTGTCTAGTGTGTCTTCTGTGACTAGACGTTTAAAGAGACTTGAAGTGTTATTGTGTCTTGAAATATTCTTGATATATATTTCATGAAAAAAAACAATATAAATGTATATATAGGTACATACACATTATACAAAAGTTGAATTCTTTGTTGATAAGATACAATTATTTACTGTCTTTCACTTTATCATAATTACAATTAGTGTACAAAGAAAACATACAAGGCCGAAATATAGCTACATGTGGAAGGTTTTTATTTATTTAGTACACGGTATTGTCGTCTATATTATATTTATTTTCTGTAGTTTTGGACTTATTTTCAACTCTGATATAAATCTAAATGCTTCTGCGGGAAAATTAACGGTCCATTTTGCCTGAAGCCTTGTGAAAACATCTAGATTATATTACACGAGAACCAATTATAAAACAAGAATTTAGTTTGATTTTCTCTGCGATTTTATGAATGAAATTAATTTACATCTTATACCATTTGGATCACATTTATCAATAATTATTATCATCCCACTACGTATAAGTAGCTACTTCAAAAATAGTAAAGCAATTTTGGATATTAATTTTTATTTGTGCATTATGCATGGTGATAACCACAAAAAACATCTCCAACCGGTTGACCCGTACCGACCGTAAAAACCCAAAATACAAAATTTTTGAGAAAGATAATATTTATATTGAATTAGGTTTCCGCCCGCGGCTTCGCCCGCGCAGTCAAAGAAAAACCCGCATAGTTCCCGTTACCGTGGGATTTCCGGGATTGCGTCATTTTCCCGGGATAAAAAGTAGCCTATGTCCTTTCTCGGGTATCAAAATATCTCCATACCAAATTTCATTAAAATTGGTTCAGTAGGTTAGGCGTGATGTAACAGACAGACAGACAGAGTTACTTTCGCATTTATAATATTAGTATAGTATGGATTTTGAATAAACGAATTTATCGTAAAAGATATTATAACTAATTTAATAAAAGTCAAAAATATTAGCACAGTTGACAGATATATTCGTGATATTTGGCAGATTAATTAAAAAATAGTTGAAAAAGTGATAATGAATGAAGAAAGAAACCACGGCGAAAAAACAAAAATCGCGTCCTCATACACTATGATATCAAGTTATAAAAGTACGAAACAAAACTTTCACCGGGTCCCGTTTATAAAAAATAACTATTGCTATCCCAGAGCAAATATAAATATGGGTAAAAGGAAAACTTTTTGCGAATACACGGTACAGAATCACGCCCTATCGTGTAATATGTTACTCTTACAACCAATTTTATAGTTGCGAACTTTTTCGTAAGGCGAGGGTTCATTTGATTTTTATTATAAACTTACGAGCGTATGATGCAGGAGTCTGTTTAAGTTATAGTTTCCTAGGTAAATGAAGTACAAGCTTTGATGTTTAGAATTTCTAACGAGTAACAATAGCTACAGCTTTCAGAATCTTTAATCTAGTAACGGAAATCATTTGTGATTTGAGAATTGAATGCACTGAAAACGTTTTAATGGGGAAAAAGTAACCAAATATGTTGTTATATGCAATTTTTACACAAATTAATTATATTGATATCTTTATCCACATTTGTAACATAGCCGCATGCGTCAGCTAGTTCCTTACAACTTACAAGCATTCCTATTTTTGTACCCCATTGGACTGACGGATTGTACTTGAAACCTTCAAGAGTAATTCAATCTAAAATTATTGAATATTCCATCAAATACACGGATGTTCCGACGACAAGTCCCCAACTCGCCGCCAAATCGGCCAAATTCTTTGGATAAGTTTACAAAGGGATTAATTTTGTTTAATTAAAATTTTGAGGTAATAGAATCGAGGAAATTATTTTTAACCCCATCAAAGGAATTTAATATAGCCGAGAACCAGTTTAATGAAATGTTTCAGTATAAATTTCAAAATATTTCGATTAAATTTCATCATTTTATTGGTGATGTTTATGACTTATTTGTATACATGCCTTATCCCTTGAAAATATAAGTTATGTTCAATCTTTATTTTGAGGTAAAACTACGGACTACCTAACAGGTAGGCTCGCATGTATATATAATATATATGTATTTAGAAATTAGAGCAGAGAAAACTTGCCCAAATCGGTTGGTTTAGTTTCTTGCGACTACTAGAGACTATATACTATTATCGCCTTCAAATTAAAATTCTTTTAAATGTATTGTCAGTAGCTCGCTCCAACTTAAATTGGTTTATAAGTTAATAAATAATTTTATAAATAATAATTAATATAAAACATTAAAGCCCCAGCACAAGTGAACAGATTGAAACTCACGCTACTGTTGATTCATTAAAATCAAAATCGCCTTTTTCAAAATTTTGACATTTCCTTGATCTGAATTGTGAAATGAGTATGTGTAGGTACTATGTATGTATGTAAGATACTTTTATATGATTTTCTAATCACTACATACTTAGTATAAAACAAAGTGGCTTTCTTTATCCCTATGTATAGGTACTTAAATCTTCTGAAACTACGCAACGGATTTTGATGCAGTTTTTTTAATAGATAGTGTGATTCAAAAGGAAGGTATAAGTGTATTATTTTTTAGATTTTAGACACAGTGGATGAAGCCCGGGGCGGGAAGCCTAGTTCTTTATAATCACTAACTTAATAATAAAGAGTTATATCAAAAACTGTTCGTTATTACAATTTGACTAATAACCACGTTCATTGTTCAAAACTTTGCCACTATAAAACTCAATAAACAGTTGCACGACAATATATTCATATTAACCATTTCGCTTGTCAGTTGTTCAAATTTTTACTCGACTCGTATGAAAGCGCGAAACTGCGGTCCGTGGGCTGTAAATTTCTGTTAGTGTTAGTGTAAATAAAATTACTGTTAGTGTAAATAAAACTCACTGGATTTTATTAGTTAAACTGGAAAATGAATTTCATTTTAACGTACTTACGAAGATAAGAATGTGGTAATTTAATAAATGAATGATTACTTTTATAAGTTTGTATCACAGAACACACTAACATGTAACGGGAGTTTTATCATGCAACCAAACATTTATTATTCTTTGTAAAGCTTGAAAGTTATTTCAACATAATTCACTTTCTATTTTCAGTAGGTAATTACAGTGGACTTACGCTGCGCTGTTCTTCAATATTTCATTCATTCGTAATATTTTTAAACCTTATTAAAATCCAATCACAATAATGACCACTACCGCCACTCCATAGGTATCCGTTGCATACATGCATATAAAGTACTTTGCAATGGAAAAGCATTCCTCACTCGAATAACTAACGGTTTCACGAGTTTAATCCATATTTATTTTATCGAAGGGTAATTATGGTAATTGATCGTTTTTAACCGACTTCAAAAAAAAGGAGGAGGTTATCAATTCGGCCGGTATATTTTTTTTTTTTTTATGTATGTACACCGATTACTCCGAGGTTTCTGAACCGATTTACGTGATTCTTTTTTTGTTCGATGCGGGATGGTGTCGAATTGGTCCCATAAAAATTTTATTCGGATAGGCCCAGTAGTTTTTATTTTATGAGCATTTTTGTCTGTAGGTATTTGTAAATTTTGCAAGTGCAAGTTTGAAGTCGGTTGTTTTTAACGCAGTTATCACTTGTCTTAAAAGCGTTTCATTTACATTGTGCATTTGTTTTTAGAGTTTTTGGTAATGGCTTCTGCTTGTCCGCTTCGCTTCGCCTTTGTCTCGCAAGGCTTCAATGAGGTATTTTCGAATAAACTAAAAATATTTTATCGATTAAAAACTTTAGTTGAATTTTCGTTACATGGCAGTAGAGTTGGTTCTATTATACTTATTATATATACTTCAGTGCTATTTAAAACAAAACTTAGGTACTTGAGAAAAGTAGTGAAATAAGAATTATTTACCGGCTAACTTTTTCTTTATACCATTCTTGTTTACTATAAATCTCAATTATTTAATAGTATATGTTGCTTATGCTTATTTGAATGTAAAAATGGTCATTGTTCTCTCAATTACAACCTACAAGAAGAATTTAGAAAAAAACTTACGCTTAGCGCGAAGCCGCCGTCTGAAGCTATAAGCGCATTATTATTAAAAGTATTCCACAGCATTTTATTAAGCCATACTCTATAGGTAGTTACAGCATTTTTCATCGCAATGCAGTAAAATTTTTACAGCACATAAAATGGTAACAGGAGGGCCATTCTTTTGTATCTACCCCTTCTATGCGATCGGTTACAGTTATTAGCCGTTTTATTGCTCAGCAGATGCGTACTAAAACAAAATGTAGGCGTTTTAAGATGATACATACAGCTGTTTGGAGGAATGTAAAATGAATGCATAATTTATGACAATTTTTTTACTGCTATACAAGCAATGTATTTTATTGGACGAAAATTATTTGTCTTGGATTAAATAACAAACACACGATGTTCATAACGATCAATAAACTTCTATTACCATAATTCCTACTCTATCTAAATATCTACACATGTCATGTAGTAACTACTTACGTATTTAGTAATCATTGAACATAGCCACAGGTTACTAAATAGTTACTACGGCCACCTACAGCACGGCCACCTACAGCACTGCCACTCCAAACCGTATCTCATGATTCATTGAGTTTTCGCACAACACACATAACTTTTATTAATCATTTAAACTCTAAAACCGACACAATAGCTAAAACCACATCTCACACGATTCACATCTTTAAGTAAACTCTTAAAATTCTTACTAAAATCTAAATACCGCTAAAGCCTCGCACAGTATCGTAACGTTGTTAGGCTGTATACACACTCGGCAGATTTCCCGAGTGCAGGGTACACACACGCTCCGTTGCTACTTGAATTGTTGCACACTCATTATAGCAATATGCTACATTAATTTAATTGAAACCAGGATAATATTTAACGCGGTTTCGCTGTTTTATTTTTACTTGAAGATTTTTTTAATTATATTAAATATGGCGCAGCGTACGCCGTAAATTCAGTTGAGTTTACGGCGTATGGTTTATTCAAATACTGATGTAGTTACATCACTATTTTAATAAACTTAATATCAAATAAATGATATTGTTCATAGACATAATATTATGTTGTAGAAAATGCGAAAATGAATTAGAACACGTTAATTGTTTCTATGTTGATCTATGAAACTTTTACTTTGTTCTTGATAGAGTGAATTGAGATTGAAATGAGATTTGTAAATATTTACTGTTTGTACCGTAACCTTAGATCAGTAAACCGTAACTCACACTTCAGATTAATAACACATTAATAATTATATGCTATATACAATACCAAAACTGTGTGGAAATATTCAACAATCTTGCTCAAGTATTAAAAAACCCAAATAACGTGATAACAATTCGTCTTATTACAGATTGATTGGTGCTTCAGAACACAATTATATGGACCCAGGCTCAGCCCTTTCACCGGCCAACTGAATTGACAGCTTGAGTACCTACTTTCGATCCGTTTTTTTTTTTTTAATAATATGTGATAATGCGTATTTTTACGTATGTGAGAGCATTGGATTTTATTTTATTGTATTTTTCTACTGTGTATTGAAATAGCTGTGAAATCTTGGTAAGAAGTGTGTATAAGTAGTTTGTATTGAGGAGCTCCGTTATTTTTGACGGCTACGGCGACGTTTAAACTATTTGATAAGGTAGGTACAGTACTCCAAAATTAATAATGCGCATGCAAATCTTCGTATTGTCGTATTTCCAAAATGTATTTATTTTACTAAACAAATTTTACTAAATTATGCATGAAGAAAATGTATTTTACCACTCTATATACATATCGTCTTCGGACGCTCCGGGAATATGTCAGTTACCGAACTGTGACGAAGATTTCTATGCGCATTATCACTTTTGGAGTACTGTATATCGTATCGTATGATTAGATAGATATATTGAATTTGTCTTGCATTAGAAACTTATTATAGTTAAGAACAAATATATTTTTAAGGCAGTTCATTCAAATCAATAAGTTTAATAGCATGCAACGACAGTGATAACTGATAATAAACAATATCAATCATCAATTTCATCATTTTTGTTAAGATTTGAGAAATTTATTACTTTAGTGTGATTACATATAAAAGACAAACGACAAGGTTTTATATCAAAACAATCTAATAAATATCACGACATAAAATCCTGCTCCACAAAATCATATCACGAGGTACTCGCAAAAAGAATACTCATTATTTTCTCCCAATTACCCGTCGTTCAATATTCTTTAGTTAAAGGACAAAACCGAGGGGATTAGGTTCGTCCCGTCCAATTTGTGGGACAGAAGTCATATCAATATATTCATTATCTAGCTCTTGAGTCTAGCGGTGAGTATAAAAGCGAATGCTTCGATCGCCCTACGATACTGGAGAGGGAATACGAAACTTGGATGTGGTATAATATTTAATCGATATAGAATTGTAGTAACTAAGAAAAGTTTGTATTTATATTGTGCCGTCAAGTATATAAAACATTTCGCAAATAAATTATTAATATGGTGATACATTTATTCACAGCTAATGCAAATGCAAATGCAAGTGCTATGACAGTCGACGATTATTATTTGAGTATTTATTTAAATCTTGTTTAGATACATAATATTATGATAATAAATTTATAAATATAATCACACATTTTAATCCCAAACACAAGCAGGAAATAATCCAAAACAACTGATAAACATAATAAAATAGTTTACTTCTACAAATATTAAGACCACAGTCTGGAAGTTATTGCCACCATTTTGTACATAGTCACTTTGCAAATAATAGGTTGACATCTTTGTTTTTCATTGTTTTCCAGTATGAATCACACCCACTACATAAAGTCAGGGTCATTAACCTCTGCATTTTATTTATTTAATAATACATTTATTTTAGTCAATAGTTATTTTATACCACATCCAAACAATGCATTCGCCTGATCCTGCGTATTTTAAGCCTTTAGCCAATCAGGCCAAATGTTTTTCGCGGCCGTATCGTGCCCCAAAGGTTTCTTATTTCCTCACCACTTGCCCCTACTTGAAGTTCAAGAATTTTCTAGAACTATCTCCATTTTTATCGAAGTATCGTCAACTTTTCATTTTTGAAATATTATTTTTGTATGTTATGCCTCTCATATTGCATTGAACTGTGAGAAGAAAATCAATTTAAAATATCACAAAAAATATACCTGTAACTTTAGACGAAATTTCTATTATGAGGATTCAGTCAATAGTAATTTTTAAAATATAAATATAGTTCAATAAAATTAATAACTAAAAACAACAGCTGTTTCTCTACTTCTGCGACTCTCGCTGTCATGAATATCAAATACAATATCTAATGGTTTTCTCTAGAAAATATAATATGATCAATTAAATGTAATAAATAAAATTATAATAGAATCAATATTAATATTAATTTCACTTTTTAGACTTGAATATTAAAAATTATAATACATCGCACCTGATAGAGCGTCTGTATTACTTTTTTAATCAAGTAAATGCCAGTAACTTGAAATGATTACCACTGGGAATATGTTTATTATCTTATTGTATTTTTAATTATGTAATTATCAATCATAATATAATTATCTTTATTAATACATTATTACAACCACAGATAATATACTATACTAATTACAACATTTATCTATTTTATTACTTTCCTAGTACTTTAATAACAATCAATTGTCTATTTTTGTCATTCTCGATCGAACATCACCTAGTAGGGGATTTTCGAATAGAAACAAGTTTGAACCCACGTCATCCAAGAAATTGAACTCCTTTACCGCTTACCTTATTTTTGGCACTCGAATAAAACACTTGAACAACAGAAAAAATTGAATCCATCTTGTGAAATCGATTTCGGCGGTTTTACTGGTATGAGCCTTCAAAAAAGGGATTTGCAGTTTTTCTACGTGGTTAGTAAAACACCGACGTCATCAAACCTATATAATAGAGAATAAAGTGTTATACAATTATTGTAGTTGGCCTTATTCAGATATTTTACTATTTTGATTTAGGTCTAACAACGAAGATACAAAGAGGTCTGTCTTTAGGGATACCTACGTCTAAAATAAATGTATGCCATTAGACTCTGAAACGTGGGGACAGAGCATTGTTATTTATTTCTATTCTTTACGAGCTATTTGTTATACATTAATCATTAATACAAGAAATGTTTCTTGGAAAAATTTGACCTGGCATCTCTGAACTACATGAACTACATCTCTGAGTAGAACATTTTATCGTGAAGTGAAATTGAAAGAAACCTTTAAGCCATATTTCTAGGACATAATTCTAGGAATTGGATAGCTCGTAAAATATTAAACTTCTAATTTACTGATAATACCAGTTAAAAATAAAAAAAATATACATCAATAAGAAGAACGTAAAATATACAAGCAGATTAGTAAGTAATATATTAATCAAAGGGATCAAATAACAAGCCGAAAGGATAAACAGAAAATTATTTTGGTCCAGTCCTTATAGGAAGTAAGTATAGTAAAGTAATAGCTCATACCTTAATATTTATAATAATTGCAGCAGATAAAACTAATCTGTCCAACGTCTAGAGATTTCATAAAACTGTTTCTTTTAAATAAAACGTAGACATTCAACTTCTTCATCAAAGGCTTTATTTATACAGTATACTATGGAGTTAGTGAACAGCTGACAAAAGGCAGGCCTTCACAACAAAGCAGGTTACGTAATTAAGCTTTAATTTAACCGTTGGGATTATGAGAAAAGTTTCAAGACTCGATTGCACTTCACACCTAAAGCAAACAGACGTCTGTCCGTTCGTTCTCAATCGGGTGGCCATTAGGCTGGATCTTTTGTATTTGTACCTGAAATACCAAATTAAAACGTCTTCGTAGAATTTAGGTTAAGTGTCATTCATGTTTATAAATAAAATATTGTATTATATTAAAGAGTTTCAGACTGATAAAAATTAATGGGTGCAAGTAATTTTACTCAAATCAAAAACCAAAGAAATACGTAAGTATACTTACACTCGAAAATTCTACTGTCACTGTCAGTAAAACCATATGCCAGTATAACATAAATATCCCATTATCCGCGAAAACACAAACGTGTGTCCACCAAACACCAAGTTTATGAGAACACTCAAGTCACAAGTTTAGTTGCTACGACTATAGTTGTATTTACCCCTGCATTCCTTGTGTGATCTTAAACTGTTTGTCAACCTGAACAATTGCTATGAGCTCACTGTTCTAACTCAAACAATTCTGGAGCGTTTTAGTAGTATGTTTGAAGTATTTTTATGGATTTAACAGTAACCACAGAATGGTTATGTCGTCGTAAGTTTTGATTTGGTATTTGATATACGAATCCTGATGGTTCCAGCGTACTTATAAATTTAAAGCTTATTTTATTAATTCCTTAGAAACTCATTCGGATCCTAATCCTATACTACTACCATTTAGTGGTAAATTGTGCCATAAAATATATAATATCTTGCCTTCAGTTATTTTCTAAACTTCATTTCGATTTCATCTACCTACTTATTTGCGTGCTTGAGTAGCAATATCCAAACTTTTTCAATTAAAGAGTTATTAATACGAGTAATATTTTCATTGAAATAATTTAAATGCAAATTCATCCGAATAACCTCCGGACAAAAACTATAACGACATCACTAATCACCCGCATTTCAACAATTGGTATACGAGCTTTGAATTTTAAATTCAAATGTGTAGTTTATGTTATTACCCTCTGCAATAGTGGTTAACACGTAGGTAAGCTAACAAACAAGATTTACTGTATTATGTAAGAATCATATTGAAGATATAAAATGAAAAACTCTGTCGATACATAAGCCTAATAATCTACTTTCCCGAAAAGAACACGAATTTTTAACATAATTCAGTATTTATGCTGAATTTCACTATTGTATAGTATAACTAGCTTTCCACCTGCAGCTTCGCCCGCGTAGTCAAAGAAAAACCCGCATAGTTCCCGTTTCCGTGGGATTACCGGGATAAATTCTATCCTATTTCCCGGGGTAAATTACTATTTAAGCTACTGCCTATGTCCTTTCTCAGGTATCAAAATATCTCTATACCAAATTTCATGCAAATTGGTTCAGTAGTTAAGTCGTGATTGAGTAACAGACAGACAGACAGAGTTACTTTCGCATTTATAATATTAGTATGGATAAATCTATCATAACATTTAAATAATATTCAATTTCTTGCACAAAACTCAAACAAACTACCCACATCTCCATACATTTAAAACCACATGTCTTGTAATTCATTCCCGTACCGATTCGCATCATTGGAGCTGCGCATATGAAATGAACTGTAATCGCCGTAGCAATTAGACGTGTGAGCCTTTCAATTAGGGGATCATTAGCCCCCTTCTCCCCTATTCGCAAATCGACAAGCCGTGTGCTGGTATTATGCCTTCTAATTGAATCTCTTTCATTACTGCTGTCATTGGCGTAGGTACTCCCAAGTATATGCATAGACGCTTTAAGTTCGGTTGGTATTGAAAATGTTTGAAAATTTTTCAATTTATTAAACATCTGTATGATGGAAATGGAATGAAAAATATCAAAAGATTGTTAAAGAAAAAACAATCATAATATTCTTAATCAAGTGAATAACAAAGCCTTATTTGATGCTGCTCTTAAATATACCTAGTAGAAATAGAAATTGTAATCTACAAAACATTGAGCATTAATTTTAGTATTTCTTACCTATTGAATTTTTAATTTCAATTCAAACAATAAAAAAAAATATCGCAAAGTAATTTGCATTAATCTATACATATAATAAATCTGTAGAAGGGTCAATTCTGTACATTGAAAATATTGAAAAAATAAATAGCAGGTGGTGTTACTGGATCGATACCAAACCAAAATATGTGTTTAAAAAAATTTTTGTCTGTCTGTCTGTCTGTCTGTCTGTCTGTCTGTCTGTCTGTCTGTATGTGCAGACATCACGTGAAAACTACCGGTTCGATTTCGATGAAACTTGGTATAATTATACCTTATTATCCTGGGCGTAAAATAGGATACTTTTTATCCTGGAAAAATACGTAGAAAAAAAAATCTTAATTTTTAAGTTTTATCCATAGACGTTGTTCTGTATAACCGCGAACACACGTTGCGTATTATTATAGGCCTAGCCGTATTTGGGTCGAATAGATATTTATAAGATGTCATTGTCAGAGTTTCTCAAAATGGAGAAATGAACCATCCACGCGAAGACCGACATCCGCGCGGACGGAGTCGCGGGCGGAAGCTAGTTGAGAATAAATCGAGTATCACATATATTCCACATATCAAACACGATTATCCCGTTATTCAATTATTTAATCTTACTTTATATTCTGATTTTTTAACCAATATTATTTTTGAAGCTATATGACTTTTGTTATTACTAATTACGAGTAGTTTTATTTATTCCGCCATCCGTATTTGTAAACAAGAATTTTTCTGAGTTCCTTACAATTACGTAAAAGAATTGTAAAATTCTCTGTGTGTATTTTTGCGTTCAATAAAGACAAGAATTGCATTTGATTGACAATCGTCATATTCGTCCTTTTTTATTTTTCCATCGTATCCAATCATTCGTGTGCTGAATTCAATATTCCCTTTGTTGATTTGAATAAAACCCAAACTCTGCGTCACTCGATACACTTTCTAATCTAATGGGAACGGCAAAGAATATTTGCGGGAAGCCAGAGCCTCGCGAATTCCTGTCACGTTTGATACCAAAACTGGAACGATATTGAATCCTGAGCCGTCACTGACTTACACGCTGCCGCATTTATTATCCACATTGCAATGGATCGGTATAATCTACCGGTTCTGATTTATACCTCATCTATGAACCAATCTTTTGGGGCATGTTTAAGTAATGATGCGTTTGGATTTTGATATATCATGTGCGTTTTGCACATCTTTTCCCTTCACATTGATTCCCTTCATGTTTGCCAAATTTGGTGTGTTAAAATGTATCTCGTATTTTATTGCTTCCTTTTAATGTGCGATTCTCCCTTTAGTGTTATAAGACATTATTTATTGCCCTAGGGAAGCAACCGTAGAAAGTCCTAATAAACGTTATTAACAATCCATTATTGTTGAATTGAAAGTTGCAGCAGGCTCTCCCAAAAATAAGATATTGAAAGGCAGGCAGAGAAAGACAACGAGAATACTTTTTATTTTTTCAGTACATACCTTTAAATTCTGTTAATCATTTTGAAAATACCATATCATATTTTTACACCATAAATGCAACATTGACTTGCATGAAAAAGTGATCTCTCATTTTACCTTTAGTCTAATATTGCTAGTCCTGTCACTTAGATCCAACGCAACAATCCATCGAAACTCAATTACAGGTGTCTTACACGGATGTGTTTCCAACGTGTTTGTAAGTAGCCGTATTCTAATTCCAGCTCCGACGTCACACGTGATGGGAATAGCTCGGGGACTTTAAAATACGCCTTCTTTCAGAAATGTTGTAGAATTGAGAGATTTTGGAAAATTAATTCGCATTTTTTATAACAAAGTCTACCTATTCACGTATACGTATGATGAAGTAAAGCTAGTAAAAAAAATGTAAGACATAATATATAAAAACAGATGAACATCACAATCGTATTATTTGCGATACATTTTAGAGATCACAAGCAAAAATGTCTTATTCAGAATCCAGCCAAAGTGCACCTGATAATGACGTATCTCAAATGCCCTGAATCATAAAATTTCAAGTCAGATTTCAAAACATTATCATAACACAAGTCCTCCATTGCAAGTTCCCGGTCACTAGACAAAATTGAATACGACCTAGAGAACACGTGTCACATTCTATTTGAGGCGAAGGTAGCTCTACTCTTTGGCAGGCTCCAATTAATTAACCCGAAATCATATTTGAAATTAAAGCGTTCCAATCACATTCATTTGGAAGCCGTGCAAATACTGATAAGCGTCTGACTACCACATTATTAGTTCTGAGAATATTGACACTTACTAATTTGTAGTTTCCCGAGGGATTTTACAGCGATAAGTTTGAACTGAACTTTTGTGACGGTAGAAAGTAAATTATCTTTGGAAAACTGTCATCATAAGCACAGATGAAATGTAATGGACAGCATATGAAATAAATAACTGTACAGGGTACAGGGTACAATTTAGCACTGTCAGCTGTCTTAAATTATGTTAAAAAAATATAATTAACATAATTTAAGACAGCAACAATTTATTAACAGAGTACTTTTGATCAAACTTAGTTCGGGAGCTTAGAAACAACAAACTTTGAAACATAAAACATTAAACAATAAATCAGATAAAAATTGATTTGCCTATTATAATATCCCGCTCTATAAATATATTAATGTTATCGACAAATCATCGCTGGACGAAATTTCGGACTGAATTGCAAATGGCGTCAATGACACGCGTCTATAGGAACGCAAAAATCATATTAACGTCACTTATTCGATTTCCATTCAATGCTTTGTTCGGCTCTTCCCGCGTCAGTTAATAGCATTTTAATTAAAGTGAGGAATTAATATTGCATACTTGTCATGTTTTCTGGCTTTGTGCAGGGCTTTGTAAGGAGACGCTACGTGTAAGAGCGTGGGCTGCTATTTCATATTTCTAGGCTTTTAAGGCTGAGGCTGAGGCTTTTATATTCTGATTCTATTATAATCTTTGATAAAAAGACGAAGTTTGATTGCCAAAATAACTGTTAATGGACTACAAACATTTATTTCATTCGAAACATTATTCAAAAAAATGCCTCATTGAAGATAGGTACCCCAGATACGATCTGCAACCCTTTCGCTACCCACAAAATATCCAATGATCGATACCATATTTCCAAATCGCACGATATATCATTTAAAACACTGTCCCATTTTAGTACGGATGTAAAGTATGCCATGCCAAAACCTACGTGCGATAAACAGTGCTGAATTATCGGCCGCGACCGGACAGGCTGAGATAAGCGCGGCTAACTTTTGTGAAATATTTTTGTTTCATCTCGTATAAAGCCTTTTTTTCATATCATTTTATTGCCTTTATACGTTGTGGCATTCGTGGAATATCGCTTTTATTTTCATAGTAGCATTTTATGATCTGCTAGTGAATGGGACAATTCGAGGTAGCAGGTCCGCGTGAATTTGTGTTTAGTTGGAAAGGCTAGAGTTATAGAAATAGACATTTTTTGGAAATCCCAGTGGAAATTGGACAAAATATTAAGTAAAATAACGGCAACCAGACTATCAGCCGTCTGAAAACTGAAACTGTAATTTATTCACATTTCACAAAATGAAGCGCCAAAATGTAGGTATACAGGCTTAACTTACCAACGTCTGCACCAAATTGAATATTTGTTTTCTGTTTTGTCATTATTATCAGTAAAATGTTTACATACATACACTTTATGAATCGAAATTAATTGACAAAATACTATTTCCCTATAATAAGCAACGATTGCATTCTCTAAAATTTGATTATAAAATCGTTGAAATTAGGTACACCTTCAAAAACTCAAACGTTGCTTAGTGGTCAAACTGCAAGTTATAATATATACCTAACAAATCATTTAATTATCAAATTAACAGTTAATTGACCAATTGACAGCATTTAGGTATTCGACTTAAGATCTTGTGTCTTCAGAGATTTCAATAATACAATAATTAAAACCAGAATATTGCTTGAAACCAAACTTGGCCGTGTACTTTCATTTCTGTTTAAATTATCTCTTATAAAAACTCCCGAGTCCCTTCAATTTGACGTAACACCCTTGTATCTCGGACCTTTGATTTGAGGCAAGAAGATTGCCTGTGTTATCGGATCTTATTTACATATTTCTACCTCTTTTCGTCCCCAAAGTTTTCGCCGCAAATTCGATTATTCTCAAAGATATCAGCAACTCAATAACAATTCCCGCGATATTTGTTTTTTCGGTAGCGATATTTTACTCTCTCCGTATATTCAATTCTTTTTGGTTTGTTTCTGTTTTATTAAGATCGGTGTTTGATATTTTCAGAAACAACGTTCCATCATTTATGTTTTTCTATGATATGTTTTACGAGAGTAATGGTATATTCTGGAAAACTTCGTGTTTTTGTACCTAGAGCTCTTAAAACACAACTCTGTACAAACTCTTTTGTTTACACTTTACAACATTCGATACGTAAAAATTAAGCCAATCTACCCAATCAGATAACTTCTGTATACGAAATTTACAATTCCTTCGTCCAATAGCGATTGATAGCGGCTTGGCAGCGCCTCAAACGGACGTCCTGATTTCCAAAGAGTTTGTGCGCTTTGAGCCGCTTATTGGCACATGTTTATTCCGGCTCCGTAGGGAATGTGTTGCTTTTTAATTTTTGTTTTGTTACTGTATACTGTTTGAATCTTAACACGTATGTACAATAACAAAATCTTTACATAGGTACTAGTATAACACAATATTGATGTTGAATAATAAAATTATCCACCAAAAAGATAGTATTCACTACAATAAACACAAGGAAATGTTTTTCTATTCATTATTTTCATAAATACCGCTTCGATACATTAAAACTACGGGTGCATCGACCTTGTTGAAAACAATACAACAGTTATATTCTTTTATTCTCTCTATCTAGATTATAGGTTTCTTTACAGATCACAAACGTAGTGCCAATTAAGGATCACTAATTGCTGTTTCACACTGCACGTGGCCATTTTGTTTCAATAACCTTTTATGTTTCGTACGTGTTTTCAATTAGGTACAATTTGATACTTATGGTTGTGATAAGAAATAATATAAAAAGAAATAATATAAGTCATAAATTTTATTGTGTTAGTAGATATAGCATTTAATTATACAGGGTTACAGGAAAAGTCGATGTAGATCCGTTAAGGGCATGTAGTACACATCATTTCTGAATGATTTCACTACGTAACCCCCCATCCTAAGCTTAACCGTTTTCGAGATATTCGAGTTTTAATTTTTTTTATGAAAATGCCCAATTTTTCGGCTATACAATTGAATATTTTGAATATTTTTGACTCTTATGATTATTTTTTTTGTTTTTAACATGAAGAATGAGATGCTTAATTACCTCAATGATTAAAATTGCACGTAAGTTAACTAAATAGGTCATTGTAGACGATCGAAACTTAAGAAAATAAGTACAAATTATAAAAAAATATTTTTCTTTTCTGGATATCTCAAAAAATTATTATGGCACTTGCTCTGCAGATGTGCTTAAAAACATCTACATTTTATCAGCTATCCAACGAGGTATAACACTCTAGGGTATTTATTAACCTCAAAGGTGAAACTTAGTTTCTAAGGCTACATGGCAATCAGAATAAATAGTCCTTATTTAATCTAATTAATTTGACTTAAGTTCAGCATCATCATTTCAGCCTACTGGCTTCCACTATTGAACATAGGCCTCCCTCGGCTAGGTACAACCTTCATGCATCCATCGATATCCCGCTATCCTGACCTAGGAGATCATTCAGTTTTATAGCATTTTTTTGTTCACATCGTCGATCGTACAAATAATGACCGTACGCCAACTATTACTTGAGCGTAAGTGACTAGTTACTGGCTATTGTTTGGAAAATAACGTAATCGGTGCGTTGTTAACGCTAGTTGGCATACAAAATTACAAAGTCACTCACGCTCAACTCATAGTTGGCATACAGATCGTCGGTGATTGTAGTAAGCTAAATGAAACAATAAACAGTTCAAAATAATATTTAATCACCTAATGTTTTTGAATAAAATTTTATAGTTCATGTTCTACGTGTCCACCTCTATTTCGCACACATTTTCTCATTCTTTCACGTAGTCCACTTTTCACTACACCATGTGGTTAATGTTCTTCTTATGTCGTTAGCAGCATTAATTATCCTTTCTTTGAGAACTTCCACTGACGATATGGGGTTGGGCTCACTGTAAACGAGGCTCTTCATGTGCCCCCCTTCCATAAAAATCAATGGGGGTCAGGTCGGGACATCTGGGTGGCCAGGGTAAAGGCCCACCTCTTCCAATCCATTTGTTAGGATAGTTAGTGTCCAACCATTCCCTAACGCTTCTTCTGAAATGAGCAGGGCAGCCATCATGTTGAAACCACATGTCCCGCAGTAATTGTAATGGGAGATCATTAGTAGGTCACCTAAGTCACACACATAAGTCGTGTGGGAATCCGAAAGCACAATAATTCGCATCTACCATGGACGAATCGCATGAGTAGACTAAAATGGATGGCAAGCAAACAAACGACCAAATACAAAACAATGGGTATGTTGTATCCCCAAACTTGTTTTTGCACATTATTTTTCTCACTCTCATCTGCATAAATCGAAAGTTTTCTCGCTCACATGCACCGGATTAACTTGAAGGACAATAGCCGAGGGACCCGTTAGACCTACTACCTGAACCATTTCAACTATGTTTTTTTCTATGAGTTTAAATACAACCCTAGGTTGTTATACCTCGTTGGATAGCTGATAAAATGTAGATGTTTTTAAGCACATCTGCAGAGCAAGTGCCATAATAATTTTTTGAGATATCCAGAAAAGAAAAATATTTTTTTATAATTTGTACTTATTTTCTTAAGTTTCGATCGTCTACAATGACCTATTTAGTTAACTTACGTGCAATTTTAGTCATTGAGGTAATTAAGCATCTCATTCTTCCTGTAAAAAACAAAAAAAATAATCATAAGAGTCAAAAATATTCAAAATATTCAATTGTATAGCCGAAAAATTGGGCATTTTCATAAAAAAAATTAAAACTCGAATATCTCGAAAACGGTTAAATTTAGGAGGGGGGGTTACATAGTGAAATCATTCAGAAATGATGCGTACTACATGCCCTTAACGGATCTACATCGACTTTTCCTGTAACCCTGTATAATTACTAAACACTTTCGAAATAGCAATAAGAAAAGAAATAGGACCGAACCCCTATTTGTATACCTGTTTAAAGTATAGTATCGTTTAAAAAAATATGTATGTTTGTTTTTGATGAAACCAGATGTAATTTAGAAGAAAAAGGACGAAAGCGAAGTATCTTTAAAAATAATTTTATCGCATTCACCAATATTTTAAACGTGTTCACTATAACTTAATTAATCGGACATCAGTATAATAATAGCTATGAAATCAAATGTGTGCTGAGCATATTTCAAAAATCACCAAAATAAGTAATTATGAAGCCAGAATTTATTCATATCAGTAGTTTGCACATTAATTAAGCATAGCTAAAAAATATTACCTTGTTATGCCTATATACTGTTTGCCCTAACAAGCGTACGCACTGCACAAAAACAACCATGGTAGGGTAAGCAAATAAAATATGTTATATAATTTGTAGGGTGCGCATTAGTCGTGCTCGCAGTGACGCCCGCGGCTGCAGGTGTTTGGTGCAGTTAATTACGGGCTGGAGCCACCAATTACGGGATTTATAAAGTAAAATTAACCGGGATTATATTGTGGTACAGTAACGTAGCTATAGCTCTGGAGGCCCGGCTCAAATTCAGGAAGGATTCTACGTTATTATTATATTATACGGAGATAGTTTTAATTTAAAAAAACATGACATTGATATAGGATTTCAAAAAATGTTAAAAATTAGTGGTGAGACAAAATGTAAATTTATGTTGTGTACATTACCGTATTTGCCTGGTTTGACACAAAATCAATATAGGTTTATCTATAATATTAACTTGAAATTGTATAATTTAACAAATCATCATAGTGATGCATTTATATATTTTGACTTAAATTCCTGTATAAAATCTTTTTGTATGACAAAGAATACAGTGTATCTGCCATTTAGATATAAGAAAGAACTTGCTATGTTAATAGCATATAAAATTATTAACCAGTCTGGTACATGTTCTGTATCAGACCATCGATCTACTATAATTTTATGTAGTAGTAACTATATACACCAACCTAGGTTAAGTGTTGACAGAAAATTTAGCCCTAAGCTAGATTTAAACTAGTATGTAAGACAACAGCTAAGCAGCCTTTTTCCATTGTACATCAAAATATTCAAGGCTTGGCTAGCAAATTATTAGAAATAGAATTATTCTTAAATCATTATAGTATTAAAGTTTTTTGTGTAACAGAACATTGGCTTAAACAATGTCAGTTGTTAATAAATGTTGATAATTATGAGTTAAAAAGTATATACTTTAGGAAACATGCTATTCATGGAGGTTCTCTTATTTTTGTACACAATAGTGTAAAATGCAAAGAACGAACTGACATTGTTAGTCTATCTGTAGAACGCACCATTGAACTGTCCTGTGTTGAACTTGAGCGTTACATTATTGTTTGCGTTTATAGGCCTCCTTCCAGTGACTATAATATGTTTGAGACAGTCATGGAAGAAATATTAAAGCGTTTGAGCAGAAGTGAAAAGAAGGTTATAGTATGTGGAGACTTTAATATTGATTTACTTTCACACACACAAACGGCAACACGAATAGTTAATTTATTTCAATCATTTAATTTACATAAACTTTTTGATGAACCCACACGAATTACACCTAGTTCTGCAACTTGTATTGATAATGTTTACTGTGATTGTAACTTTTTAGAAAAAAATATTCTCAATACACTGACTTCGGATCACTGTGGCCAGAAAGTAGTTTTTGAATGGGATTGCATACCTACATTTAAAAGAATTAATGTTAGGCCTATAACTAAAAAAGGCATTCATAAATTTAGAGATAATATTAATAATAATTTGCCTGGCCTGAATGATCAATCCTTTCATAATAATCCTTGTGAAATGTTTACAAATCTTTTTAATTTAATTCATAATGAGTTTGAAAAAATCTTTAAAGTTAAATCTTTAAGTATTACCAAGGATTTACCATTTAGCCAATGGGCAACACCTAGTATACACAGATGCAGGAATGTTTTATATGAGTTATATGGCATGAAGCAATATAACAAAGACATGTCATTTCTTAGATATGTTAGAAATTATTCAAAAACTTTTAAAAAAGTTTGTTTCACTGCCAAGTGCTTGTATGTCAGAGATAAAATACGCAACTCTGATAACAAAGTTAAAACGGTTTGGTCAATTATTAATGGTGAAATGGGCAAAAGCCAATCAAATAGTACCATAAAACTTGTTAATGCTGGTAGGGTCATTGACAAAAGTGCTGATGTTGCGCTTGCTTTTGAAGATTTTTTTAGTAGTGTCCCTGTTAGTATTACCGAAAAATTAAATTCGTCATCAGCGCTTGCGGAGTCCTACTTGAGGGACCATGTTGCTGAGTGTAATGTATTATTTGAATTGCGACATGTGACTGCAGAGGAAATTGTTAAAACTTTTAAAACATTAAACTTAAAAAAAACATGTGATCTCTGGGGAATGTCTGTAAATTTAGTAAATAATATTATAGAAAACATTGCCAACCACTTAGCGTTTATATTTAATCAATGTTGTGACTGTGGTATATTCCCTGATTTATTAAAGTTAAGTAAAGTAATTCCTTTATTTAAAAGTGGTGACCAGGAAGACTGTAATAACTATAGGCCAATTTCCATTTTACCAACTTTGAGCAAAGTCTTCGAGAAATTAATTTTAAACCAATTATGTAGTCATTTTGTATCAAATGGTTTACTGCACGCCAAACAGTTTGGTTTCACAAAGGGGCGCTCTACTACTGATGCTGGAATAGCTCTTTTGTCACATATATATAAAGCATGGGAAAATTCAAAGAATGCTTTAGGGATATTCTGTGACCTTTCTAAGGCTTTTGACTGTGTAGAACATACCACTCTATTACGGAAACTAAATTTTTATGGTATTAAAGGTTTATCTCAGGACCTCATAGCTTCATATCTTCAGAACAGGGTACAAACCGTTGTTGTTAATGGAGAGAAATCTCGCGGTGCGCCGATTAACATAGGTGTTCCGCAGGGATCTATCTTAGGACCGTTTTTGTTCTTAGTATATATTAATGACCTACCTTATTATTTGCAGGATATGTGTGAAATAGTACTGTTTGCAGATGATACCTCATTAATATTTAATGTGGATAGACATGACTCAAACGTTGACGAAGTAAACTCTGCTCTTTTACGCATATCCAATTGGTTCACTGCTAATAATTTATTATTAAATGCAAAAAAAACAAATTGTGTAGAATTTATCCTTCCAAATGTAAAAAAGGTAAAAAGGGATATTATTTTAAACGGGGAGGTATTATACCCTGTGGATTCTACTGTTTTTCTTGGATTGACACTAGATGAGAAGTTACAATGGGGGGCCCATGTTGCCGCCACCGCTGCTAAGCTTAGTTCAGCTGCATATGCAGTTCGAAGAATAAGGCATCTCACCGATGTAGACACGGCTAGATTGGTTTATTTTAGCTACTTTCATAGCATTATGTCCTATGGAATTCTTCTATGGGGCAGGGCTGCAGATATTGAAACTATATTTATATTACAGAAAAGAGCCATACGCTCTATATATAATTTACGTGCTAGGGACTCACTAAGAGATCTCTTTAAGAATACTGGTATCCTCACTGTACCATCACAGTATATATTTAATAATATTTTATATGTACACAAAAACGCAGACTTACACACAAGAGTAGGAGATAGACACTGTTATGGCACAAGGAACAGAAATAAAATTGAAATGCCGTTTTACCGGTTAGCTAAAGTTAAAAATTCATTTATGGGTCAAGGTATACTTTTTTACAACAAAATTCCTCATAGTATTAAAGAGTTTAGTAGTGCTAAATTTAAGAATTATGTAAAAAACGTCTTAGTTCAGAGAGCCTATTACAGCATTAAGGAATATATGGAAGATAAAAACCCATGGAGGGTTGTCGCGTGAGAACCGCAGGACAGTTCTTTGGCATATTATGATAATATATACGTACGGTTACTTACATATTTTGTAAAATTAAATTGTAATACTGAAATGATTTAAAAGAGCAACTATGGAGTTTCTTGCCGATTCTTCTCCATAGATACTGCTTTCCGAATCGGTGGTAAATGATAAAAATATGTATTGACGTTTCAAAAGTGCTTCTCGAAGAAGTCTAATTGAATAAATAAATGTTTGAGTTTGAGTTTGAGTTTGAGTTAAACGCTCTACAATTGCATTTTTGGCTTTATTGGCAAGCTTGGCTTGGCATAGTCTACTGAATGACGCATAGCAGGATTCTAAATCCACTAGTTAAACATATATATAAAACCAACGTTAATATTGTTTTTAAAGATCAAGAATACGTAAAAATTATATTACAAGTCAAAATACAAAATATTTTAGTTTCCACTGAGCGTACATTAGGTCTTTAGGGTAAAGTTTAGTTACTACGTGTTTTCATGGCCCTGGTCAATCTCCATCATAATTAGGAAGGTACTAATTAGTGTTGTTGAGTTTAACTTAATTAGTTTTGCTCAGTTAAGTTTACTTAATTAGAATTTATGAAACAAACGTTTATTTTAACAACGGCCTTTACCGTTCTATAACGTTTTTTCTTTGACGATGAAAAATGTACTTTATATGGTTTTTTACTTTATTTAAAACTATTGAAATGATATTATATTTCAAAACAATGCTAATAATATCGTGTGAAAAAACATTATTTATTCAACCGTTCAAACTACACCTTTGTATATTAATATTCCTTTACTTCCAAACTGCTTTACAATGTTATAATAACAACAATAATAACCTTGCTAATGACTGAAAAATAAACAAAAGACGATTCACAGCTACATTTACAACATTGCACTTGTCTAAATACCCAATGAACTGGTTAATCAACCTTACACCATAGAGAATTAGTAACCAAACAGAGTCATAGCACAGATAATACTATACGCCATAGCAATAACTAGCTGCGCCCCGCGGTATCACCCGCTTGTCTCCGCTCCTGTTGGTCTTAGTGTGATGATATAGAAATATAGCCTTCCTCGATAAATGGGCTATCTAACACCGAAATAATTTTTCAAATCGGACCAGTAGTTCCTGAGATTAGCGCGATCAAACAAACAAACAAACTCAGAACTCTTCAGCTTTATATTAATACTATAGATCTGTGGTACCTACTGAATAGCGTTGTCTCTGGAAAATTAAAGGCACTCGCAAAAAGTCCACGCAATCAGTCCGACAAGCCTGATAAAGGATGTTTTTGCCCTGTATTTATTACGGAAGCTAGGCTCGATTCATTAATACTGTTCGAGAGGGAACTATTTTTTCACACCTTGCTTCGGCTCCTTATTTATGACGCCTGCGGGTGAAATTCTATTTGCCGCGTTCGGTTATAGCGCAGAAAAATCAGTAGCCTAAGTATTTACTTTAAACAAATAGAATAAATTGTCTATTATTTCAAAACCATTTTTTTATCAACTCAATAACTTAAAACTTAAAAACTTCCGGCTACCTTAGTTTGCAAGTATCTATTTTAATTTAAGTTTAAGTTTAAAAGTTTATTCAACACCACACACATAATAAATTTATGTTATTTTAAATGTATTGTATTTTTTCTAGAACAAAATATGTGAAATAGCATTTATTGTTAGTTATTACACACGTTTTTACCTTAAAATGACTATAAGATGTGAGAGAATAAATAAAAATATTATTCTATGCGCTACTCTTCTACTCTGTGACTCCAGTTATCAAAGGCTCATCAATTATTAAGGCAATGGTAGAGGAAACGGTATCGTCATGATGCGGTTCAGTTTAAGCTCACCTCGACCCACTAAAATGAATTTTTCATACCATTTCCTGCATCCGAACCTTTCTTTTGTATTTTTAAAGGAAATTTACGTAACTGCTTGTAATATCCTTACACGAGTAACAGGAAGCTATTAACTCGATTGGTAATTTTAATTGTTTAGTATTCTTTAAAATTTCATTTTCAATAACCTCAGTGATTCGCATAAAAACTAAATTATTCTTATATAATTCAGTTTTCAATCCCTCTTTGTCTATCTAGTATCTACCCTTTAACATTATACAACAAAAACCTTTAAAACCGTCCAATCTACGACCAAACAAATTACGCATTCAAAATACCCATACCAGTAATGCGGTGATTCAAAGAATAGTACTAAGAGCTAATGTAATAAGAGAATAAGCTGAAGCTATAAATCAGGCGCCATTAACGAATCTACCTAATTCTGTAACATCGGGAGCAGGCGAGGAGCCAAATGCAGCTTTTTGGTGACATTACTCTCAATGCAAAAACTGGAGGTAGTTTGGAAAGTGAATTTGGATGTTTTCGTAGATTTAATGTGCGATTTTATAGTCAAAATTCTCAGTCAATTGCGGGATTACAAAAACACTTTTAATTTGGGTCCCTAGTGCATATTTTAAAAGCGCTAAATAACATGTAATTAAATGATATTATCTATAGACTACAAGCCCGCATAGGAAAAAAATATGGGTCAAATGAACCACCAGGGGACATATCTAGAACGATAGCAGAGCAAAAAATAATAAGATTCATCACTATGCCGTCACTTGTAAGCTGTCCAACTGAGTGCAGATGAGAATTGAAAAGTACAGGTAGACTCGGTAAATTTTGGTCATTTGACCATGTACGGCATTCTTAACCATCGATAGATCCATTAAAAATAATAAGAAACCGCTCAGTGCCGTACAAAAATGGTGGTCCACAAAGTCGGAATTTTTATTTAATTTCCGAGAGTTACCGGGGGTAAATTTGGTCATTTGACCATGTACGGCATCTGTGTCATACTATGCCTATACTGCTTTTAATCCATTATTCCGCAACGCCGTACAAAAATCATGGGGACAAGGGGAAAAAATCGAGAGTTGTAATCCCCTCTCTTTCCCCACTCCAGGGGGTCATTTGACACAACACGAAATAAATTTATTTTTAAAGTATTTTATGCATAGATAATATTTTTTCATGTGCCGTACATTTTCGTTGGTTCAAAGGGAAAAATCTGAAAAAGAAAAAATCCATATAACGAAATGTTTGCTTTATATTTTGATAATAAAATATAAATATACATTAATATTAAGAAGCTTGAGGTGGTTAATTATCACCTTGGATTGTCGGAGTCAGGTGGAATGGACTCCGTTAAATTGATGAACTAATAAAGAAGCTATGAACGAAAAGATGTGAATTATATGCAATCAGCCCATGAATACAGGTAAAGTCACAAGCAAATGCTAGTAATATATACATATTCAAAATGTACAAGTAAAGCGCTTTCAAATGATACCAAACACGGCATATTTATCTTAACTTTATTTTTTTACTCTGTATGTTTTGTCCGCTAGAGGGCGCCACATTAGATTTTGTGAAACCCCATATAGCCTTTAGCTAGCTGGTCGCTGGTTATCCAGTGAACAATTGAGACGCTTCTAATGATATGTCATTTGTCGAATTCTGATAAGTAGTTTAGAAGTTACGAGGGAATAGATGAACATACATACATGACCTGTCAAAATCATAACCCTCCTTTTGCTTTGCCGTAGTTGGGTAAAAATATGTTAATGCCGTACTGTATCAAATGGCCATAAAGCACCCTTAAAATTGTAGCTTTCGTCGCTTTCATCAGCCTAAAAGATGTGGTCTGCACAAAAATGTACGGCATCGTTTTTTCCTAATTTATCTATGTTAATACTATTTAAAACGAATAAAGTGTAGAAAACTATTATATTTCATTAATCTACGATGTTTAAACTTTTACAAAATTTCTGTTTTTGCATTTCTCTATAATATTTTTTTTAGAACGGTTTCTTTTGAACGGCAATACTATACAACAATTGAATTTTACAATATCATGTTAAAAAAAAAGTTCCCGTACAGGGTCAAATGACCTTACAGCTCTTTATGTCAAGAATTCGATGAAATTAAGATGATTATTGGTATACATTTAAAAGAACAATTATTTTTTGACGGCATTGCTTTTAATAGTACTTTTGAGTGCTAGATAATGTTTTGGAACCGAAGCCGTACTTAGTCAAATGACCCCCTGGAGTGGGGAAAGAGAGGGGATTGCAACTCTCGATTTTTTCTCCTTGTCCCCATGATTTTTGTACGGCGTTGCGGAATAATGGATTAAAAGCAGTATAGGCATAGTATGACACAGATGCCGTACATGGTCAAATGACCAAATTTACCCCCGGTAACTCTCGGAAATTAAATAAAAATTCCGACTTTGTGGACCACCATTTTTGTACGGCACTGAGCGGTTTCTTATTATTTTTAATGGATCTATCGATGGTTAAGAATGCCGTACATGGTCAAATGACCAAAATTTACCGAGTCTACCTGTACTTTTCAATTCTCATCTGCACTCAGTTGGACAGCTTGACAAGTGACGGCATAGTGATGAATCTTATTATTTTTTGCTCTGCTATCGTTCTAGATATGTCCCCTGGTGGTTCATTTGACCCATATTTTTTTCCTATACGGGCTTGTAGTCTACTAGTTAGGTTGAAGAAATCCCGTAGCTGCCTTATGTACTGTTACTCCGTTTATTGTATACTGGTAAATATTTTTAACTTGGTGTAATAGGTACCTACCTATATTAAATTGTCAAAGAAATAAAATAAAGATCAATAATTTTTGCATATAATATATTGACTATAATATCTATACTAATATTATAAAGCTGAAGAGTTTGTTTGTTTGTTTGAACGCACTAATCTCGGGAACTACTGCTCCGATTTGAAAAATTCTTCCGGTATTAGATAGCCCATTTATCGAGGAAGGTTATAGGCTATATTTCATCACGCTACGGGCAACAGGAGTGGAGCCACGGGGGTGAAACCGCGCGGAGCAGCTAGTTATAAATAAAATTATTGAATTGTGTATAGTTTTCAATTAGTCGCTACGAGGACTGTAATAGCAACAAAATATTATTTTTAACTCTTTTACTTAGTATATAACACACAATTAAAAATACTTAGTCTTATTTTTCTACCTGGTAGAGTAAAATTTCCTATATTAAAACCAATTTAAGAACTTAATTAGCTTTATGCCGTATAATATTGTAGGTATAGAGTACACAGTTCTTACTGTTCTGTGAGTACACACCACGTTCAAAAGACGAGCTTTGTAATACGATGATACACTACGCTCTATCCAGCTAGCGGGTTTACCGTTATAATATTATCTTCGGTTAATTTTATACGGAGTATAGAAAAAACAATCTTCGATAACGAATATTATTATAATTATTAATTACTAAAATAAACGTGTCATTAAGATATAAACAACACAAAAAGAGCGTGTGTGCCGAGCTTAGGTACCTACGTATCAGAAGTGAAACTTCTTTCTCAAGACTCAAAATACCAAAATTGTCACCGATAGATGATACTACGGCAAAATTAATAGATATACATTAAGTTTTAAGTTTACCTATCCTAAAGCCACTTGGAAACGTAAAGAATACCTACCTAAGCTATAAAATCCGTCAAAATTTAACTTATAAATTATGGTAAAAAATTATTAAAAAAAAAACTAAGAAGCCTACGTACTTACGGAAAGAATCGTCAACTATTCAACGACAACATTAGGTATAGTACTTACGTATTCAATAGAAACATCAGTGACAACCTTTTTTATTAGTTCGCCATCAAGTTCGCTTGATATTTTCCCTCATGACAATGTAAAATATGTAGCCCAACCTTCACACGTGTTGCTGACGAGCTCTGAAAGTTTGCAGCATAAAAGCTCTTTGACGCCCACACTTTGCTATTTCGGAGATTCCACGTTAAAATAAGCGTGATACTTAGCGACGTACTCGGAGATAATGAATAGAAGTATAGACTATAGGTACTCTACACGCTGTGAAGACGAAATTTTCAAATTAGTAGAGAAACGCGTTACAAATTACAATTATAAAAGACAATGAAAAAAGTACTAAGTAGTACAGGATCCATCGCTCATTTTTGCAAGTGACTACTATCAAGCTAATTTTCCGTGAGTAGGTACCTAGCTTTATTTTGATGAGACGCGCAATAATTTCCGCTTTAGCTAACAGAGTTAACAAGGATAAAAATTTTTGATTTGATGATTTTGATGGTTGATGGATGATGTACCGACTTACCTATTATGTATCATACATACCCTTAAGAGTATGTATTAGCAAATACATAATCTAAGATCATAATTCATACCGTATACATAATAATGAGCATTTGTAACTAATCAACTTGAAAGAAAAAATACATATAAAACCAGTATTTATTGCATAAAGTATCGCTGAAAAAAATAAACAATATTTAAGCTATTGCATAGCTTCTATCGCGGGCCTTGAGCGTGGGGACCGAATCGAGAAATTCCGTAACGAAAAAACCTCACGCTCACCACTCCGACGGGCGGAGGTGTGGCTTGAACACAGAACATAATAATATATACTCAGGGGAGGGCTTGAAGGCATAGCATGCAATAGCTTGACCGCGGCAGTCCCTGAGTTCCAACTTCCACACGTTGTTTTTTTTTTATTTTAAAATTAATAAACAACTATTTACGATATGTCCGTAGAACGTATTTGATGGTCGTCACAATATTACGTCAGTTAAGACAGTTTTGTGAAGGCCGTAGGTATTGAAATTATTGTTCTAACCTTGGTTCTAACAATACATTCAAATAACAACAGAAAAACTTATACCATATTAATATTATAGTAGGTATGTAGCTATATGAATGAATAACATACCTTCTGGTCGCGCTTCAAATTACTTGTTAGTTAGTATGACGCTGACCGATGTAACGGATTCAATTCAGACTGAAACAGGGTAGGACAAAAATAAACACTTTATTTCACTCTGTTTTCACTACCTACTCTCCACATTCGTAATCATTCGTTTCGAATTAATTCTCCATCAATATTGAGAAATTTTCAAATCAGCGCCTGTTTTTGAAAATAGAATGTGCACATGTTTTTTTCTTAATTTTATTGCCAATAATAATTTGCCAATAATGTCTTGTCTATGGAAATCATAGATAAATATAAAATTATTTTAAAGTCTATTAATAAGTATTTTATTAATTAATTATTATTGTAAATTTTAAAGTAGGTATTTAGTTACTTCTATGCGATCAAATTACGATCAATTATCTTATAATGACAGGTACACCGTTGACAAAGCTGGAAACATTCCAAATGCAATCCGTTCACGTTCCTAGTCATTGTATCGTAATGAACGCAACGTGATCGCACACGATTTAACTTTGAAATTAATATCGAAATGGGAACACGATTCCAATTCACACTACATCTCTTTGTAACGCAGTACAAGCAATCAGAGATACGTCGAGGTGTCCATGAAATAAACGGAGCGCTTCGTACCCATTATGTAACAGACTTCTTTTTCGAAACGTGTCAATTGGATTGTGTATCCGCCGCTTTACCGACGTACAATCTACCATAACAGTAGGTACCTAACTAGACATTACGATTTGCGCTTTACATTGGATATTGTGGAAGAGATTTTGAATAAACACTACTTTTGTAACCAGCAATGGTTCACTAATGATGCGAAGCTATTACCGTATAGGTAGGTATTTCAATTCCTACTGCCTAAAATCAAATTAATCTCGTAGATAACCAAATTGGAATGTCTGTTACGGTCTGTTGGTTTGTCATTTTTGAAATACGAATAATTAACTTTCTTGTGCACCTTTTTGAAAAAAAATAGGTATCGGACGGATGTTTATTTGGTAGGTAATAAAAATTAATTCTCTCCCAGACACAAAAAAATACAATGTATGTAACATTTTTGACTGCCTCCTTGGTACAGTGGTTGACGTGTGAGCGTAGCACCGAGGGGTCCTGGGTTCAATTCCCGGTGGAGACGAAAAAAAATTGTCTCGGTCTGGTAGGACACAGAAGGCTGATCACCTACTTGTCCCTAGAGAAAATCGATCAGTGAAACAGATGTATATAACGCATCTGCCCGTACCCCACTAGGGGACATGGGACTTCACTTTTTTATGTAACATTTTTAAATTAATATCTTATTTTTAGATAATAAATTGCAATTATTCGGTCGTGCTTTAATGACTAATATTTAATAGGATCGTAAATTATTAATTAATTACGAGGACGTGTCGTTAGCAGAGTAAGGGACAATGCCCAATGGCTACCCTTGGGCTTAGGACCGAAAGTGCTTTGCCATAAACCGCGCAGCAAGATTGTATTTTGTAAATTACACTTAATTTCAGTTTCATTTTAATGTGTTATCAATAAATAAAAACTACGTTAATATTCGCCTTAAAATTATAGGAAACAAAATACATAAAAATGAACTAAAAGACTTAATTAACAAAATTTTCTTACAATTGGTCGGATTATTTATATTTCCTTAGAAATTAGAATACATAATAATATAATATTATCAGTTTATATAATATATAATTATATTGTAAGACATATTCTACGTTTATTTCTATATTATGAACATCAGTTACTAAATAATATTGTCACACACACAACAACAAAGCATTTGCATAGATACTTATAATAGTAATTGACTCAATCGTCTCTCACATCGTCACGCATTTCACGGTTCGGTTATCCATGTAATTCGTCCCCGAACTTATTGAATAGGGAAGCGGGAATCCAATAAAAAGCTGTCAAACCCAACGCCCCGACAGGTGAGGGTTAGTCTTATCTTTGACTGGGGAATCGCGAGACATTTAAATTTAAAACAAATCCCTTACAATGACAGAGTTTTCTGGATCATTGAATAGGTATTTGATATATTGATTTTCGGTGATGATAGGTACCTATCTATTTATATTGTGAATAGATATATTTGAGAAAAATATTCTAGTATGTTATGTACCCGCACCGCAGATCAATAATACTTAGCCCACATAAACAAAAATTGTACCCATAGCACAGAATACTTAATATATAGTAGCTAACGCTCCCATTGTACTTGAAAGGCAAAGTATTAACATCTTATTTTAATGTGTATTTCAAAATCTATTACCTATATTATAATATTGTTCTAACCAAAGCTATATTGGAATATAATAATATTATTGAAGTGGAATATAAATATGTTTAGTGTTTACCCTTTGAGGAGTTAGAGGCAACTTATGTTTTATGATTATTAATAAATATCCAATTTTATGATAAAAACTTCATATATAGACGAGATATTTGCTCATTTTTGAGTATTCCAGTACAATAATAATTTATTAATCGTTATTTTGTACTATTCAATTTAAATTAACTGTCATGAGTTATTCATCAAGATGAGACCAAAAACCTTGTATTTAAATCTTCATTAAAATTTAAAAGAATATGGCAACAAAATTATGACATTGGCACTTGGCTGTTTGACTGTTGACACTTGACATTGCAATTTGCAATAATTTGCGTTTTGCATGTTGAATGTTGAATTTCGAATTCGAGATTCCCTTTGGACTTTTGGAGTCTTGGAGATTCCTTCCAAACACTTTCATGAGCTTTTTTCACTAGTGAATGAAATATTTAAATAATTCAATTATATAAAAAGTATAAATCTATATAACTTCAATTCAATTATTTACCATGAGCTTCAATGAGCGGGGAATTCTTTGGTAGCAGTTGAAAAGCTTCGTGATGGATAATATTGTTCAATTTGAGTGGTTAGTAATTATTACAAAACTATTTAATATGTGAAATGGAGTTTTACATTATTAACATGTTTCTCAAGTCTTAATTGAATAATAAAATAGTCATTTTAGTAACTTTGTTTTTACTTATTTATGTCCGTGTATTCAGTATATCAGATATAAATTTGCACTATAAAGTATTTAAACAAATAGATAAGTATCCTAATTCTATATTTTGTAGGGTTGAACCAGAACGCGACCACTATTTCCTAAGAGCCCAAGATTTAGAGAACTGTGTGACAGAAAGAATATTAAGAAACACATTCCATGACCCATTGATTTCTAGCAGTGATAGTGAAGAGTCCAATGATATTAATTGGAAAGATATTTTTAGTCAAAAACAAAATGTAAGTTTCAATTGATTTATCGCTGAAAATTTAATGAAAATGTTCGTATATTACTGATTCAGTTACTTGATTATAAAATACAATATTTCACTGATTATAACAATATTTGTTTAACTTATCATTCAATAATATTTCATCTATATTAAAAACATTGGAATAGTTTGAAAATAGATTATTTTATGGTATTGAGTGTTTTTCGAACCGGTGGTAAATGAAAAAAAATGTAATGATAATTCAAAAGTGCTTCTAGAAGAAGTCAATTGAATAAATAAATGTTTGAGTTTGCATTTGTTTGTTGAGTGTAGGACATAAGTTTTGCTGAAATGTTAAACATAATTTGTAAAAAAATGACTAAAAGACAATCTTTCCATACAACCAGGCAAACCAAAACCACCGTCTCTTTGTGCCAGGCTGTCGGCCTGTGCCAAAGTACCCCAAGTTATCATCGCTCACTGCGATAGAACACACACAATGCCTCAAAGTGATGTGCGTGAAGAGTCCACACATACTGCCGCTGAAGCCATTCCCGAAGCCCGGTAAAATGGATTATAAAGTGTTTGAGGTATGTAATTAACAAAACATTATTTTGGTTTGTGTCTGGTTTGGTTTACTGGCTCCTGTGACACAGTTTTTTACTAATTCAGGAGCCTATGGATTTATATACAGGGTGTAAGGGAGACCTGGTCACATCACTTCAGTGTGGATAGGTGACATCCTCACATGAAATTTGGTATGGTTTTTTTTTCTTAACTCTAAATATTTAAAAAAATACGACTATTTTAATTTTAACTTTACAATTTTAGTCATATTTTTTTAAAACACTTCTGTACTCGATTGTACTTCACCGATTTTGATGATTTTTTTTAAATTTTGTTGCTTAATCAATGTACTTGCAGATTAAAACGAATGTACTAGTATTCCCTAGTAAATTACCTGATATTTTAATACTTGAATTTAAAACATAATAAAAAAATACTTGCAATTTTAGTAAAATGCAATTTTTTTCAAAAAAAGACCCATACAACTGCATGTTTTTTTAATCTTATCTAATTCCTCATCATTTTTACTTTAAAATACCATTTATTTCATAATTGTAAGTGTTATAGTTTTAAAATTGTGACTGCACAAAAGTAACTACTTTTTTTCTAAGGAACTTTCTTAACCTGTTACACGACCCTGCATTGTTATTGTTTAAACGGGGGATGTAGCAGTACGCATGGGAATTTCTACCTGGATTGATAAGTCTGTCTCTCTCTTACTTGTCCTTTGCCGGGCGAGCTAAGGGAATGCGGGGGGAAGCGGGCCACGCATTCCAGCGATTCATTGTTAGTCTCTACTACGCACGATAGTTGTTTCTTTGCATTCGACGCTCACAGTTTGTTTCAGTATCAGTTACTCGTACTTGATTGTTATTTTTTCTGTTTTGAGTTGTTCTGTGTGAGGAAATGGCTAATCCGTTTAATTTGACCGAGATGGCAGACATGCATTTATTATACGGCTACTGTAATTGTTCGGCGAGAGCTGCGCGTCGTGAATATCAGCGACTCTACCCGAATCGTCGTTTACCTTCCGCGCGCATGTCTGTAGACCGAAAATTTCGGGATGGAACACTTTTCAGAAATATGAATTTGGATCATCCTGGAGTACGGATTTCGCCACGTATGGAAGAAAGGATTCTGGATCTAGTGAATCAAAACCCAAACATAAGCACGAGGAGAGCGGCACGGATTCTTGGCATCAGCCATTGGACAGTATGGAAAGTATTCAAAACGCACCAATTGCATCCTTATCATTATCAGCCAGTACAAGGATTAATTCCGCAGGACTTATCTTCAAGATATCAATTTGCAAACGTTTTAATGGAGCGTGCATTAAACAATCCCCTCTTTCTAAAGAGGATACTTTGGACAGACGAATCGATGTTTACGAGAGATGGTGTGTTCAATTATCACAATGCCCACGTGTGGTCTGAGCAGAACCCGAAAGCGATCAGAGTTGAGTCATCTCAACACAGGTTTCACTTAAATGTGTGGGCAGGGGTAATAGGAAACTGTTTAGTTGGCCCTCACTTCCTGGAAGGCACGCTTAACGGCGAAAGATATTTGAACTTTTTACAAAATCATTTACTGGGCTACCTGAACGAAGTGCCATTGTTGTACTTACAAGGCATGTTTTTTATGCACGACGGAGCTCCGCCACATGCCACTCTTTCCGTGCGCGAGTATTTAAATACTCACTTCCCGAGGCGATGGATTGGGCGATATGGACATATCCAGTGGCCCCCAAGATCACCCGACATGACACCGATGGACTTTTTTGTGTGGGGCACAATGAAAAACTACGTTTATAGTGTCGAAATTCAAAATGTGGAACAATTACGCGAGAGAATACTCGAAGCGGCTAGTGAAGTTAGGGCTATGTTGGCGGGTACAACCGATTTAGAAAGGGAAGTAAAGAGACGCTTATTTTATTGTATAAGGGAAAACGGTGACCATTTTGAACAATTTTTAAAATAAATTATCTTGCTTTTAAATTAACTGTCAGTTTTATTTCCATATTACTTCGTTGTACTGAAAAATAAAGATGTATTTGACAAGATTAGTGTACAAAGGGTTAACTTTGAGCAATCGTAATTTTCAAGTTGTAACAGTTACAATTATGAAATAAATGGTATTTTAAAGTAAAAATGATGAGGAATTAGATAAGATTAAAAAAACATGCAGTTGTGTGGGTCTTTTTTTGAAAAAAATGGCATTTTACTAAAAATTGCAAGTATTTTTTTATTATTTTTTAAATTCAAGTATTAAAATATCAGGTAATTTACTAGGGAATACTAGTACATTCGTTTTAATCTGCAAGTACATTGATTAAGCAACAAAATTTAAAAAAAATCATCAAAATCGGTGAAGTACAATCGAGTACAGAAGTGTTTTAAAAAAATATGACTAAAATTGTAAAGTTAAAATTAAAATAGTCGTATTTTTTTAAATATTTAGAGTTAAGAAAAAAAAACCATACCAAATTTCATGTGAGGATGTCACCTATCCACACTGAAGTGATGTGACCAGGTCTCCCTTACACCCTGTATATCAGCTGTTTTGATTGGTAAGTTGGTTTAGGATATTGTTATTTTGTTTACAAAATATAAGATAAAATGAGTAGACCTAACTATGTTATAACTTTTTAAGATTTATAATTTAGATTCAGGTGTTATAAAAACACAAAATGTAAACGATGAAAAGATAAGTGGCACTGTAATCTTTACAGTTATACACTATCCAGATACATTGTAGCAGTAGTTTTTGATTAAATTAACCCCTATTATTCTATTTAAGTTTATTATAGCACCAAACCTCTAACTTTCTTTGATAATTCCTACAACAGCTACTATACAATACTTCACTCTATCAAATATTTCTTACAGGAAATCAAAAAGGAATATGAAGCGGAACAAAAAGAATACCTAGCTTGGGCGAAATCCCTCTGGGCTACTGAGCACTGTATCAAAGCGTTACGACCAAAGCCACATGTGGAATTAGTATATGAAGCCCAGTATAAAATGAGGGCGCACGAGTTACAGTCGTATCCGAAGAACTATGAACTAGCCGCACAAATACCATTGGAAGCGAGGAATGATCAATGTGAATTTGTGTTTGTGGAAGATTTAATTAGCGTGAGTAGAGTGGTTTGGTAGATATAGTATTAGGAAGAAATTTTCATTTCTTGCTATAGTGAGAAAATATAACAAAAAAGTTATATTTGAAGTTAGTTTTGATATTTTGCATTTGAATTTGATATTTCTTCACTTATATTATAAGCTTTTGATTGTACTTTCCTTCATCACAGTCAGACATACATAATCAAAACTAGCAAAAACAGCTAAAAACTTTATTTTCAGTGTGGAGTTCCCATATTATTATATACTTTACTGGAGGCTAGAATGTGTGTGAAATGAATGTTATAAAATATTAATAATTATTTTGTACACAGATTGATGCCACAGACCTACCACAGATCCAAAATGAAATGATAGAAGATAAAATTTTCATTATGAAAAACAATGCAGTACCTGAACCATGCAATAAGCATCCATGCAAGTTTATTTTACCAAGTAAGTTATTCTTGCCTGCTTTTCGTATTAAAGAAAATATTAATTAAAAAATAACCATTGATACATATCCCATAATTTTTCTCTATAATTTTAGTACTAACAAGTAGTAGTTCAAACAGTATTTTAATCGTTATATTATTTCCAGGAGAGAAATCAGTATCAGTGCTACCACTAACAGAAATAGAAAGAGAATTAGCGCAATACGCACTCGAGCACAACACACGGTACATAGCTAGTGAGAGCGCGCTGCGTTGCTTGCTGTCGCTGGACCAACATTGGTACATCACTGTGCGAGTGTGTGACGTCATTGGCTCGGGTAAGGACTACAGCTATGAGTTAGTTAAAGGACAACACACATTACGCTAACGAGAATGAGATTTTTTTTTCAGTATAGATTTTTATCAAAATGGGCTAGTAGTAGGGTGATCTACATGACCTGATGGAGATTTTTGAAGTGAAACTTCTTTAGGTACGTTGCAATACCGTCACGTCATGGAGTAGACGACGATTTGGATATCTTTAAATCTTGCCAAAGAAGTTTCACTTCTGACACGTGTGCTCGGCACACACGCTCTTTTTTTAACAAAAGAAACTACTTTGATACAAAAAAGCAATAAAACCATTTATTTACTTTCAGATGGCGAAAAATCAAATGTAATAGTGTTAGGAAGTGAATTTTCCATAAAAAAAGAGTCAATTATGCGCAGGACGTATAAGGCTTTTAGACATCTGTTGGAAGATGCACTTGTACCGTAAGTAAAATATATTATAAATTTGAAATATTTGGTTTTTGAAGTAAAACTTCTTAGGCACGTTGAGAGTACAAATTCAAGGTCGCGTCATGGCAATACCTTCGCGTCATGCGATAAGGCGACAATCTTGGCAAAGAAGTTTCACTTCTGACACGTGTGCTCACTGCTCAGCACACACGCTCCTTTTTTTTAAAGATATTGAAAAATATTTAATCTCATGGCACCTGTTTTGCAGATGTACCTTAAGTTTATGTTTTATCAGCTAACATATGAGGTACAATTTAATTCATATATTCAAGGTCGCGTCATGGCAATACCGTCACGTCATGGAATAAGGCTACTATTAGTATCTTTGAATCTTGCCAAAGAAGTTTCACTTCTGACACGTGTGCTCAGCACACGCTCGTTTTTTCAAATGTTTCAAATCCGTATCGATTAATACACTTTAATCGATGTTTTTAAGCAGGTTACCTCTCTTCGAAGATAAAATTGATAGACGTCAAATGTTGCCTATTAAATTGGCTCGACTATAAATATCTCGAAAAGTCAAATCAATCAGAAATAATGAAAACTATTGAAAGAAAACAAAAATTGGTTTACTTTATCTGTATACTAGATTTCCGCCCGCGGCTTCGCTCGCGTTTGCAAAGGAAACCCCTAAAAAATAGTTCACGTTCCCGTGGGATTTCCGGGATAAAACCTATCCTATGTGTTAATCCAAGTTACCCTCTATATGTGTGCTAAATAGCATTGTAATCTGTTCCATGGTATTTGCGTGAAAGAACAACAAACACACAGACATACATCCTCACAAACTTTCGCATTTATAATATTAGTAGGTCAATGTTAACCTCTCTTACAATAATTTTAAATAACTTTCAGGTTATCAGAAAAGGGGAGGATCATGAACAAATTGATTAGAAACTCTGAAAGAGATAGTAATGTAAATACAAATGTATCAAATGTCGAAAATAACAATATGGAACCGTCCAGTGATGATGAAGACGATGGTTTATGTATAGATACAGGTAACAATTTGTTATAAGAATAATTAATATCTAATTTGAAAAGCATTCGTAACCTATTGAGCCCCGAGCGGCCCAATGAGACCACGACACAATAGATTTTCTATTGTGTCTGTGATTCCGGGGGCTGAGTCATTAAACTGGGTCAAAATCAAATCTGAAGGTTACATACAAACATGTTTGTGAACCACACCTATAAAGGTGAAGCTAATAAAAGTGCGTAAAAATGGCTTATGAGTGTTTGTAGTGGAAAAAAAAGTTTTTTGAAAAATCATAAATCATAAAAAATCATTTACAATTTAATTAAAAATCTAGATACAAAAAAAAAGGTTTTATTTTCGTTTCTTTGTTAATTTTAATATGTATCATGACTGTATTCATATATTTTTTAGGTGAAGATCTTCAAGAAAATAGTGATGTAGAAACTAAAACTGATCAACAGGAACAACAGAAATCTCAAGAAAACACTAATAACAATTTAGAAAAGTCGGATAACAATAATTCTACCGCGTCTATAGGATTTTATGAATGCACATGTAAAGGTTTGTATTTTTGTCTTTAGTATATTTTAAACATGGGATACTTTAATGTTTTATTGTTTTTTTCTTTATTTTTTGTTTTAAAACTAAATTTGTGCGGTGTTTATCTTTTAATAATTTGTTGTTCATCCCATATTGATATTTAATAACAACGCAGTTGTTTTTGTTTCCTAGTATTCAATGATTTAATTAAAATTTTATAGGAATAAAATTATGTTTGGATTTCAGTCGTTATAACATGTAACAATTATTTCACGCATGTAGTATAAAAGTAACGTATCTTCTTTAACAGTTATATTTTTTGTTAAAGCATGCATTTATAATTATTTTTATAATTTCTTATTTCTTTAAAATTGAATTTATTGTATTCAGATACGATATTCGAGTTACCAGCACAACGGTCATACAAAAAGTGGCAAGTGAGAAGCAAAACTTCTGGCGAAAAATACGACCTTATAGTGCATTGTGCGCATAGAGCACGGGTGAGTTGGAATATAAACCTTATATCTATTGTTTTATGGGTTAATTTGCTTAAATTAGATTTTATAGTGTACTAGCATACCGCCCTCGGCTTCGCCCGCTGTGTCTAAAACCTAATCTATACTAATATTATAAAGCTGAAGCGTTTGTTTGTTTGTTTGAACGCACTAATCTCGGGAACTACCGGTCCGATTTGAAAAATTCTTTCGGTGTTAGATAGCCCATTTATCGAGGAAGGTTATAGGCTATATTTTATCACGCTACGGGCAACAGGAGTGGAGCCACGGGGGCGAAACCGCGCGGAGCAGCTAGTAAATTATATACTAAAACCTTCCCCTTGAATCACTCTATCTAATAAAAAAAAAACCTCATCAAAATCCCTTGCGTAGTTTTAAAGATTTAAGCATACAAAGGGACATAGGGACAGAGAAAGCGACTTTGTTTTATAATATGTAGTGATTGTGAACATAGAGCGCGGGTGAGTTCGAATTTAAACCTTATATTTATATCTTTAGGGGCTAATTTACATTTTTCAATGTAAAAAAGCAGATTACGCGTAGAATGCAGGTGATTTGGTGGAAATTGAACTTAATGGGATTGGTGTTAAGGGTTATTTTTCATTTTTTTATTATAATAACATCTTATAGGGCATGTATGTGCGCATGTGAGTGTGTGAGTGGCGGCGAGTTGAATGAATATGAACCGTATGTGATGTGTGCTTAAGGATTAATTTGCATTTATATTAGGCAAGTCTTATTGCCTTTATGTGACTTATATGAATAGGGGTTTTTTTATGATTTCGTAGGGTCTTTTTGAAGTTCTGCTTGAGTTAATAAAAACATGATTAATATTATGGGACAGAAATAAATATTTAAAACATTCGTCAAATTACTTAATTTCTAGTATTTTAAACTACTAAAATCTACTATCTTAAATCTGTTTGTGTACAAGTTTCAGTGTCAGTCTACTACTTTTTTTATACTTTGTTTTCCAAAAGGAATCTTCCATTTTCCGATACAATAATATATTTTAATATTTTATCCTCTCAATCCAGGGTTCGACCAGCGAAGTAATACTAGAGCCGATACCAGAATACCAGTTGGAATTAGGAGCTAGTTCGCTGTCTCAGCACAAATTAGCTAGCTTAGCTCTAGCTCTGCATTTGAGGAGGAAAGCTGCCCTTATGAATGGTGAATATGTAAATTATTGTGATATTAAAGATAAATAATAAGCTTTAAAGTAATTTGGTAATGATTTAACTTTCTAATGGATAAATATAAAAAAAAAACAAATTAATCTACTTATATGTACTAATATTATAAAGCTAAAGAGTTTGTTTGTTTGTTTGAACGCGCTAATCTCAGGAACTACTGGTCCGATTTGAAAAATTCTCTCGGTGTCCCATTTATCGAGGAAGGCTATAGGCTATATTATATCATCACGCTAAGACCAATAGGAGCGGATCGGAATAAAATATTGGGCCAGAATAAAATGGTGTGCTAATGAAATAAACACCATCTAAAAATCAATTATCTTTTGCAGTGCGATTAGATGGTGTGTCCGGAGAAATAGTGACGATGGAAAAGTTGTATCAAAATGAATTCAGCAATAAGTATGGCGACATGTTGCCCAACATCGCGAACATATTGCACGCGACTTTGAACCAACTACAGGGACTGTTGCCGGGTTATTATATATTGCATCATGAGGTCAGTAAATATGTGAAATTTATCTTATATTTGAACTTTAAATTTTTCAAGTAGACTTTTGAATTGTAAAACATTGTTTACTAGATAGGAAAGTTTTTACACAGAAGAGCCAGCCACAATTAATTAGTTGCGCTTTTCTAAGCAACAGTCATATTATATTATGAAATAATGAACACAAAGAACTGTCCTACGGGTCTTAAGCAACAATATTCCATGGATTTTGTGTCTTCCTTGCATAAACTGAGCCTTAATCATGTGACAAAAATCATTCACAATATTTTAAAGTTTGCCTGTCTGTTTTTTCAAACCACAACACTGTCTTTAACTTTAATACTAACAGCTACTTTTTTTTTAAAGGGCTGCTAGTTTTTCCCCCGGTTTTGTCCGCTAGTGAAACCGTGAGGCAGAACTAGTTATAATAAAATGTATATTTCAGCCAAGCCACGGAACAAACGCCCTATTATACTGTCCAAAGAAATCAAGTGGGAACAACACATTGACTCTAAATTTGGATCTATCTCAAATGCCCGACGAGTCGAGCGCATTGAAAACTCCGCCCACTATATCTTTGGATATGTTGCCGATGCATAAGTATGGGTTTTTGGTTATTTTTATTTTTTTTTATTGGATAGGTTATGTAGGATTTGAATGAGCAACTTTATTTTTTTTCGATAAAATTAAAATTAGTAGATCTTTAACCAGTACTAACAAAAAATAGTTATGATGATCGTAAAGTGCCATTCGAACTTGCTTTTTTTGCTTTTTAAGTAATCTACTTGTTTACAATATTGTAAATTTGACCAATATGTGTGTAACCCAGTACAAATACATACATATTATGTCTTTTATCTTTTTTAACAAAAAAAATAACTAAATATTAACTTTAAAATCCTTCTTTTTTAAGTATCCGTCACGTCCGTGTCATGGAGTAAGGCGACGATTTTGGTATCTTTGAATCTTACCAAATAAGTTTCACTTCTGATACGTGTGCTCGGCACACGCACTCTCTTTCATTTATGTAATAAAAATTTATAAAATTGACAAAAAATTGTAAAGGAGAATGCCCATGAAAGTATGGACCACAGTATAGTGTTGCGTCAATGCCAGAGTGGTTTTGGAGGGTTCTTCGATATTCAAAAGATTTTTACCAATACATTTTTTGTGATAAAAACAAGGGTTTTCAAGATATTGAGAAAAATGTGAATTAACCTCAAAACTTAAATAAACCCGATTTAGTTAGGTTTATGTGTGATTTAGGTAGTATTTTATCGTCTGAAGGCTATTTTTCGTTTAACATAATATTTAATCTATGCGTAGAGCTTGTGCTTTCAGACAAAGTCTATCTGTTCATCGGCTAGTGTAGGTAGGCACCAGAAATCTTCCGGGACGGATTTCAAGAAAACCTAAATATATATTTAAAAAATGCCAATAGAGTTTTTATTCGGTTTACATATTGTTGTTGTTGTTTGAATAATTTTTTCACTACATATTCGAAGAAAGAAACAAATAAGAAATAACAGGTTACCTTCCAAGCTATCTTACAAGCTATGTCATAATAATATTTTTTTATATATATTTATATTATTTTACTTCACTATATATGTTAAAAAAACCTACAGTTTATAAACAATACCTTACAGAGTGATTTTATGTTAATTGATTTTTTTGTAATTAAATGAAAACAATATTAGCTATTTACCATAGTAAATGTCATAATAGTTACCGCTTGGTTACCGTGGTAACCAGTAATGGATACTAAATCTATGGTAACGGATCTAAACAATTACATGTCTTATTAGATTTTACAAAACATTCCCTGGTCAAAATATATTTTCCGATAGTAAGAAGGCCTCTAAATTGCCGAGATTTTTTTTTATAGTATTTTTATCTTGATGCATGAGAAAAAACCTGTACCAAAAATGTAAACGGTAATGGACACTAAATCTATAATAACGGATCTAAACAATTACATGTCTTATTAGATTTTACAAAACATTCCCTGTTCAAAATATATTTTCCGATGGTAAGAAGGCCTCTAAATTGCCGAGATTTTTTTTCATATATTGTTGTCTTGATGCATGAGAAAAACCAGTACCAAAAATGGGCATTCTCCTTTACAGATTTCGCAGAATATTGCCATGTGCATTCACACCGTACCAAGACCAGTTGCCCCGAAAGCCGATCACTCGCAGTAAAACTCCGCCCCAGGCTCTCAAGGTATATACATACAAACATAATGTGCTGTTGCGAAGTATGACCATGAATTACATTTTTACCATTATATAATAATATATAGTATATAATAACAATACACAAAAATTTCATTTTTAAATTTATTACTAATATTAAAAGTTATTTTACATCTCATCTCATTTACATTTTTATGGACGATTTGCCACGAAAATGAAGGTATGTAATCTACATGTAAAATAGAGACTCGTTTCCTTTTTCTTTAATTGAATTTTAACATATTTTCTTTGGAAGCTAATATCAAAAGTCAATCGTTTTGTATGTAACATGTATATTTATTTTATTATAGTCCATTTCTTATAGAAAAAGGCAATGATAAATGAAATTAACTTATTAATTGTAATTTTAGAATTGCATAGTTAATTAGCAAGTCACTTATAATATACATAATATGTACTAACTGTCATTAATCACTAAATGTTATAAAAAAGTGTATATTTGTCTGTTCGCGATAAATTCAAAAACCACTGCGCCGATTCTCATTCGGTTTTCACAATGAGTACCGTGGTTCTCGAGGAAGGTGACAAAATATAATATTTTTAAGTTTTACACAACGCAGACGAAGCCGTGGGCGGAAAGCTAGTAAGCCTATATATATGTACTAGATAATATTTTGCACTTAAATAAATATCATTTTAATTTTCAGTCAAAATCCTGGGTTCGAATCCCTGTCCCTCAAAACAACTTTAAATTTTTAAATTTATCTTACTTTAAAAAGTTAAAATGTATCCCATACTTTAGTAAAAGGCGAAAGATTTATTTCTAAGTCCAAGGAAAATCCAAATAAAGTAACATTAAAAGACATTGAATTTTTATAAAAAGATGGAATATTTTTGATGTGTTAAAGATTATAGTTGAGTTTGAGTAAGGAGGAGGATGTCTAAAGGTACCAAGATGGAGCGACGCAGCATACACACCGGGAAAACTGTGCTTGCAATATTATACTGGGAAAAGCAATTAGAAAAGATTTATTGATTCTGCTTTATTTTTCTGTAATAAAATAGAGATAGTATAATGACCATAAGGCAAAAAATATATTCGATTAAATTTTAACTTGTAACTCGTCAAACAGAAAATGAGAATATTTTCCGTCTGATTTCTGATTCATTTTAAATTATTATTATTATTAAATTGGTTGAATTTTTTATTACAAAATCTCTCGAGTGAATCTTTTTTATTACCACTATCATTTTAATCATTAATACTTAAAATGTAATTATGTTTCCCAATATAACATTGCAAGCCGCTAGTGAGGTGCGCTGGCCATCGATATCGATAATCAAGTTGCAACCAATCTGTTGGCCAGAGCGCAGCGGGCAGAGCGGGCAAGCGCGGGAAGCGAAAGCGAAAGAAATAGACGCGTGGGATATATACCGCCGCTAGTGACGCGCCACCTGTCGATAGTCGCCCGTAGTGATGTCTGTTGTCGATGGATTCGCCGTGGGTATTGGTAAAGTTCGCGCAAAGTGTTGCTGACGTCAGACGGTGCGTCGGTTGAATTGGAACTACTGAATGGATGGCTCGAACGCTACTGAACCGAGCGGATAAGGGGTTTGCATACAAATTATGGTCTTTTTGGAAGTTTTTTGTAATTTTTTACTTTCTTTTGTTGAAATCTTACTTCTAGTTATATTTTTAATGTTTAAACTTCTACATTACATACTTTAATTATCGTAAAAAGAGTAAAAAATAAAGACTTGTATGCAATTCGTCCTTAGACGCAAACATTGGTAAGGGTTAAATCGTAACATTTAGAATATTTGAACTAGCAGACCTGTTGCCTGATGGTGTGACAAAATTGCCCATAAGCTATGCAGAAGTCCATTTTTCGTAATGTTTGAAAAAATTCAAGAAGTTTTATTGTTGAAGACGCAATGTTTCAAGTGTTGTGTCTCTTTTTATTGTCATTATAATTGTTGGGAAATCAATCATTATCGGATTATTGATTACATGAACAATTTTAACAAACATTGACTTGAGAATTTAATTCTAGAATTTTAATAGTAGTTTTTCCTTCTTAAATAAAGTGGTTTATTTTATGGGTTCAGTATAAAATCCAGTTTCCATGAATAATGTATTTAATGCATTTATATATTTATTTTGAGTTCTTTACAAATATGTTTTTGTTTACATTTTACATAATATATTTAACATTTATAGTCTCTTATTTACAAAGTTTTTTTTTTATTTCTAAAACGAAAGCGAAATTACAAATAGTTTTCGAATATTAACCTTCCAAAAATTGTTACAGTGGCCACGGCGAAAGAAAAATAAAAAGAAGAAAGCTCGAGCAAATGTTTAGCCTGGCGGAGACATCACTATTTTTTCATAAATATAATATTTTTCAGGATAGGTTATGTTATAAATCAATCATCTTATGTCTTCAATTAAGTTTAAAAGAGATTGAATTGAGGGAATTTTCATGCTAATATTTTATAATATTTATAATATTTTCGACTCTTCGACAGTGGCAAAGCGCCAAATCGTTTATTCGAATATTTATATTCTGAATACAAATACGTTACATTTATACTTAAAAAGTAAATAATATTAAAAGAAATTGTTGTTGTACTGTTATGTTAATATTAATAAAGTACGAAATATTAAAGCTTGGTTTTATTTCACCTCTCATTGATCCCAGGAATTATTGAAATGTACACAACCTGTCTGGATGATATCCTATCCTTCCTACTAATAATATTATAAATGCGAAAGTTTGTGAGGATGAAGTATGTTTGTAACGCTTTCACGAAAAAACGGATGAACCGATTAAATTTAGCACAGAGGGTAACTTGGATTAACACATAGGATAGGTTTTATCTCGGAAATCCCACGGGAACGGGAACTATGCGGGTTTTTATTTAAAAACGCAGGCGAACCCGCGGGCTGAAAGCTAATAGCATAATAACTCATAAAATTTTGTATATAATATAAAGTCACACACATGAATTACCTACTAAATCAAAGATTTTTATTTTTTTTCTTAATAATTATTGGTTTGGTAGTTATGCCTGTAACTCTTTCACAAAAAAACTACTGAACCGATTAAATTTAGCACACATAGAGGGTAACTGGTATTAACACATAGGATAAGTTTTATCCCGGAAATCCCACGGGAACGGGAACTATGCGGGTTTTTCTTTGAAGCGAAAAGCTTGTAGGATGATAACTCATAAAATTTGGTAATACGTACTAAATCAAAGATTTTTTTACAGGTTGAACTCGAACATATTTTTTTTATCTTATCATTTTTTGTTCAGTTTAATAAATCCACACAGTTCTATTGATTAATTCTTCTAAACAAGTAGGTAGGTACAAAATATACACTAAATGCGACTATAGCATAATAGCATAGGTAATACATAATTATTATGTCTCAAATTCGACCGATTTATAAAAAGGGATCAAAAACAGATTATACCAACTATAGACCGATAACAATATTACCTACTATTGATAAGATTATTGAAAAATATATTGCCAAACATATATATGAATTCTATGAAAATAATAAAATTTTAACCAACCATCAATATGGATTTAGGCCAAACAAGAACACAACACAACTTCTGTCAGCGTTTACCGATAGCGTCCATTCACATTTAAATAACAAAAAACATGTACTAGCAGTATTTATAGATTATAGTAAGGCGTTTGATACGCTTTGTCACGAGAGACTATTAGAGTGCCTGCATGACAGCGGTATTAGAGGCAACCTATTGGACTGGTGTTCGGACTACCTCAACGATAGAAGATACACTGTTAGAGTCTGTAATGCGACTAGTGACATAGTTATTGCTACGGAGGGCACTGCGCAGGGCTCGGTCATCGGTCCATTGCACTATCTCACGTACGTAAATAGCCTTACAAATGTCATTAAACACAGTGAGACTTATCAATTTGCCGACGACACCTGTCTTGTTGCTGCTGGTAACAACGTAAGCGAAGCACTCGAGAAGTTGCAAGAGGATTTTAACTCATTGTTACGATGGTCACATGACGCAGGCCTAGTTGTTAACGAGAATAAGACAAAATTAATGTACATAAGCTCTAGTCAGAACAGAAGCTCCCATATACCCAGACTAATAGCTCACGAACACCAATGCTTGCACGGAAATCAGAATTTTAATAACTCACCACATTGTAACTGTAACGCTATAGATATTGTAGATTATCAAACATACTTGGGTGTTACTATTGATAGCAGACTGAACTGGCAAGAACATATTAACGGAGTGTGTGATAGATTGAGGTGTATCCTGGCTAAATTTTCGATAATTAAACACAAAATTCCCTACAAAACTATATTATTGCTTTACAAATCACTAGCCGAATCAATTATCTCCTATGGATTGTCTAGCTACGGACGGACTTGTAAGACCAATCTTGACAAAATATACACACTCCAATTAAGACTACTTAAAACGATCGTTCCATATAACATTAAGGCTAAATATAAAAATGACTATCGTAAATTATTTGAACTGTGTAAAATCATACCGATACATGAAAAAATTAATCTAACACTTTTAAAAGAGGAATTCTTTAATATTGACATAAATAAAATTAAAAAAACGCCTCATAATAATATAATAACTCGTAACGTCACAAACGCTACGCTAAAACTTCCATCTTTTACAAACCTTCACGGGAAGAGAACGTTAAATTATATGGTACCCTGTCTCATCAACAAACTACCTATATCTTTAAGAGATTCAATAACTCACAAAAATCTAAAATTCAAACTAAAGCAATACTTTTTAGTAAATATAAATAAACTATTATAAAAAAAAAACCTTCTAATAACTCTAAAATATTAAGAACTTATTACGAATTTAATCTAAATATTAAATACAAATAATACAAAATTATAGATTCACGAAAGGAGCATACTGTATGTTTACACGGCCAGCAAGATTACCGATGTCGCTCGTCACTAAAAAAAATTCTAAGTACCCTCATTAGGATTAAGAACTAACAATAAGTATTAAAACATATTATGTAGCGGTTTGTGGGCTTATGGTGCACAGAAAAACTCGAATGAGTTTATGACTGCATCAATGTACATTATATCATAAAAAAAAAATAAATAAATAAATAAAATAAAATAAATAAATAAATGTTATCAATGCATGTACAGTTTGCAATATATCTTTCTCAGGATACAGACCTATTAAACACCACCACACAATATTGCATTTTACATAATAATGTGCCTTTTTTAATAGTTAAGACTTAAGCCGTAAGTACATAAAAAGGTTTAGGTATGTGCCAGATCAAAAATCCATTGGAGATTTATTTACCATATTTGCTTAAAATTGGTTTAAATTCTTAATACAGTTCCATTGATATATACACTCAGCGGCACGGAATCTTGGCCACTTACAAATTTGCCGATAAAAAAAGTTTGAAGTGTTTTTCACGATCTTTTGTATGCAGATATGTTAACATATTATTTGTTTAATTTTATGGTAAGAAATCATTGAGTTTGAGAATAATCTTTTACCACTTTTTAAGAGTTACTCGTAATTTGTGATTTGTGCGGTTAAGCCGAAGTTACGAATTGTTCGTTTTAAACTTTTTTTGATATCGTTTATGCCGTTTTAAGATATTGTTATTGTTGTACTATAATAGTCAATGATCATAACAAACAATAAAAAATGCCATTAACATCTGAACAACCTACTCAGGCCATCACAATGTTAGACCAATGACTGCCGCAACGTAAAGTACCTAATGTACAGTATGTACCTCGTTCAGCGATGCACTATGCATGGAGAAGATACCAGGAGACTGGCAGCCACATGTGCAGACCAGGAAATGAAGGTGTGAGGTGCACATCAGCTCGAGAAGACCCGTTTATTGTTCGAGAGATACTCAGAAATGGCTTTCTGACAGTTTTTAGGATACGCCACCGGCTCTAAAACACCAGGATAATAAATGTGAGTGAGCAATCGGTGAGAAGACTAATGAAAGAAGTTAATTTGAAGGTTTGCAGACCAGCACGCCGTCCAGAACTCCTCAGACATCACAGAGAAGCACGTCTTCGTTTTGCACGAGAACATGAAAACTGGACCCACAGCCAGTGCGCTCGTGGGGTGTTCACAGATGGCTGCTAAGGTACTTTACGAGCTTCTGATAGCCAACAGTCAGTATAGAGGAGACGAGAAGAGAGGTTTTCACACATCACCACACTCAAAATGCGATTTTTCATGGAGGGTCAATAATGGTATGGGGAGGTATAAGTTCCGATGCTCGCACGGCATTTATCGTAGATAATGGCTTAAATTTGATCAGGTACATCGAGGAAATTCTCCAGGAACATGTTCAGCCCTATTACAGGTTTATCAGTGAAGAAAATTTGCTACTTATACACTATAACGCACGTCCGCGTGTCGTACGATACGTATAAGAGTACCTTCAAGAGGTTATTATTGAAAAATTGGAGTGGCCAGCTCGTAGCCCGGATTTTAATCCAATAGAACACATCTGGGACATGCTTAAAAGAAACATAAAGTTCGATTCCAACCCAGCACTAATGTTAGATGAGCTTAGAAATACAGCTGGGGCCTTTTGGTACACTATAGCTCAAGTGGTCTCCAAAAATGTATTCTAGAGTATGCCAGACTGGATGCAAACAGTGTTTAAGGCAAGAGAAGGAAACACCCTTTATTAAAAGGTTCAATTTTTTTTATGGAAACGTTCTTTCTAATTTTTTAGCATTTTTTAAGAAATCATTTAAATTTCACAGGAAAAGCGTAAATTCTTGTTTAATTCATATCTACTCGGTAGTACTTCTTATTAACTTCCAATTATTACTAAAAGTTAGTAAAAACATTAAAGTAACTAGTTTTGATTAAATTTTTATTGAATTTTGTAGTAGAAAAGAAATAGTGTTATTTTACGCAAAAATTTGCAGTGGCCAAGATTCCGTGCCGGTGAGTATATTGTTCTTCAAAATAATTATGAAGGATATTGAAAACCTTAATAATTTTAAATTACACAGTAGCAGTTTTAACAGTTTTGGGATGTAACTTATTAGTTTTTGTCACTGAAAATCAGTGTAGCCGTTATTATTTGATAGGCTTTTGTAAAAAAAAAAAAAAAAAAAAAAAACAGTAAAAATTTTACCAGTAGAGTAGCTTTGCATTACAATGCTTTTTAAGGTAATGGATTCCACTTAATGCTCAAAATTAAGTTAATATTTTCCTATGCATTAGAGGCTTAGAGGTCTGTCGGAGTGCAGCAATTGTTTACTTTTACTAATTATAACTAGTTTCAGTTTAAGACGTTCATTTCTATATTTTGTTTTGAAGTGGCTTGGCACACCGGCTCTTTTTTGTGAAACTATTATTAATAAATAAAGGGAATGCTGATAATAATTTATCCGCCATTCAATGACTTGTCATCCTTTAAGGTTTATTTGGATAAAAATAACACAAAACCATATAAATTTAAATATTTATTGATAAACATCTGTATAATACTTAAGTCTTTTGAATAACATAATATTTTTTAACTAGAAATAGCATAATATAATAAATATATTTTAAGCAGCTTCATCGAAGTAGCCGTCGAGTTGCGTTGCGATCTGGAACAATAATAATTACTTAATTGCGCTCCGAAGGTGAGATATTAACACGTTTTAAATATATGTGATAAGATCTAACGAGAAATGAAAAAATATAAACACTATATTTACTCAATTATCATGTTATTGCAAATATATAATCTCTCATAATTGAGAAACAAAATCAAACACGCTTTTTCGACGTGTTATTATAGTTTGACGTTATATAGGTCAACGGGCGTCATCATATTTTTACCACATTGGAAATGGTAACTATTTCTGTACCCTAAACATATCAGGAGACTTTCTATCTAGACTATTCTAGACTATTTCTGTACCCCAAACATATCAGGAGACTTTCTATCTAGACTATTCTAGACTATTTCTGTACCCCAAACATATCAGGAGACTTTCTATCTAGACTATTCTAGACTATTTCTGTACCCCAAACATATCAGGAGACTTTCTATCTAGACTATTCTAGACTATTTCTGTACCCCAAACATATCAGGAGACTTTCTATCTAGACTATTCTAGACTATTTCTGTACCCTAAACATATCAGGAGACTTTCTATCTAGACTATTCTAGACTATTTCTGTACCCTAAACATATCAGGAGACTTTCTATCTAGACTATTCTAGACTATTTCTGTACCCTAAACATATCAGGAGACTTTCTATCTAGACTATTCTAGACTATTTCTGTACCCTAAACATATCAGGAGACTTTCTATCTAGACTATTCTAGACTATTTCTGTACCCCAAACATATCAGGAGACTTTCTATCTAGACTATTCTAGACTATTTCTGTACCCCAAACATATCAGGAGACTTTCTATCTAGACTATTCTAGACTATTTCTGTACCCCAAACATATCAGGAGACTTTCTATCTAGACTATTCTAGACTATTTCTGTACCCTAAACATATCAGGAGACTTTCTATCTAGACTATTCTAGACTATTTCTGTACCCCAAACATATCAGGAGACTTTCTATCTAGACTATTCTAGACTATTTCTGTACCCCAAACATATCAGGAGACTTTCTATCTAGACTATTCTAGACTATTTCTGTACCCCAAACATATCAGGAGACTTTCTATCTAGACTATTCTAGACTATTTCTGTACCCCAAACATATCAGGAGACTTTCTATCTAGACTATTCTAGACTATTTCTGTACCCTAAACATATCAGGGGACTTTCTATCTACAAAAGTTACTATTTTCTTACCCTAATCATATCAGGAGACTTTCTATCCCCAATATTAATATTTCCTTACCCTAAACATGTCAGGAGACTTTCTATCCACAATAGTAACTATTTCCTTACCCTAAACATGTCAGGAGACTTTCTATCCACAATAGTAACTATTTCCTTACTCTTATCATATCAGGCGACTTTATATCTAGAATAGTAACTATTTATGTACTCTTAACTCAGGAGACATTCTAATAATAGTAACTATTTTTGTACCCTCAACATATCAAGGGATCTGTTTTGTACAATTTTAGCCCCGTTCTCTATAATGTTAACTTGTGCATACCTGTAATTGGTGTATACATCATAATAATATTCGATAGTTGTTTAGTTTTAATTGTGATAATTTTCATGTGTACTCTGTTGGTATGTCTAAATTAAATAAATAAATAAATAAACTTTATGGTAAATCTGCGCCTGCGTTCTGGTAGAACTTTTTTTTAAAAGTGGGGAAATCTTTTTAGATACCCCGGCTCCCAGGGATGGAGCCGTGGTTATGTCGGATTTTTACCGACTAAAACCCCACTCTGTTCCATCGCGCTGCTTTGGACGGAACTGCGGGAACGGTTACGGGTTACGACTCTACCGCGTGGTCCTGGCAGTACCTGCACGGGCGTGTACTTGGCGTACTTGTCGGGGCTCTTGGAGAAGGGCAGGTGCGCGGTGTGTGCGTGGAAGGCGGAGTAGCGCGGCAGCAGCGCCTCCTTGTTGTCGCGCTTGGCCCGCTATTCCCTACAACGGTAACTACGTCCTGGCAGTACCTGCACGGGCGTGTACTTGGCGTACTTGTCGGGGCTCTTGGAGAAGGGCAGGTGCGCGGTGTGTGCGTGGAAGGCGGAGTAGCGCGGCAGCAGCGCCTCCTTGTTGTCGCGCTTGGCCCGCTATTCCCTACAACGGTAACTACGTCCTGGCAGTACCTGCACGGGCGTGTACTTGGCGTACTTGTCGGGGCTCTTGGAGAAGGGCAGGTGCGCGGTGTGTGCGTGGAAGGCGGAGTAGCGCGGCAGCAGCGCCTCCTTGTTGTCGCGCTTGAGCGTCTCGCGCAGCTCCCCGTCGGGCACGCTGTAGCCGCGCTGCGCCCGCGCACTCTCCTCCCACTCGCGGTTGAACGACTAGCCAATAATAAACGTGTGTTCGTTCATTTGTGTATAATATTAACACATTTATGTTTAACTAGTGGTCCGCCCCGGCTTCGCCCGTGGTACATATTTCGCAATAAAAGGTAGCCTATAACCTTGCTCGGGTATGAAAATATCTCTATACCAAATTTCATGCAGATTGGTTTAGTAGTTTAGGCGTGATTGAGTAACAGACAGACAGAGTTACTTTCGCATTTATAATATAAGTATGGATGATAAAAACGTGTGTTAATTCATTTATGTACTAATAGATTTACAACCGTGGCTTCGCCGCGTTCAAAATAACCCGCATAATTCCTGTTCTAGTGGGATTTCTGGGATAAAAAGTAGCCTATGTCCTTCCACAGGTTTCACGCTATCTCTGTGCCAAATTTTAAGCAAATCCATGCAGTATTTTTTGAGATTATGCCGAACATACATACAGACCAGACAAATTTTTAATCATACCCCAAATATTCTTTTAAAAAGTATTCAATGTACAGTTTTGACTTTCCTACGATTTTATTAAATAATGATTTATAGACAAAGTTCTTTTTGCACAATCTCAAATCAAAATCACAATGGACGTTAAAATTTCATCCAAAAATGTCCGAACAGTGTTGTGGTCGAAATTAATATGTACCTAATTTAGACGCAGTAGTGTTCAAAATTTATTGTATCGCTCACTAGGGAACTCTGTCTAAATCACGAGACAGAGTTTTGCTTTTGACAGCTTTTTACTGACTTTGTATAGTTGTTAATGATGCATCAATGTGTTAGTAACACTGTTTAAAACTTAAGAAAGGTGGAAACAACTGGAAAAATTCTCACGGAATATTTATCCTTTAACATCTGCCGATCCTTGTCTCTCAACTTGGCAGGAAGAGGCTCGTCCAGTGTAATGTACGATAGCAACTTGTTCCAACTGTAATACAAAATTCAGTAATTATATTTTTCTTTATTTTCACATTGAGATAAATTTAATTATCTGCGAAAGCTTCATCCGTTTCGATACAGCTGTTATAGTAGAGCCATTTTAATAGGCAACATTTGACAGTTCAACAAAATTCAACAACGTAACCTAGTAACGACGACATAGAATAACATGATATTTCGTTTTGTTAGAACTGCACATTTGCTTAACTTTTTTAAATTACGATTACATATTTATAATAATAATGACCAATACAAGTAATTTTAAGATTTCATTTTACTGATAAACCATTCTAAACATAATAAACAATTTCTGAATTGAAGAACTGACGTCGCTACAATTTTGTGTCAATAAACCTTTTTTCTTTTTAAATACAAGAGATGTTACTCTAAAAATCGAAATCTGACATCTAGAATCGAATGCATTGATTACTTGTGAATAAAAATCATCATAAATTAATAAATTCGATTGACAAATGTTTCAAATCCGTATCGATTAATTCACTTTTATCGATGTTTTTATGCAAGTTACATCTCTTCGAAGATAAAATTGATAGACGTCAAATGTTGAGTATTAGTGTATATTAAACAAAACTTAATCACAATATAAAAACCGACATTCACGAACGAACATCTTATTTATCTAGTAATAAGTATTAAAATCTAAACACAATGTATATGCCAACTACCGCAAAACACTCACCTATTGAGATACGCAGTCTTGTACTCGTTTATCATGTTGCGGTAGGACGCCTCACAGTCGGGCTCTGACAGCGCCAACACATCTAGCAAACCACTGCGCTGTAAACCCTGTAAAATCATCATCATCATCATTATTAACAATACTACCACATTTAGAAATTAAAGACTTTTTAACTGATTTTAAACGCGATTTATTCATTATATCATCTTTAATTTCTACAGGTATAATACTCGCGTAAAATAAATCACTAGAAAATACTAAATACTACCACAATCAGCCAGAATATTATCATGATAATTATCATCATCCTTAACAAGTAAAATATCAATATTACGAACAATACCACGACAATCAACCAGAACACCACTATCATCATAACTATTAACCATAATACAATCATAATCATAATTTTTCATCATTATCATCTACTATAACATCACTATACCACTATTGTTGTAAATCATAATACGACATTATCGATATCATCAAAACCAAAGCACAATCATCATCATCATCATAAATTAGAACACAGGCGACCAAAAACAAGGCTTATAATAATTTACGATAATACTACTATCGACATCAACCAATTCTAAAACATTAACATCATTAATTAAAATACCAACATCATCATTGAGAACTAAAATAACACCATCATTACTATCGTCATCGTTATAATCGTAAGGAACAAGAACATCACCACTTAAAATCTGTTCAGTCTCGAAGGACCAATTTACAACATGATTACAATATTATCTTTATGTTTGCATCCCAATATCACAAACCATTATATCTTACCTGTAATAAATACAAGGTGTTGTTCAGCAAGAATATAGCCTTCAAAGCATCTGGGTACTGCTCGCTCTTGTTGCGTAGAGACAGGTTCAACTGTGCTAACACTTTTCCTGAAAACAATTAGTACATTTAGAAAAATAAACCTGAATTTAAAAAATGTAGTTTCATATACATTTATAAAGAATAGACAAAATTCGATCACGAGGCGGGACTCGAACCCGCATCCATCACGCCAATCCGGGGTGGACGCCTGACTAACTCAGCCACCCGTAAAGGTAGTTTCATCCCTTAGTTGTCACCTGCAGGCTGGAAGAAAAAGTAAAGCTGTCTGGAAAAATATGCATGCTTAATGAAAACAAAAACTAGATAGTCTCAGAAACCTACCAGTGTATTTTTTTTAGGACTGCGTTACACTGAAATCTAGCACGATAGAAAAAATATCTTGAACACAACTTCATTCCAACACCCTATTTTTTCCACCAATTCTACAAATACATACGCATATAAATAGACAGCATGAGTGCGTTCTTATCCCCCGTGGTGTTGCCACACGCGGCCGCTGCGCGAGAGTATGCAGGCTCCGTGCTCAGAGCCGGACCTGAAACATTTTAAAATTACTTTCAACTATTAGCTAGTAGAAGAATGACAAACAAAATTAATAAAAGTGGTCCCAAATAAGATCCCTGGGGAATTCCTATTGGAATTATTATGAATTATGATTATCTAGCTGCGCTCCGCAGCTTCACCCACGTGGCTCCGCTCCTGTTGGCCTATAGCCTTCCTCGATGAATGGGCTATCTAACACCGAATTTTTTTTTCAAATCAGACCAGTAGCACAGAATATATTATAATAGTACTACGTACAGATGGTTCACTCCCTAACAAAAGTCAACTTTAGGCATAAATAAATGCTAGCTGTATAGCTATAATATATAGGGTTGGTACTCGCCGCCGATTTATCATAGGTACGCGATTTGTACGCGAACATACGCAGTACCAACGCAGTGAGCGCGCGAGCGGCGAGTGGCAGGCAACCAGAGATCGACTGCCAACTCAGTCGGCAACGGCGCGAAACATACCTAAACTTCGGAGTGGAAACCCCCCTGCCAGTAGTTCCTGAGATTAGCGCGTTCAAACAAACTCTTCAGCTTCATTATATTAAGTATAGATTAGGACGTATAGGTGTGTTATGTATGCGTGTAGTGTGCAGTGTGTAGCGGCGCTCACCGATAACGTGCAGATGCGCGGCGAGCGCGTGGCAGTAGGCGAGCGCGGCGACGGGCAGCTGGTGCACGGTGCCGTCCACCGCGCCCCCCGCACTGTCCCCGCGCACGCCCTCCACCCACTCCTCCAGCGACCGGACGCACTGTATACACGTGTTATGGATTGAAAACTGGTCGTAAATAGTGCATATACACGTCTCATTTAGCGCTTATTTATGTATTTTTACAAAAATACGTACTTAGTGTTATCGTCCACGTATAATCTTTTTTATCATTGATATGAAATAAAAATAAAATAGGCCCTAAGACACATCCTTGAGGTATACCATGCTTGTTTCATCTATATTTAGAGTGACGTGTTAATTTTAATTAATTTTATAGGTTCTATTTTAAATATAATTGGGAACAACCTAACACAAGTGCCCTTAATCCATATGCCTTTTAATTTGGTTCATAGTAATGCTTGAGCAACTCGATCGAATGCTTTTGACATGTCAAATTACAATACAGTACAGTAGGTAATATTTTGAAGAATCAAGTGTGGTTACATAAAACTGCATCAACGGCAATTCTTTTTCTTCTGTTTGTTATAGTAGCTGCAGGTCGGGCTGCAGGCGCTGCGGGTGCACTCACGTGGTGCTGACAGTTGTGCAGCAGCGCGGTGTACGCGGCGGGCGAGGCGGGGTGCAGCGCGCGCTGCAGGTCGGGCTGCAGGCGCTGCGGGTGCACTCACGTGGTGCTGACAGTTGTGCAGCAGCGCGGTGTACGCGGCGGGCGAGGCGGGGTGCAGCGCGCGCTGCAGGTCGGGCTGCAGGCGCTGCGGGTGCACTCACGTGGTGCTGACAGTTGTGCAGCAGCGCGGTGTACGCGGCGGGCGAGGCGGGGTGCAGCGCGCGCTGCAGGTCGGGCTGCAGGCGCTGCGGGTGCACTCACGTGGTGCTGACAGTTGTGCAGCAGCGCGGTGTACGCGGCGGGCGAGGCGGGGTGCAGCGCGCGCTGCAGGTCGGGCTGCAGGCGCTGCAGGCGGCCGAGCAGCGCCCAGCACGCGGCGGCGCCGGCGGAGCAGCGCGAAGCAGACTTGCGGCTGCGGGTGCACGCGCGCTCCACTTCCGTTGCTGATAACGGAATGGATGATGAATGTTTTTTTTATCAAAAGTCCCAGATCAGATTCCGATTAAAACTCACAACCAGTGAACAAAATTTTATTTACATAATTATTCAACAACTTGTCGTCAATTGTGCAAATGGTCCCGTATCATTTAAGAACGTCTGAAAGATGAAGGACAATAAATGACCTCAAATCGTTCAAAAAAAAAAAAGAACACTGGTCCTAAATGCGAGCCCTGTGGTACCCCGAAAGGCACATTATATATTTTCATTAAAAAATCCTCGTTCAGTTACTGATTAAGTATACTTCCACAGAAATAACTCGTATCAACCCAGCACAAAACCCCAAATACCATATTCTTATTTGTGAATAAAGAGAACATGATAGACAAGATCAAATGCTTTGTTGTTTGTGTTACACACAGAATGATAAAAACGTGTTTTTCATGGTATAAGTGGTAGAATTTTTTCATATTATTTTTACTCAACTATGTACAAACAAAAAAAATTGTTTTACAATCAATAAATTAAAAACGTTTATCTATAAGAAACAACCTGTATTTTTCATATCGATTTTCATTTTTTAACCGACTTCAAAAAAAAGGAGAAGTTTATCAATTCGGCCGGTATGCTTTTTTTATGTATGTACACCGATTACTCCGAGGTTTCTGAACCGATTTACGTGATTCTTTTATTGTTCGATGCGGGATGGTGTCGAATTGGTCCCATAAAATTTTTATTCGGATAGGCGCAGTAGTTTTTACTTTATGAGCATTTTTGTCTGTATTTGTAAATGTTGCAAACGTGCAAGTTTGAAGTCGGTTGTTTTTAACGCAGTTATAATAACTCCACTTGTGAAAAAAGATTCTTAAAGGGGAAGAAATTTCCAACGAAAAACTCCCGACTCTCGGAATTCTATCTCCATTATTACATATCGAAATCTTTCAAATGAACACAAAACAATGTGATTTTTTTTAAGTCGGGTGCCAAGTTTACATAGCCCAAATTTGTAATCTAAATCCAATGTCTCTAATAGAAAGCTCACTTACCCAGCAAAGCGAGACAGTCTTTAAGCACAGCAGCGAGCAACGCCGGAAGGCGAGCTAGTGGCACTAGTCCGATCATGTGACGTTGCTCGCGACGCGCCAACCGGCATAACGCCGCCGCTAAAGTACCCGCTGCCTCTGCTTCGCGCTCGTCTAAAGCATCGCTGCATTCTTCCATATCTACAAATGGAAGACTTGCTGACTATTTATTGAAGTGAAACTTCTTTAGGCGCGTTGAGAGTAAAACTTCAAGGTCGCATCATGGCAAAATCTCTCACGTCATAAAGAAAGGCGACGATAAAGTTTCAGAACATTGATTTTTAGTTATCCGGGAAAAAATTCACAACTCGACAAACATTTAAATGCTAAAAAGATGTCTCACAGACTTAAAAAAAGAATTGTACAAAATTGAATCTTTAATACTTCAGATTTTTTTTTTATTTTTTGACTTTGGTTTTCCATGGAAGCACTTACATGTGTCATTGACAGATCTTCTCGGGCCAATAGCAAGCCCCGTCGATTGTTCGAGAGTTTGAGATGCTTTCATCATTATATTAATAGCACGTTTTTCCAGCCTGCAAAAATAAATAATTCCATTATCACTGGCTTTTAAAAAATGCAATGTGGATTTAATGATTGCATTTTAGTGTGTTACACTTACACTTTTTGAATTTTACTTGTCCTTCTTGTAGTACTATCCGCGCGATGAAGCATATTTTTAGCTCTCTGTGAAAAAATCTTCATATTATGATCATCTATAATATTTTGACGGATAAAAACAGAACTATTTTACACATATCCTGTAATTAATAAAATTGGAACATCATTAAAATATAACAAGAACAAAAAGGGGCCTACAATCGATACTGTGGAACACCAATGTTAATAATCGACGTGCCGCAAAAACTATTTCTATTCACAACAACGCGCTGTAGCCTACTCTGAAAGTATAAAGATATTATATATAAGTATAAGTATAAATCTATATATGTATTTGCTCGAGAATTAAACCTCTTATTGCATAGTAATTTAGTTAATAAAACAAAGTGAAATGTTCTACCCAGTCAAATGCTTCATTCAAGTCACTAAATATCCCTTGGAATGTTTTGAGCTTTTTTATATCATACTTTATAGGTATCTTCAGCGCTCCTTGGTGAAAACAAATAGTATTGGTTGTTTGGCTTGCACACCCACCATCAGCGGCGAAGCAGCCATGGACCGAGACCGCAGGTAGTCCTTAAACGCGACCAGCGAGGCTTTCGCAGCGGGCCCTCGTATAGCGAGCAGCGGCGTGGCGGGAGGCCGGCCTGCGCGGCTCAGCCAGTCCGCGGCTGCGCGCATTGTGTCCACCGCACCTCCTGTTGTTGAGTTGCTGCCGCTTACGCTGATGCTGTCCACACTTGAATCTGGACATTTACACAAACTTATATAATACCTGACAACACATTTGTCAATGGAAAAAATATAATATTTTATTACAATATAGTATAGTTAAATGCACTATGAAACTATTGTTATTGTAACTATTTAAAAGTATTTAAAAGCATTTGAATGCCATAAAACCAAAGATATAAATTCAACAAAAAAGGTTGTGTTCCATCGTTACAATATTGTATTCACTGAAAAGGGCTTCATATTGGTTGAAATGGTTGTTAATCATCTCAATAGATGGCGCGCGGTGTGTCCCTTCAACACATAAAACTGAAAGAATAGAATAAATTCGATCGCTCGGGCGGGTCACGAGTGGCTGAGTTGGTGAGGCATCCGTTCCGGAATGGCGCGAAAGGATGCGGGTTCGAGTCCCACCTCGTGATCGAATTTTTTCTATTCTTTATAAATTTATATTTATAAAGCATTAGAATGCCATAAAACCAAAAATATAAATATTTAATTATGCTGTGCATTTATTTACCTTCTTCTAATGCAATCATATCCATAAGAGTTGTGGGAGACAGTGGTCTTGTATTTCTACTGAGAAGCTCCTCAAATGCTGCTTCTAGTTTTAGCACCCCAGCATTGTACAGTTGATTCTGTAAATAAATTTATTGAATTTTACCAGATAAATAGAAAATTTATTGAATTTTACTAGATAAATAGAAAAAGTACAATAATAACACTTAATTTAAACTGGTTTCACTTACAATATTTTCCAGTTCTACACTTTGAGGGTTATTCTTATTAAAATAACTCTGAGCTTCCGCTAATTTATCAAGTGCCTGAAAAAAATAAACACAATTAAAAATGCCTTACTTATTATAAAAATCAAAAAGTATTTCAGAATTAGGTATCACAGAGATAGCATGAAATAGACAAAATTTCTAATACTTTAAATAAAGAACATGATTTTAAGCAGTAGTTAGTAAGTTTTAGAAATGTACACTTACATCAATATAAACATTTAATGACTCAGTAGATGCACATTGAGGACCAGCTTGTATCAGATCAGCTAGTTCTCTAGACACCATGTAATAGTTGATGACATGGTCTAAAGACTTAACAGTGCGCTCCATATCTGCAATTCATAGTTTTATCATCATTCATTTTTGCAAATAAATAGCAATTTAATAACTGTGCCAGTAAAAGTTTTGTAAGATGTGAAATTATCCCATTGAGCCCCAAGCGGCTCGATCAGTCCAAGACACAATAGATTTTCTATTGTGTCTGTGATTCCGGGGCCTGAGTTATTAATTGTGTATTTTGTGTTTTAGAATTTCATCATTAACTTACTATGGTGGATCTGCTGTAACCTAGCTGTATCTCCATACAGCGGTAACACAGCTGTCTCCAGCTGCTGCAGCCTTTGCTCACAAGCACCCAGCACATTGCACACATCATTCGCTATCGACGAGCTGCGATTAGCAGCCGCTTTCAACTCTTGTATATTCGTCATTTCCTAGTGACACAAACGCCTCTTTTAACGTGATATAAATTTAGTAGGATAGCGACGTCATTTTACTATTTAAATTAAATAAATATATGCATAGTTAAGACAAATGAAAAAACTGCTTTTAATAACTTACTTTCTTCAACTTCATTTCTATTTCAAACTTTTTCTCTATCGCATACATTATGTAAAGTGCAACTATCTTATATTCTTAATATAAAATTAGCACTCTCTATTACAGTCTATAAACTAGCACTGAACTGAGCTTAATATGTATGGAATCTAGATTTTTACAACATTTTCTTCTACAATATAAAAATAATTATAGCAATAATTATTATAATTTTGTACACTGCACTGTACCACACACTGTACACAAACAGCTCTCGGTAGAGAGTAGTATATTCTTTGACAAACAGCAAGTAAAATGTCAGAAGTCAGAACCATCGAGTCTCGACCTCTATGGTCTCGACTCTCGACTCTGCCTCCTCCACACTACTCGCGAACTTAGATTATACACCTAGGTGTATAATCTAAGCTCGCGAAGTTCCTCGGCGAAGTACTCGGCCGAAGTTGACTGAAGTCCGCGGTGCTACACTACACACTCGTTCAACTTCGCGAGGAGCGCATACGTTCATATTCAGAACGAACTTCAGGTAACTTCGTGCCCTTTGACTCGGGCGCAAAAACCGACAACAAACGGAAGTAGGCCGAGGTGAGGTAAAGTTGGACGAAGTAAGCCGAAGTGCCTCTCTACATTATTCTATTCGTCTAACCTCGTTCAACTTCGCGAGTAATGTGGAGGAGGCATGAGAAGTGCCAACTTTGATATTAGATAGGTACAAGATAGGTATAATTATCAACACTGGCCGAATTTCAACAAAACTTGTAACTTTCTTTCTTTCCATACCGCCGTACATTTTTTTCGCCAAACGATTTGGAACTGTGCAAAAATTAGCCTGGTACAAATGATTGTATTGTTTTTTTTTTTTAATAAACGCATTCACGTCGGTATGGTGGGCTGTAAGTCACACCCACGTCACACCAGAAAAGTATGGCATGACACTACCTTGGACCTTAGATCATTAAGTAATGGCACAGTAAAGTATGGATAACACTCAGGCCGCGCTTCCATCTGCAAGAAAACTTCCGCAAGAAATGTCCGACACTTGGTCCGACAGTCTGTCTGACAGCAGCTTGCAAGTCTAAGGCCGCGTTTCCACCTGCAAGAAGAGCTTTCTGACCCTTTGAGCTATTATTACGAATAGAGGAGACACCACGAACAAAATCTGTGCTGCAAGCGCGGCGGCGCGGGGCGGCTCATTATACAGAGTGTCCCGTAAGTAGTGGACCAACGGGTTATGGGGAGTAGAGGGGCTTATTATCTAACAAAAATACTAAAATTTATTGTCCTAAACCATATAGTTTTTGATTTATGCTTTATTTTCAAAATTTGATAAAAATATCATCCACGTAAGCTTAATATGAACTTTTACCATTTCTGTTTTTATTTTATTCTTATTTTTTTGTTCAAGGTTGTTAAGAATACATAAGTCTTCCTAATTAAAATGATACTCAAGCATAATTAACAACAACAACAAAATTAGACCAAAAAGTAGGTAAAATTTTACGTTTTAAAAATTTACGGACTGAAGTTTGAACAAAGCTGGTGTAAAAAAAATGTATGGTGACCCTGTGGAACTTTGTTTTAAAAACTTCTACATCTCATACAAATTACAAAAAGGTATAATTGTGTGGTATAAAGTATTTAAAAAAATGTTAAATTGGCGTTCAACATTCAAATTAGAAATTATCAGGTAGTCAACTCATTAAGTTATTCCGAGAATTATTGCCTTTATGGGCGCGCGCTGGAATTCTTTTGTATTGTTTCTGGCCAATCATAGGCGATACGTGAACCCACTATGATTTTCTTTGACTTTCAACTATTTCAGTGATTTGCTTATAGCTCGGAACTACACGCGTGTTTAGCTTGAATCCGTCATTACGATATTATTCTTTGTTGAAGTGCGATTGAATTGGACACTGATTTTTCTTGTGATTTGGATATTGTTCGACTTTAGTTTTTTGAAGGAAATTGCCTACACTCTCACTCTACGTGAAAATGCAGAAATGTTATAAAATTATTGACTTAAAAAAATTTTGATCCAAGCATAAGCATCTCTCGACAAAAATTTATTCGTCGTTGTTAATCACCTGGTATTAATGCTTGCTCACTCGTACATGATACGGGTGTAAATCACTTCTCTTCAATATGCGATGCACTGTACTTCTTGGTACACCAGTGCGTCTAGCAATACGGCGAGTACTAGTTGAAGGAACTTCTTCTACTTCTGTCAATATTAGACGATCATCGACTGATCTAAGCCTTCCTATTCGATTTCCAATTCTAGGAATACGACCTTCATGGTATGCGTTATTTACTCTGAGAAAAAATCGGTGATCAGGATAGCAATCCCGATTGGGATAACGCTCACGATAAACACGTGTTGTTGTCGAGCATTTCCATCACTGAGCCCATAAATAAAAACATTTTTCTGCATATTCACATGGAGTGTACGTATTAGGCATTTTTCTTCAAAAAACCAAAGTCGAACAACATCCAAATCACAAGCAAAATCAGTGTCCAATTCAATCGCACTTCAACAAAGAATAATATCGTAATGACGGATTCAAGCTAAACACGCGTGTAGTTCCGAGCTATAAGCAAGTCACTGAAATAGTTGAAAGTCAAAGAAAATAATAGTGGGTTCAAGTATCGTCTATGATTGGCCAGAAACAATACAAAATAATTCCAGCGCGCGCCCATAAAGGCAATGATTCTCGGAATAACTTAATGAGTTGACTACCTGGTAATTTCTAATTTGAATGTTGAACGCCAATTTAACATTTTTTTAAATACTTTATACCACACAATTATACCTTTTTGTAATTTGTATGAGATGTAGAAGTTTTTAAAACAAAGTTCCACAGGGTCACCATACATTTTTTTTACACCAGCTTTGTTCAAACTTCAGTCCGTAAATTTTTAAAACGTAAAATTTTACCTACTTTTTGGTCTAATTTTGTTGTTGTTGTTAATTATGCTTGAGTATCATTTTAATTAGGAAGACTTATGTATTCTTAACAACCTTGAACAAAAAAATAAGAATAAAATAAAAACAGAAATGGTAAAAGTTCATATTAAGCTTACGTGGATGATATTTTTATCAAATTTTGAAAATAAAGCATAAATCAAAAACTATATTATGGTTTAGGACAATAAATTTTAGTATTTTTGTTAGATAATAAGCCCCTCTACTCCCCATAACCCGTTGGTCCACTACTTACGGGACACCCTGTATATGTCATCGACTCACCGCTATAGAGGCGAAACTTTGTAAATATTTTGCTTACCTATTACTTATCAATTAAGAACAATCAATGTAACAAAAAAAAATGATACATAGGTAATTTATTTTCATCTTTCATGATTTAACTTTTTTTTCAAATAATATCCACAGTACAATATTTTTTAAATGTGTAAAATTATTTTTTTCCACTATAAAAATTTATCTAATATTACTATCTAAACATCTTTCATACCAAGTAGAAAAATTATAAATATATCTGTATATTTCTTTGCATATTTTTTTGCATAAGTAGAATAGAATCTAATAAAATGTTAAGAAATATAATTTTTATTACATTGCAACTATCCGAACATTAAAATGGTGACGTGACGTGCTGTATCGAGACGTGGCTGACGTTTTCAATTTTGGATTGTTTTGTCATTTGCATTTCACAAACGTTCAGCCACGAATTGTACGATTTTTGCGAGTTGATAGGCGGATTAATTATTTGTGGTTATTCTGTTCCACTGTACATATCTAATTAATAGGTAAGTGTGTAATAAATAATATCGGAGAGAATGATATATAAGACTTTTGTTACATCGGTGTTAACATTTGTTAATTCTTATTTTCAGAAAATGGATCAAATCGTAAAGTTTGTAGAGCCAGGCAGGCAATTCGCCAAGGATTCTATCAGATTAGTCAGAAGGTGCACAAAGCCTGACAGAAAAGGTATGTACAATTAGATCTAGATTCTAGACAATACGATTCTTAGTGGTGATTGTTCCAGAAATGTTGTGTATGGTATACGTACTTACTACGAAGCATAATATTACCGTTGTTGCGCTGGCACTAGGCCACTCACTCCTTGGAGTATTTTTGAATTAGATTCTATTCTTACATGATCAAATGTGAAATCCATGAGTATCTTGTTACATATTCTTTTGCATTTGTAAGACTTTCACATTTGTGATTGAGTTGTGTTTAATTTAGATAAATATTCCTACATATAGTTTATTGTAGCATTGACTTACAAGGTATTTAAAATTATGCAGTGCCAAAAACTATTAATTTGTGTCATGATTTAGCAGCTGTGGTCTGTTATTTTTATATTGGGTGAATATAAGCTATAAGTAAGTTAGGTTGATAAAATTTAACCTATGTCATAGTAATACTAGTCATCTAATTGAGTCTAATGTTTAATTATTAATAAAATTATAAGAACTCTCTTATATTTATCTAATTAGTAAGAAATAACTTGTCTGTTTCATTCAAATATTAAACTACTAGCTTACCGCCCGCGGCTTCGCCCGCTATGTCTAAAACCTAATAAATTATATACTAAAACCTTCCTCTTGACTCACTCTATCTATTAAAAAAAAAAAACGCATCAAAATCCGTTGCGTAGTTTTAAAGATTTAAGCATACAAATGGACATAAGGACAGAGAAAGAGACTTTGTTTTATACTATGTAGTGATAAGCTATTTATGTAATAAAAGTTATTATAGCTTCAAGTATCATGCACAAGATTTTTGCAAGAAATATGATAATATGTTTTTTAATCATTGGCTTAATAGTTTGGCACTTACAAAAATAATATCAATGAAACACATGTTAAATATTAGACAGAGTTATTAGTCTTATTCTGATAGTTTACAATATTTTTTGATAATATTTTTAATTCACAATAATTTATACAACAGCACTATATATTTGTATTTCTTTTCCAGAATTCCAAAAGATCGCCATCGCTACAGCTATAGGTTTCTGCATCATGGGCTTCATCGGTTTCTTCGTAAAGCTGATACACATTCCCATCAATAACATTATTGTCGGCTCATAGACTGTGTAGACTTAGCTTTAGTTGTAACTTATCTTTAAGCCCCCGACGTGTCTAAGTTAACTCTCACTGTCATTTTATTTCATCCATACAAATTTTATTAGAATAAATTATTTCATTTTTATAGTCATTGTTTCATTTAATTTGTGTACTATAATTATTTCATGTTGTCTATTAATTGTATGTATATTCTTGTTTTAAAGTAATGAAAATTAAATTTTATTTCTCTACATACATAAATTTCAGGTTCATTTATTCAATACAAAGTATCACCTCTATCATGTTGAAAAACATTGAACATACACTTCTAATATATCTTTTAAAACTTAGAAAAAAGATTTTTTAAATGAACACATCTTTGACAAATTGAGAGTTTCAGTTTGCACTGCAACGATTGCACTGTATGCACTGTATATTATTTAAATGATTTTAGATACTTTTATTCATCCCAAATTTAAACGAAAATTAGGCATTCAAAATAAAATATCCAAATTAAAACAACAATTTTATTAACAAATTTAACCTATTTACAAGCTAAAGTTTCTTCATAACGTGGATATAATACGCGGGCTCGGGCACTTGTGACAGCTCTTTGAAGTCTGCGTAAATGTCATGTTTCGCACGGTTTTTGAACGCTTCGTCTAGCATCTGCGTGAATCTGTTCAGCTTGTGCGGGTAGTAGCAGAGACGGAATTCACTGGAATGGAATGAGGAGAATTAATAATAAGTAAGAGCCAGCGCGCAGGAGCAACTTTGTCCCCGCAACTATTTTGTCTCTCCCATCAATTTGTATGGGGAGTTGCGTTGCTACGTGCGCGCACTTTCATACTAGCCCATGGGTGGGAGAGACAAAATAGTTGCGGAGACAAAGTTACTCGTGCGCGCTGGCTCTAACTCTGCGTAGTTTTCAAAGAAGACAAGCATATAATATGGTAACTAGTCATTGAAAATGATACTTTAATTAGACTATCTAGTTTCCTTCATCAAATATATTATACATTAAAAGAGGTTTCATTTGTTTTGCATAGAAACGGAATAAACATACAAAATAAATAACTTAATTTTTTAGGAGACAATATTATATTGTAATAATGTTTTATTTTTATGAAACATTATTTTAGAGGCTGTGACGCATTATATTAGAAAGTTCAATTAGCACGTGAGCTCATTAATCTCGAGCAATTACCTAATGTGTAATTAACCTACGAGTTACGTTATTTATAAATATTCTGGATAATCATTTTTTTAACCGACATTAAAAAAAGGAGGAGGTTATCAATTCGGCCGGTATATTTTTATGTTTGTATACGGAATTTTGGAAAATAAGTCTGAAATTGACGAATATTATCAGAATATAATTATTATGTTAAAACCCAATTCGATTGTAAGTAGGTACTTACTACTTAACTTTGTACCTACTTAGGTACTCATTTTCAGGTAATGTGTAGTTATAAAAGCTTCTAAAAGAATTATATCTTTCATAATATAAAAAAAAATTGACACAATAATGCAATACCTCCTTTGTGACACATCTCCGTTCTCTGTGGGGCAGATGCAATAGTCCAAAGCGACGAGTTCAGGTTTCCCGCGCACCACCAACACAGATGTTTTGATGTCAACTGGATATTTGCTCTGAAGTAAAAAGGGCAAATAATTAGTAAAAATAACAGAGAAAAATATTGGCAGCAAGAAAAGAAATAATTGAAATTTAGATTCCTTGCATAGGTATTGCATTACATATATCCAAATCATAAAGCCTTTTAGAATGAACCAATTTTCTAATAATTTGCTCGTGTGCTTGGCAGGCGTTTATTTTTGTCATTTATATCTTCACCTTATTCTCTATTAAAATAATATACTTTTTACAAATTCTTTAATTAAATATTATTCCATAAAATATCCTCACATTATAATAAATAGAATGGCCTGGAGTAGCGCCACTGTCGATCATGGCGTCATAATTTCTGTGGTCTATAAACAAAAGACCGCCGGGTTTCAGAACTTTCGCGAAATTCTCTAAGCACATCTTCTGTGTTCTTTGGTCCTCGTAGTCGTCTAGAAGATGGGCGAAAGAGTTTCCTAGGCAAATAACTGCGTCGAATTTAGCGCCTGGCAGGAATGAGTCGACGTCTTGAGGCAGGGTTTCCCAGGAAGCTTCTTCGATTACTGAAAATATTAAAAAAAGGTAATTAGAAAATAAAAGTAAAAAGAATAGAATCAATTGACGGTTAAAAAAATAAGTTGCAATATTAAGTACAACAAAAGGAGTCGCAGTCCGGGATCGATAATCGATTTATTTGTTGACAGATCTACCATTCTGAGCACAGAGCAATTATTTAAGCAACAAAACTGTTATTATAAGAACGAAGTTTATATTCATGTAATGCAATATAATTTTATTGGTTATCGATCTCTTATTTTACACATATATTAACATTAATTTGATAATTCATACCTGGGAACAATTTTTGTTTATCTGAGAACGAAAATATTTCGTGGTGATAGATCTATTTATTAGGTGATACAACTTGATGACAAATATAAATTTTGGTGATAGAAAATATAGTTCCCATATAATACCTAATAATAAATAATAATTAATGGATCAATTCTTAAAGAATACAAAAAAATCTCCAATTTGAGGCGGTAGTCGAACCGGTCTTTTGCCAAACCGTGCCAACAAAAAAATGTGGTTAAATAAAAAAAAAAAACTTACCCCACTCATCATACCGCGGATCCTTTCTCTTCTCCCATCGCGCTTTGAGCGCATGTTTCAGCATCTTGTCCGACGCGTCCACCGATACAACTTTGAAGCCCTCGTCTACTAGCATCATTGAATCTATACTGGAAAGAAAATTTTATAGTCTTTATTAATAACTTATAATTGCTGTAAAAGTACCTAGGAGGACAGATTATATAATAAGTACTATACAGGGTGTCCCACTAGGCACTATTGGTAGGTATACTAAGCGCGAAGGACCTTGTATTTTACATACACTGATCACGTAAAAAATACTTAAACAACAAAATTACGTCAATTTTTTTTTGCCAAATTTTTCCTGAAAATCCATGTTTTCTCCTCTAACTTCGCGCAGCCGGAATATACCGCTTCTCTAATATGAGCATTCTGTCTATGAGAACATAATCTTAAACGATAGGTCACGTGCTGTTGGCAAAGTTGGGCGTTATGGGTGAACACTGTACCTACACATAGAATTTTAAGAATTCGTCTATTTGAAAAAGAATGCGTCTGGAATTTTATAAGTATTTATTACGTTCTCAACTTCTCAGCGTATGCAAAACTATCACCTCCTTTGAGCTATACCAACAGTGGGACACCCTGTATAGGAATACCTATTTGTAGTAGAGTAGTAACTACCTTGTAGTAATAAAAGTGGATCGATAGATGTAAATATAGGTAAGTACCTATATGAAACTGTTTGTACTAGCTTATATGAATAATAATTATTAATAGTGTATGTTTTAACTGTAGGTATATCTAACAATTACAAACGTGATGACAAAAACATTAATAATGACGCCGTACTTATCACATAGTTACATATTTGTGAAAAACAATAGTTATATTTTAATATTATGTAGTGATTACCTATTGCGGATTGAGAAAATATGATAAAAAATTCGATTATTTTAAAATTAAACAAATCATGTTATCTCTACAATTTGGATTGTTTTATTAAAGCAGAATTAATAGCAATAACAACATGATATAGTTATAATACTTACGGTAATTTATCAATTAATATTGATAAACTACCATTTGAATTCTATGGAATATTTTCAACTTTTTTGGCGTCCCAAGTCACTGTCATTTATAGGTAATAAAAAAAAAATAATGAAAATCTGTAACTAAGTAGTATTGAAAAATTCTACGCACTTATTTGTTTTTATTATAGAAATTAGAAACTAACTTAACAAGGTTCTTTTGCTTGGATATAATCAAAATTAACAATTTACATGATAATATTATGTTATTGGGTATTGTTTTCATTTGCAAAGCGATTATGCGTTCGTAACTAAGGTTCTTATCTACTGATCGAACCTACAACCTATATGTCAGCATAAATAGTATCATCAACCACTGCGTCATACATCAACTGCATACACAAAAATATTTTGCAAGATAAGTGCATTTAACGACAAGATAATACATATTATTATCTTTAAGAAATACGACCTTATTGAGATAACAGATTTGTTTCCGATTCATTTATTTTCAATAAATATTTAACAGACTACTTATTGTTGACATTTTATAATATCATTAACCAGATTTGGTAATTTTTGTAATCATTTAGTTACTAAAAGCGCGCCAAAGTCGTACCCAAATTACTCTTTATTCTTTACATGCTTTCACCCCTAAAGCTTTCATGTTGCCAGCAGCAAAAAGTAACGGTGTTAATAAAAAATTGAAAGGCAAAGGCTGATAAACAGCTCTCTTTGATTTCCGAACTTAAATAATTGGAAGTAATAGCTGTGAATCTTTTTCATGCGTGTACACTGTACATTTTGTAAGACTACTAAATAGTAGCTGTAAGACATTACTACTAGACGTTATGTTATGATAAGATTTTTCATTAATTTTTTATTTACATAATACTCTTTAAAATAACTTACCCTGTACCACAAGCAGCATCCAGCACATTAACGCAGCCGTGTTTCCTCAATATACCAGTGAGAAAGTCCTTATAATTTTGGGTTCTCTGGTTGCTGTCTCCAATGTACTTCTTCCATATCCTCGCGGCTATGCCATCCGCGTACTGATCCTTGACACCCTCTGAAGGGATGCCTTGGGACCTGGAGTGGAATACTTTGTCCGCTGCCATGTTGGCTGGAAATCGAGAAAAAATTTCAACACATCAGATTCAGATTATTATTTATTATATATATTTTAGAGATAAGATATATTTTTTCTTTATTTTTCCTTATTGATTACATCTATGACTAGATTATAATATGTTCTACATAGGTATTCAGATTAGAAATGTTGATCTCACTCAAGTACCAACTCAACGCGGTTTCTTTGCTAGGTAGTTAGGTAGTTACCTATTAACTCCTATTAAAATTTTATGATAATTTAAATATGATAAATGGATTTTTAATCTATTTTGCAAAGTAAATGTTAGTAAAATGCACTGAAGAAGGTTTAAAAAGAAGCCATCTGAATAATCGAGATTTTTGTATGGAGCCATAAATAATCACTATGCGAGAGCGATAAGACCGACAAAACTGTTACTTTATCACAATTTCTATTTTAGGTTTCTTCATGTATTGTGTTAAAGTACAAAGTGATATGAGAAGTAATATTTATTCATCATCTATACGTATAATAAAATCGTTGGAAAACTCAAAACTGTAAATTGAATATTTTTTAAAGGAATCGCAATTCGCAACCTATTTGGGTCGCGATCTTCAATCCATATCGAAGCCAAAAACATATTTTTCTACATTTTTTTTCAGTTTGTCTGTATGTTTATCCGGGCTAAACTCAATTAGTACTCCATGGATTTACTTCCTTGCATGAATATTAATATTACTAACAGGTCGGGTCATCATATAGGCTAGGTATATTATATTATCATCACGCTAAACCAATATTTAATCAAAAATACAATTCGGAGTTTAACTGTTGCATATTTCTCTGAAAGTGTTCATAGTATTATCTGCCATTACTGTCATTAAATTAATATTTTGTGAGAGATACATGGCACATTAATTAATTTTCCCCGAAAGCTCTCACTAGTCTCACTACACGTGGATCAATAACATTTCTTATGACGTAATGTTTTCATGTTATTGTAACGAGTAACGACAATATTATTAGATAATAAATCCAGATTTAACCGGATGCTGGGTCTGACACCAATGTAATGAATCTACGAGCAAAGATAATAACTTCCTTAATATCAATTAATTATTTAGGTATAGTCATTACCTATGATGATAGTGACATGCAGTTTTGGTTCCCATCTCATCTAAGTAGTTATTTATCATTTTAATGCTAAAACAACAGTTTTATTTTTATCGTCTAGACTTAATAAAAGTTTACATGTGTATGATATCAGTGTTTAAAATTGAATGACGTGTATCGTTAACAACTTTCTAATGACTCTGCAGTCTAAATCATAAACAAACGGGCATATAGTATATGTATAATGTTTTATAGACTTGTATACTACCCACTAACCACTGCCATAGTATGGCACATAGGTACCTAAGGTCATATGTATAGATATAGGTAATTTCGCCTCTTAGTAAACCATTAAAATTTTAGCTATCAAATGATGTAATTTATAGTACCTAAGTACCTACACATCTTCTGAAAGTTCCATTAAGAACGGCATTAATTTTTATTTGTTGAACACCTAGAAAATAGTAAGTAGTATAGTAACTAGTATAACATTGCCTGAATTGGCAGTTTAAAGAATTTTAAAAAACATTGTACTTCAAAACATCAATCAATATCATAGGAGATTGAAATATTTGTCGTGTGTTTTCCTGACGTACCTACCTACATATTTGCATTATCATGATTCAAGAGCACAATATCGCGATAACAACAAACGGCAATTAAAAAGAGCGAAGTCGAGTACCAAGACTGCTCTACAAATTGTTTTGTTTTCGTTAAAACAGTCATGCGTTAATTTATATAATTCCCATAGTCATTCAGCAGATAGGTAAGGTACATAATGCTGCGATATGTAAAAAATAAACTTTTTATAAAACACTAGCTGCTCCGCGCGGTTTCACCCCCGTGGCTCTCCTCCTGTTACCCGTAGCGTGATGAAATATAGCCTATAACCTTCCTCGATAAATGGGCTATCTAACACCGAAAGAATTTTTCAAATCGGACTAGTTCCCGAGATTAGTGCGTTCAAACAAACAAACAAACAAACTCTTCAGCTTTATAATATTAGTATAGATAACGTTTTTTTAGGATGGTAGAGAGTAGGAGTAGAGACTAATAGATTACTGAATAGTTAGGTCCTAATGAAACTATAATAATTTTATATCATATTAACTGGTATTTTGCCAATTTGAAGCATGTGTTTATAATTAAAGTATCCAAACTATATAATAAATAAACACTATGGGTGTTATCAGTTATCGGTATAAATTACAGTTATCTGTTAGAAAACAAACCTATAGTTATTATTTTTCTCAATAATATGTGATACTACTTAGGCATTTCATGATTTGTTTTACAAAAATTTAAATAATTTTATTTCTCACGTTCTTCCATATATGTACCTAGTTTCTTAGGAGTTACTACATTCTTTGATAAACACGAAGATTTAATCAACTCTACATAATTTCAAATAACGACTGCTTTATTTATTTTCTTAACAACTAACTAACTGGTTTTCTATTTTTTTAATAGAATTCCATCACGACTATCTTAAATTTGTAATAATATGTTTAATACATAGGTACCGCATAATGCGATTAACTGTAATATACCTATCCATCTAACAGTATTATTACCGCGATGTTAGATCGTGCATGATAATTAAATGTGTACCTAAAATAATATTTAAATAGAACAAAGAATCAACTTACAGCTATAATTGTGATTATTTCACGAGAGTAATATTATAATGTAATTCGTCACTTGTGATATAATAACAAGACTACAGGTTAAGGCGAACGCGGGCGAGCGTCTGCTAAATGTAAAAACATTGCATGGTTTATAAAAACCGGCCGCTCATATGTGAATGATGTAATAATTTTCATCCCTTGCGTTCGAAGTGTTGTTATAATAATATGATATATCACTGTCTTTCTCCGGTATTTTCTGAAGAAATACTTGATGTATGATACTTAGCTGTTAGAATGATCGTTTATAGGTGCTTGAATTATTTGAACATTTTGGACCTCTGTAATGGATTTTTGTCTACGTGTGTTTTTACATATTATTTTTAAATTATGTAATAACTTATAACATCGTTTGTTTTAGAAACATGATAAGGTAAAGTAAGAGCAGTTGGTTATTATATTTTATGCTAGTTTGCTTTTGAATGTACTTACTTAAGTAATTCTGTAGGGAAAAAAACTATTAACATAAAAATTTGAGTGAACTAACTAACCGTTTCATAATATTTGGTTTACTATATTTCCTTTAATAAAATAAAGTCTTGCAGTCTTTACGCTCTGTAAGCTGTAACTAAGTAACGTAAAAAGCGTGCCAAATTAATTATTAGGCAAGAAAATTATTTCCGCTCCATAGTGACGGTTGGATCGTGCTGGTTATCAATTGCAAAAACAACGAGATATTTGTCTGACCCGCGAGGTGATAAACTGTTATCCACACGTTAAGTATATCACTGTTAGCTGTTAGTCACATTATTATTGTGTTCGTGAAAAAACAAAATCGTTTTTTTTAGTGGGGCAGATTTTTAGTTGCGTATGGTAAAATTATTCGTTTTGCTTATGAGTGCCTGAGTTTTCGAAACTTTTACCTGCATAGAAGTTTGTTATGATAAATACTTAAATCACTCTATAATATTATACCTAACTACCTATATTGGAATGCAGCTACGACAAAAATATCATCTAGTCTAGATACAATTAATTTTATAGTTATCACACTCTTGAGTTCCGACTGTTCCGAGCACTAATTTGATGATTTCTTAACGATATTATGTATAGTGTAGCGTTAAACATCCTGAATTCGTAATACACTGTATAATATTTAATAATGTGTGAAATGGTAATAGAGGCTCTATTAACTATTATTTAAAAAATACTAGGTATGTACAGAAGTTTGATAATTCCTTAACTAGATGGCGTTATACATATTTTACTTGCACACACATTTAGGTATTTTAAATAGGTAGGTATATAAGCAAACTAATTCAGATAGATAATTTAAAATAATTCAGATTCATATCTACCCAATTAGTTAATTTCTGCTCAATTTATCTTTCTTTTCATTGTCAATTTAATTATTTTTTATGCCTTTTCACGTTTTCTGTATTTTAATAACCTGCATTTTGTTATAATACTAAAACTTATATACCTACTACCTAGTAGTTTTGATCTGTTAAAATTTAAATTACAACTATTGCATTAAATTATAGCCATACATACGGGATTTTTTTTTCATGAAATTAGGTAATTATTCATCTAATCTCACTAAGTAGTGAGTATGGTAAATGTTAAATAGTAAAAAAAGGGAGAAATTTCTTAAAATAAAAACAAATTTGTACATGTCGAATATTTTTATTATTCACTAGCTGCCTCCCGCGACTCCGTCCGCGCGGATGTCGGTCTCCACTCTCCATTTTGAACTGGGAAGACGTTTCTCACTAAAAATATTAGATGATCACTCTCGCTCGCCACACTGAGAGAAAAAATTTCGGCGTAATTAATAGCAATGTTATTAAATGGCGTTATAATCAAATTTTATCAATTCCTATGTATTTTTAATGAAAACTACAAAATAATTTAATTTCAAGTACAGTTTATTAATTTCGCAATATAATACCAATAAACGGGTTTTATTAAATGTCGAAAATAATATTCTTTACTTGGGATTGCAGGATTTTACATGTACCTAAATATTCCTTGAATTTGTAGGTACTGTACTAATATCAAGAGGTACAGATTAGTAATGATTATAAAAGGTTTTACTAAAGTGACCAATTACAATAAACTATAATATCTAATCAGTAATCATTCACATGGTAACTCAATGTAGGTATCTAATATGGCATTTCTTATTTCTATAATTTGTGAACTTGTAATTAGAACGTGTTTTATTTTTCCCTCTAGAAGTAAACTATTATTTGTCATTACAGCTATTAGTGTTTATATATTATACCTTTTCTTGGAATTAGTAGGTAAAGTACAGTACCTACCTTTTCTTGGATTTTACAGAGATGTGGTCAAGACACGAACCTTGTCTAGTCGGAAGTGTTATTGCAGGCGCCAGATCGAATTCTGAGACTAAGCATAGGTATTCCTGTCACCAGAGATTATCAGACGATTCCAAAATATCGATATTATTGTCACCTGCTAGGACAATATATTGATTATTTATACTAGAGAGGTGCCTGTCCAGCGATGTGAGGAACATTGAGGGATTTCTAAACGAAGGGGAGCGATAAATACCTAGTACATACGTAGTATATTATTATTAGTCTGTGCTAGTACCTATACAGACCTTTTTGTCAACAATAAGTTGTAAACAGTTTGTATCGTCGATGGGAGGTTCTGAAACCCTAACACAAAGACCATCCCGTACGTACATCACAACACCACCATTTTGATTAATACCTAATTGTAGTAGTTTTATATGCTGTGTAATTTTGCAATAATGGAATTTGAGAATATTTACTAAGCCAACATTCATTAAGTATTATGACATCATAAAATAGTTTTAAACGCTGCAAAGAAATTATAAAATTATCATAATTTTTGTTAATACTACGTATACCTATTGAATGAAAGAACTTTGAAATTATAGTCACTTGTAAGAAAAGATTTACAACAATCGATGTTAGAAACGGCATGACATTTTTATCTTGTAAGAGTCTAAATCGGATGCGATATTATTCGACGCTATTAGATATTAGATTTGTACTATAGATTAATCTAGCTTTTACATGTTTGATGATAACTATACAAGTTTCTACTATACTATACAACTTAATACAAGTACGAATTAATATGAAGTGCCTGATGTTAATGTCGTAGCAAAGTTGTGTAAACGATTTTTTGTATTCCTAAATTGTTGTAGGCGTGTAAAATTAATAAATATTGATAATTAATAAAAGTATATAATTATGTAAATTAAATAAAAAGTAAAATAAAATAGATGAAATATATAATGAATAAATTGAAGTTATAATTTTATATGTGATACTTATAATTAAAATACATCGATAGTTTCTTAACAAAGTATCTAAAAATGTTAGGTACATGATTTAAATGGCTATTTGAAATATCATTATTTAAGCTATAATTGTTAAAAGATATATGAATCATTATTCATTACAATTTCAGCATTGTGTTGTATCGTCGATATGCGAGGACGAGTTAAAAATACTAGGTATGCAGCTCGTTTTGGGTGCGAATATTGTGGCGAATAGGTATGAATAGCATTTTTCCCTTCTCTCTGTCTGACATATTATACATTCCCATTATAGCAAAATGCGTAACCAGATACCTAGTTTGTATTTACTTCGGGCCTCGCGAAACAACATACGGTTTTATTTGGTTAGTCTTTCATTATAGTTATATAGTATACCTACTAGCTTACCGCCCGCGGCTTCGCCCGCTTTGTCTAAAACATAATAAATTATATACTAAAACCTTCCTCTTGAATCACTCGTTTTATTAAAAAAAACCGCATCAAAATCCGTTGCGTAGTTTTAAAGATTTAAGCATACATAGGGACATGCAAAGAGAGCGCCCAGGAGTTCGGAATTCTCGGAGTTGAAATCTCGAGTGACGTTCAATTCCGCAGTCATTTGGAAGCGAAGGCTAAATTAGCCTCGAAAAAGCTTGGTGTGCTCAGCAGATCGAGACAGTACTTCAAGCCGGCCCACCGACTTCAGCTGTACAAGGCTCAGGTGCGACCGCATATGGAGTACTGTTCTCATCTCTGGGCCGGAGTCCCACAGTATCAACTCCTTCCTCTTGACCGCATCCAACGTCGAGCAGCTCGAATTGTCGATGACCGTAGGCTTTCCGATAGGCTCGATCCTCTGTCAGTGCGAAGAGACGTTGCGTTTCTCTGTATACTGTACAGAATCTACTATGGGGAGTGCTCTGAGGAATTGTTGCACCTACTACCAGCCGCACAGTTCCACCACCGGACCACACGCCTTAAAAATTAGTTCCATCCGCACCATCTGGATGGTTGGCGCTCCACTACTGTCCCTGCACCCGCAACTTCCTTCCGCGTACGGTGAAACTGTAGACCGATTTGCCACCTGCGGTGTTCCCGAACAACTACGACATTGGGGCCTTCAAGAAAAGAGCTTATTTGTCCATAAAAGGACGGCAAAGCACCTGCAACACTTCTAGTATTGCAAGTGTTTATGGGCGGTGGTGACCACTTACCATCAGGTGGCCCACCTGCCCCTTTGCTTGCTCTGACATAAAAAAAAAACATAGGGACAGAGAAAGCGACTTTGTTTTATACTATGTAGTGATCTTCGATGCCTCACCAGGTATATTCAAATCAGCACTGTTAATATTTTTTCTCGACTTAGCAGACTTCAATATTTCGTCGCGCTTGGAACGTCGATGGAATCTAATAACAACAGGACGGGGAAGTTGATTCGAAGAAGTCGATTTTTCTTTCGAGATACGTGGACCGGCTCTCATGACGCAGTCAATATCTTGATCTGACTAGTGTTGCCCAAATGCAAGAACAAGACGAGACTTAGCCAGTCTTGGTCTTGGTCTTGCGCCAATACACCTGGTCTTGGTCTTGGTCTTGGTCTTGCGCCAATACACCTGGTCTTGGTCTTGGTCTTGCGCTCCCAGTCTTGGTCTTGGTCTTGCTGCAAGAGTCTTGCAAGTCTTGCAATTACCTATTAGTCTATTACTATTTATTGTGAGCTTGAATTAACATAGCCATAGTAAAGATACTTGCGTGATCAGTATAATGTATTCATTTTCATTCTAAGCACTCTGAAACTTATTTATTCTTTGGAACACCTGTAGGTACTCTTAAAAAAATTCGAAATTATTTTGCATGAGTATACCTACGCCCTATGGCGGCAATCAAATAGTGTCAAATGTTATGATTTCGGCGTGGCAGCAACGATTGTTTTTCTTTGAGAAGTAAGTAGAAAACCTTTGATGCCGCATTACAAAGTGCCGATGGTTAAAACATAACTATGCATGCACTCAGTTTGATTTTAATAGATATTTTTTTAATCGCTATTTTCATATTCTTTGATACAGTTTTTTGCGTCTCATAGAATTCACCGAACACCTATACACCGAACTGTTACACCTAACTACTCAGTGAAATAGCGCTAAGTCCTAGCTGCAAGACGCAAGAGTCTTGCAGGCTATGTCTTGTTCTTGCTCAAGTCTTGCACGGTCAGTCTTGGTCTTGGTCTTGCTAAAAATACGCGGTCTTGTTCTTGGTCTTGGTCTTGCAAAAACGCAAGAACAAGACCAAGACTGCAAGACCAAGACTGAATTTGGGCAACACTAGATCTGACAATTCTACACCAACTTTCCGAGAGGCAAGCAAGGCAATTTGATGAAGGTTTTCATAAGCTGTTTCGGGTATGCCAGCCAGCTCAATTTCGTTACGCAAATGTTGTTGCGCTTGTAGATTTAAGTATGATTGGAGATTTGAGATTGTGGCCTTAAGGACATTTATCTCCCGATTATTGCTCTCTAGGTTTTTAATTCTAGACTCGTTTGCGGTTACTTTCCCCTCGAGCATTTCAATACGTTCGTTACATATTATAAGTGCTTGAGTGGCATCCCCAAGCCATTGTTTAATAGATGACAATTCTTGTGTCAAGCGACGTATTTCAGAAGTAAGCTCCTTAACATCGTCACCAGTTTCTTCGGTAATCGAGGAATCTTTTTTCCGCATTGTAATAAACTGGGAAATGGTGCGCACTGGAGTATTGCTGTTATCTCCACCTCTTTTTTGGGCTGAGGAGCAAATGGGACATTCCCATTTATTTTTTTGTTCAGCGGTTTTTAAATCAACACATTCGCGTCGGTATGGCGGGCTGTAAGTCACACTGGAAAAGTATGGCATGACACTACCGCCTACTTCTTTTTTATGGGCTATCGGTAAATTCTAAAATTTTTGTGTTACAAATCGTTTGACTTTCGCTATTTTTCCGACGAGTTCGACTAACGCCCACGCGACTAAGCCGCCGGTACCAGCGTTCACACCATCATTTTTCTTTTTGTCATTGCGTACTAAACCCCTGTAGAACCGCCATCCTGTTACAATTGACTCGAAATTTTGTGTCAATGTCTCCCGGCCTATTATATTTAGTTAATTGTTTTTATAATAATATTTAGTTAATTGTAGGTATAAATATATATAAACTCAATCTAATAACTAGATTTTCTCTTTTGCCTATGAACCCAATGATATTTTGTAATGTAGGTAAGTACTTAATATGAATAGAAACCCGAATTAACTGTTATAAATAAATATAATAATTTATGTACCTATTTGCAAATGAAATGTCATACTAGTCAGTAATAGGGTCCCGTTTTACCGTTTCGGTACGGAACCCTAAAAAGGAATCAAACTAAGATTTTTTTTAAATAATAATTTTGAAGTTGATGTACACCATACATTTTTGTTGTAAATTACTAAATAAATATGACTGACTGAGATGATACTAATAATCTTACGAAAACAACATATTAAAAAAAATATAAGAAAAACAAAATAGGACGAAATAAATATTCGGAACGAGATAATTGAATAAAGTCATTATTTCATTCTAAATATAATATATCAGTTCACAGGGAAATTCTGGCCAATAAATAACACAATAATATGTGATAACAGGTCAACATTATTATAATTTTGCATATAAATACTGGCCGATTCAACGAGCACGTATCACAGTGTTTCAAACCCGTAAAGATGTACCGCGTATTTGTTTTGCTGTGTACATTCCATTTGTCACATGGCTTTTTCTGTTACTCCCTGCAGGTGCAAGTGGGGCAACTACAGCAGGGCATCACCACCATGGAGTCGCATCTATTGAGCAAACGTGCGTACTACGAACAGCTGTTAGCGGAGGCGCAGCAAAATGCGAATGATACATCGCAGAACGCACAAACACAAATAAATCAGTGCCACGAACTAAAGAATCAACAGGCTGCGTCACATCAGCAACAAGAACAACAACTTAACCAACAGATAACGCAACTACAAGCGAAGTTGGCTGAACAACAAGGGGCCGCACAAACAGGAATGCAATGCCAGCAACAGCTAGGCGCTCTACAGCAACAAGTAAACACGTTGCAAGCAAAAGAACAAGAACTTAAAAAGCAGATAGAAGAGCAGCAGCGCAAATTGCTTGAACAAGAACAAAACGCGAAATTACAACATGATAAGTGCCAACAGCAACTACAGCAACAGATCGCGTTGCAAAAAGAGCTAGAAAATAAAATGAAGGATCAAGAACAACAGTCACAGAAAAACTGCGCAGATGCTCAAGAAAATATCACACAAACAGAACGAGCTAAGTGTCAGCAAGAACTACAGAAACAGCTAGATTTACAAAAGCAACAAGAAAACACAACGAAACAACGAGAACAAGAGTTACAAAAGCTCCGAGAGAGGGTGCTCGAGTTGGAAAAATCTTTGTCCTCCAACAAAATGCCTCGAAGTAAAACTTTTGATTACCTCGGCTCGTTTTTGAACGAATTGGACTTTTTACAATGTAATATCGACGTTTCCACAACTGTGGCTCAAGATTCCTATAAACTTACTTACCGTCTGCCGAAAAAACTCAACGATGATGACATAGAAGTTAAAATTAATAACAGAGTGATTTACGTAAAGGGCAGTGAAGGTTCGACAGTTTTGTTTGAAAGCGTTGAATTATTGCCGGCCGGTTTAAATGTGAAATCGACCGATTGGCAGTTGCGGGGAGATAATATTATGGAAATAATTATTCCATTTAACCTGTCTGAAACTGGCAATAAAATTAAATCATGTATTGCAGATAATCCAGCGATTACAATAGAATCTCCAGAGAGTACTCTTACCTTTAGAAATAAACCATAATAACACTGAACACATAGCATAGCATAACCATGGCTGATAAATCTAAATTCATTTATACTCTTTTTAATAAAAAGTATAAAAGCAAAACTGTGTATACAAATTATTTGAAATCTTCCCCAAAATGATTTTTAATTCTTTTACTTATACTTTCATTATATACTAGCTTCCGCCCGCGACTCCGTCCGCGCGGAAAAATTAAGAAAAATTAAGATTTATTTTTTTTCTACGTATTTTTCCGGGATAAAAAGTACCCTATTTTATGCCCAGGATAATAAGGTATAATTATACCAAGTTTCATCGAAATCGAACCGTTAGTTTTCACGTGATGCCTGAATATACAGACAGACAGACAGACAGACAAAAATTTTTTTAATCACATATTTGGGCTTGGTATCGATCCAGTAACACCCCCTGCTATTTATTTTTTCAATATTTTCAATGTACAGAATTGACCCTTCTACAGATTTATTATATGTATAGATTTTATCTTCCAGTATCGTTGACATTTTTCATTTGATATTGAACTTATTTAGGTATACTTTTAATATAAAATTACGATTTTTATATAAATAGAGACGCTAGTTGAAGCGATCATTCTATTTTCCAAATTAAGCTAAGGTTATGACAAAGGTTAATTGCTACTTAGAAAATACCCCTACAAAAGCAAATGACAAATATTTATTTTCATTATTCAGAAGATACATTGCATAGCGACAGGGATCGCATCATCACCATCTATGTATTCTATTTACTTTAGAAACATCATAGATCATAGATAGATTAAAATAGTACCAAATCACCAAATCGGAAATCACAAATATTTTCTTCAGAGAAGAGTCGATACCAAAGTCTTTAGTTTTAAATCACTTTTAACATAATATTGTTTCACACATAATTATACAGGGTGTCTCAAAAGAAAGTTTATATTTTGTGGATGAATAAAAAAAAAGTAAGCGGTGTATTGCAAAAATGTTTATTAATTATTAAAGTGCATAATATGGGAATTTATTTCTTAAAAATAATATCGTCCAAATGCAGTCCATTGCGTTCACGGCACTCATTTAATCGAACACTAAAAGTTAGTGGTCAGTACCCTGGAGCCGAATTTATCTTTCTGGGAGATTTTAACGCCTGCCATAACGAATGGCTCTATCCATTCCAGAAGACCGATCATGCCAAAAGAGAAATTTTCAACTTCGCATTGACCCATAATCTCTCCCAGCTGGTTCACGAAGCGACACGTGTACCTGACATTGAAGACCACACCGCAAACTGCTTAGACCTTCTGCTAACAACAAATCGAGACAGACATACAGTATCTGTATCTTTACCCCTAGGCACATCTGATCACTGTCTGGTGAAAACTGTATCAAACCTTCCTCCTCCAGACACCACCGCAAGATACAAACGGAGAGTATGGAAGTACAAGTTAGCAGATTGGGATGAGTTGCGTCACTTTTTTGCTAGTTATCCTTGGAGGCAAGTCTGCTTCTCATCTGCAGACCCATCTAACTGCGCGGATAATGTCGTTGATGTAATTCATCAGGGAATGGAATATTATTTCTCAGATGTTTACATTGACGGCAGAGCTAAACCATGGTTTAATGCCGAATGCATCACTGCGGAGAACCGAAAGCACACGGCCTATAAAGCCTGGGTTGATGCTCGTCTTCGCAAAGCCCCAGATTTGCGCTTGAAAAAGAGAGCTTTTAACAAAGCCGCCAAACACTGCAAAAAAATACTCCGAAAGGCTGAATTCGACCGAATCCAGAACGTTGGCAAAAGTCTAATATCCTACCCTTCAGGTAGCAAGGCCTTTTGGTCTCTTGCCAAGATTATCGAATCGAACTTTTGTCGCCCTTCACTACCACCTTTACTTAAGTCCGATGGTTCACTGGCACATAGCGCAAAGGATAAAGCAGATTTACTTGCATCACTTTTCGCAGAAAATTCACGACTAGATTGTGGGAACAAATCACATTGTGGCACATATATATCACTCAGAAGACAGTTCTTAAAACCCTTCGCAATCTAGATTTGAACAAATCCAGTGGACCGGATCGTTTACCAGCGGTAGTATTTAAGACTTGTGCACCAGAATTGTCTCCAGTGCTGATGCGCCTTTTCCGCCTTTCATTAAAATCAGGAATAGTTCCCAAAAGCTGGAAGCTTGCCAATGTGAGCCCGTGCCGAAGAAGGGTAGTCGTGCTGATCCTACGAACTATCGACCCATATCAATAACCTCCATACTCTCTAAGATTATGGAGCGTATATTGAACGATCAACTACTTGCATGCCTAGAAGCCAACGACCTCCTAAGCGACCGACAGTATGGTTTCCGCAAAAAGAGGTCGACTGGCGATCTTCTAGCGCACGCTACGCATCTATGGGGGGAGGCCTTGGATAATCACGGTGAGGCACTTGCCGTCTCCCTAGACATCTCCAAGGCTTTTGACAAAGTTTGGCACGCGAGCCTTTTGAGCAAATTTCCATCTTATGGAATTCCAAATGACCTGTGCGTCTGGATAGCTGATTTCCTGAGAGAACGTACGATTCGTGTCATTATTGACGGTTGTTCGTCAGATGAAATGACCATTAATGCCGGTGTTCCTCAGGGATCTGTTCTCTCAGCGACTTTATTCCTTCTGCACATAAACGACCTCCTCAAACCTAACATGTTCGGTTATGCAGATGATACTACTGTCGTAGAGAGGTACTTGTCCAGCGCTCAAGCATCTCAGGTCAGTATCAGATTTGAACGGGAGGCCATGATTTCGCGTATCAACTCACCCTTGCTGGACGTCACGAATTGGGCCGATGATAATCTGGATGAATTTAACGCTACCAAAACACAGGCGTGTCTTTTTACTGCGAAGCGGAATCCACTTCACCTTTCTCCTTCTTTTCACGATGAACCGATAGTATTAACCCCCAACCTCGAATTACTGGGTATGTCGATTTCTGCAAATCTAAACTTCCGTCAATTCATTGAATCGAAAGCCCAAGTAGCCGCCAAAAAGCTTGGCATATTAGCAAAAGTGAGACATTTCTTCACACCGGCACAGCTCCTTCAACTCTACCAGGCTCAAATTCGGTCGTGTGTGGAGTATTGTAGTCATCTTTGGGCGGGTTCCGCCAAAACTCACCTTGGTGCTTTGGAATCAATGGAGAGACGTGCTTGCAGAATCTTGACCATCGCCGGCATGCATGCATGCAGCATGCCTATCGGTTTTCTACAGAATTCATTTTGGTGAATGTGCGAATGAACTTCACCACCTGGTTCCATCTTCCCCATTTCTTTACCGCACATCTAGACGGAGAATGGGATTCCATCCCTTCACAGTCGACATTCCTCATGTACGTACGCAGCGTTATGCAAATTCTTTTTTCATCCGAACTGCGAAGGAATGGAATTCTCTTCCATCGTCGGTGTTCCCCGTGGACTACAATATCCAGCTCTTCAAGTCCAGAGTGAATAGGCTTCTTCTGGGTAGACGTGCTCCTAAATAGATCGCATCACTGCTTTACATCCGGTAGGATAGCGGTCAAAAGTCTACCTATTTATTATATAAAAAAAGTGAATATGTGCAAGATGCAATGACATAATAATATGTTCGTCATTATGGTCGGCCAGATCTATTCATTACATTTATATGTAATCCGAAATGGATAAAAATTATTCAACTGTTGCTTCCCGGACAAATATCAAGTGATCGACACACGACATCACACACGTGTTTTCAAGCAAAAAATCCGATCACTGATGAGTTACATTAAAGGAACACATCTTTGGGATTATTCAATGATGGATGTATTCAATCAAATGCCGAAAATCTGGCTTGCAGCATGCACACATTTTAATTTGGTTAGTCGAAAGAATAAAATATATGAGTGTACTATGATTCATGGACCGTGTGAAATCATCAACCAACAAACACCATGCATGGTTGACAGCGAGTGTACCAAAAGGTATCCACGAAAATTGATGGCAGAGACCATCACAGGCAACGATGGTTACCCACAGTATCAGCTTCGATCGCTCAATGATAATGGTAGAATTATCATCACAACTAAAGTGAAACGAAACGATGGCGTGGTCGATAACAGTTAAAGAATGAAAAGAGTTAATCCATGCATGCACAACTTATTAAAATTCAATCATTTTTCTCTGAGAAGTGTTTGAAGTTATAAATTAAAATACTATTACATATCAATCCATATCCATACTAATATACTAATAATATTATAAATGCGAAAGTAACTCTGTCTGTCTGTCTGTTACTCAATCACGCCTAAACTACTGAACCAATTTTCATGAAAATTGGTATGGAGATATTTTGATAACCGAGAAAGGACATAGGCTACTTTTTATCCCGGGAAAATGACGCGATCCCGGAAATCCCACGGGAACGGGAACTATGGGGGTATTTCTTTAACTGCGCGGGCGAAGCCGCGGGCGGAAACCTAGTAAATATATATTTTGTATCATTGTATTACGTTCATCAAAGCCTAAATTAGTTCAGCTAAAAGGTAACACAACATTCATTGACAGGGCGGTACAAAGTTCGCTGGGACAGCTAGTTTTGAATAACATTATCAGAATATTAACAAAGCCATAACCGATCTATGGAAAGTCCAATATGGAGTTCACATAATATCACGACAGTGAAAATCACAGGGGAAAACCAGTGTCAATAATAAGGCGTTATCTAAGACGTATTAATAAGTTTATTCACTGTAAACAATTACAAATTCCCCAAGGTTCTTAATATATATACAGGGTGTAATCGTGAAGTGTGCACAAGCGATTATTCCGTAACTATAATTGCAGATATCAAAAAACTTTAAACTGATATCGAAAGTACTTAACCTAATGAGTAAAATGGCCATAATAAATTTTTAAAAATAAAACGAGAAATATCCAAAAATGTTACATTAAACTCTCCCATACAGTTTATTTCCCATACATTTTGTATTCATAGCAGATTTTCGAAGTGATGTCCTCATTGTGCAATACAATGTGAAGCTATATTTACAGTTTCTAAATGAACTTCCCTTCAAATTTGCGAAGTAATTAAAGCAGAAAACCAAAAAAAGAAAGAAAAAGCTAAAACCTTTCATATTAAATGTACATGGGATATTCGTATCTCATACTAAATGTATGGGAGGGTTTCAAGTTATTTTTTTAGATATTTCTCGTTTTATTTTTAAAAATTTATTATGGCCATTTTACTCATTAGGTTAAGTACTTTCGATATCAGTTTAAAGTTTTTTCATGTCTGTAATAGTTACGGAATAATCGCCTGTGCACACTTAACAATTACACCCTGTATATATTAGCTTTTAATATACTTAAATACTATTCCCCTTTTTTAATTTTCTTGTTTTTTTTTTTAAGATTTATAAGTCTAGTATGAATATCACATCTTGGGTAAAGGTGGCGTCCGCGTCGTGATGAACTTTCGCGGCCAGCAAAAGTTATTATCTAGACACAAATCTCGAAACGTATTAGGAAGGAACAGAGATATTTGGTTTTGTATTTATTATTCATTTACCTTGAATATAGATAATTTATTATAAGATTTTTCTGAGTTTTTTAGGTTTCTCCTTTATTTATTTAAGAATTCTAATGAAAACGATGTACATGAACGCTTATATACGCAATATATTGCTCTTTTAAAAAATCCAAGTTTCATCACTGGCCGCGAAAGTTCATCACGACGCCACTAGCCCATACAAAAGTACCTACCCAAACCCCTTTGTTTGTCTGGTATACCAGATTGGATGAATTGGATTGGATAGCTTATAATCTAAAGCTAAATCTGGTATATCTGGCATAATTTATATTATGAAGTTTCAAATAAGAGTAACGCTTCGAGAAATGGTAGTAGCGGAACAGGAATAAATCATGAATACTTAAAATAATAAAAAACGTCAGAAAACTTATTTATATTTTTAAAAATTTGAGACACGTCACGAACACTGCCGTTCTACGTACCGTCTACTATGCCTTGTGCGAATCTATTGTCACATACTGTATTGTATGTTGGGGAGGTGCCGTAAAAACCATACTGAAGCCCCTCGAGGTGGCTCAAAGAGCAGTTATGAAAGTCTCCACGTTTAAACCTATGCAGTATTGTACAACCGACCTGTACAAAGATTGGAAGGTTCTCACCGTTAGACAACATTTTATTTTACAGACTATTATTTTACAACACCGATTAACACCTCTAGTTACAACCTCGTTTCGACGAAAGAACAAAATCTGCACTGTTCCTCAGCCATATAGCATGATCACCAAGAGGTTCTTTTACTTCCTCGGACCCTATTTGTATAAGAAAATTAATGATAGTCTTAGCATCTATGCCTTACCGTATTCTAAATGTAAATTAACCGTACGCTTCTTTCTATTAGGAAAAACTTATGACGAGACAGAACAACTTCTTGAGATACTGGCTTAAGTGTAAACGTGACTCTTGCTTAGATATCTATAATATAATATTTCAGACACACACACACACACACACACACTTACACAAACACACGCACACACATACACATACACACACAAATATAATATATACATTCATAAGATACAGTTTCATTCGCCACACCCGCATTCTCTTATACACCTTAAATTTTACACATTTTTTTTTCTCTTACTCCCTATTGTAACCAATTTTAATCTATACATATAATAAATCTGTAGAATGGTCAATTCTGTACATTGAAAATATTGAAAAAATAACTAGCAGGGGGTGTTACTGGATCGATACCAAACCCAAATATGTGATTAAAAAAATTTTTGTCTGTCTGTCTGTCTGTCTGTCTGTCTGTCTGTCTGTCTGTATGTGAAGACATCACGTGAAAACTACCGGTTCGATTTCGATGAAACTTGGTATAATTATACCTTATTATCCTGGGCGTAAAATAGGATACTTTTTATCCTGGAAAAATACGTAGAAAAAAAATTAATCTCAATTTTTCAGTTATCCATAGACGTTGTTCTGTAGTAGGTACCGCGAACACACGTTGCGTATTATAATAGACCTAGCCGTATTTGGGTCCAATAGATATTTATAAGATGTCATTGTCCGAGTTACTCAAAATGGAGAAATAACCCATCCACGCAAAGACCGACATCCGCGCGGACGGAGTCGCGGGCGGAAGCTAGTTTATAATAATGAAGTACTTGCTAAGAGGCTTTTTGTGTATTTATTTTAGAGGCAAGCTGTTTCTCCTAAACACAGGTTGCCCAGTAACCTAGCTAGGGAAACATTGGCTTGTATAAATAATTGTTTTGGTAGCCTTTTTATTTATATACTTTTACATGAATATTAATTGTATACCTATTGTAATAAATTGTAATAAATTGTAATATTATATTTTAAAGCAATTTAATTTAATTATTGTCACAATCGAATGAATCGACTAACAATTCAACCGATCACTTTTATCACGAAATAAAAGGTCCGTGTTGACAGTTCATGCTCATGAAGTTCTCTATTTTTTACTCCAAAATGTCACAATATACAGATACATACAGTAAGGAAACTTCATACAAAATGTTCGAAATGGCTTCCCCCCCCCCCATCAAGCGTGTTTACGAGGGTATTGAGGGGGATCGATAGTAGCGGGTGACACATCCACAGATTTTGAATATAGTATGGAAAAAAGTTTAAAGTGATGTCAATTCACATTAAATAAATATCGATTGTTTCAGTTTGTAGCCCTTTCAATAAATATATTTGTAAACTAACTGTGCCCGCGACTTCGTCCGCGTGGAAAAGTGACTGCATAGTAGTTACTACTTAACTTAATTATTGAGTAAACACGGACTACCATAAATAAGTAAAAGATCTGTTAGTAAAATTTATTACTAAACTGTGCTAAACAATAAAAAATAAATAAATACCTTATTCATTTTCTACGTAAAATTTATTTTAAATTATGTCATATTATTTTTAGGCACCAGGGGGAGGGGAGCAAATTTTTTTTCCTTCCTTCCTTGTATGGATGTTATTAATAATGTATCGTGCAGCAACTGATCAGCTTAATCGATACTCAGTTTTTATCAAATCCAAATCAGATCTTTCCTAAATCCTGTCTCACGCCTGTAGTAACTAAACCGCTTAGACCGTGCAATAAAATTTAAATTAAAAAAATAATTAATAAAACAACGCTACGAAGAAAAGTGCATAAATAATAAAAGGAATAAATAATTTCTCAAACTTCCCGAAGATTTTTAAAAATAAATACCATTTTAAATATTTATAAAAAAAAAACAAAGTCGTCGGGGCTGCCATGCCAACATTATCATTATATTTTTCATTATCAAAATAAATGGTACTTAACTTTAAAGATCGTCGGGAAGTTTGTAAAATTATTTATTCCTATCGGTTTCTTATTCTCATGTAATATTTCCAAGTGAGCGAGACCTACATACCTCTACTTCCATATTACATTCCTACATAATATTGATATCTATAAGTTTGTTGCTCCTTGACATCTTTTAAGGGGCCATCCATTAATCACGTGATGTTTTTTTTTGGTATCCCCCTCCCTTTGGTGATACGTGGTGAGGTTTAAGACTACCCCTCCCCCCCTATATCTACTATCTACCCTATATCACGTGTATTTTTTCGTACCTGCAAAGAATCAATTTTTTATTTATAAAAAATACTGGTATAAGTATCATCTAATTTTAAGAGGTAGACAGAAAGATTGCAGTTTGTTTTTGAATGACATAAAAATAATGAAAGATATGCGAAAAAGTTGTACGCGTGTGACAAAAAATAAATACATGTAACGACGCTTTTCGGTTGAGTATCGCGCGCTTGTCGAAAAATAAATACACGTGATATATTACTTTACCCCCCCTCCCCCTTGTGATATTTCGTGATGTTTTGATGGACCCCTCCCCCCCTTTCGAGCCTCACGTGATTAATGGACAGCCCCTAAGTTGGGCCGTAACCGTGCACAAATTGTAATGGACCACACTGTGGCAAATTAAAGAAGTGGTATATTTAGAAAAAAATATTGCCAAGGGCCAGGCCTATATAGCTTTGAGTAGAGTTCAAAATTTTCAGGGTGTGGCTATCCTCTCGCTCCCATATCCCCTCTTCTTTCACAGACTTTCAACCCTTCCCTTTCCACCCCTAGTAAATGGGAGAACCGATTTTGATGTAAACCATATCTAATTGTACCTATATGTACACGTCATATCCTGTCGTTTGATGCTCCATTTGGTTTATTTATCCCCACTGTCACCCCTAATAAGCCCTAAATGTAATAAACGGATGAACCGATTTCGATAAAATATGACTAATTATTGTAATTCACACGTTGGCCTTTCATATTTTGATATGCCACTTGAGTATATTATTTGACCAAATTCGATTTTTGTTCATTCCCACTTTTACCGCTGTAATCTAACAAATGGAAAAACCGGATTGGATAAAAATATAACTAAGTGTTCTTCACCCGTTATGCACTTTCATTTGATATGTCACTTGGGTTTATTTGACAACATTCGTATTTCATTTCCACTTTTACCCATATGGTCTAAGATGAGAATATAAGTCGATCTGCAACGACGTGATAATAGAATGAGACCAATTTTATAATAAATTTAGTGTATTAAAAAATGCATTAAAAATGGGTTGACTGGGAAAATCCTGGACAGGATATTTATTAATTAATTATTAAAAAATCTTTTTTATTAATTGCAGTTTCGAGATAATAAAACAATTTTGTAATAAAACAGCGCTGATATAATTTTTTTTTTCATCATCCTATCAAGTGAAAGTAACTGGTACCGACATACCTGTTTAAACCTGCCAACCTAGCCGTTTGTCCCGGTAAATATTAGAAAACGACTATGACTGCACATTCTGTAGGTTTCATACTTTAAGTCTATTATATTTTTTTTATACTGCTATTAATTAAAAAAAAAAAAAATGTTTTTTTTCTTAAATTCATTAAAAATGTCCTGTCCAGGATTTTCCCAGTCAACCCATTTTTAATACATTTTTTAATACACTAAATTTATTATAAAATTGGTCTCATTCTATTATCACGCCGTTGCAGATCGACTTATATTCGGATCTTAGACCATATACCAATATACAATATAAACGGATGAACCGATTTTGATTAAATATGTCTAATTATACTTTACACGTCATGCCCTTTCATTTGATATGTCACTTGAGTATATTTGACAAAATTCATTTTTTATTATCACTTTTATACCTATATCAAATAAATGGATGAACCGATTTTGATAAAATTTGACAAATTGTTACTGATAGGTCGTTCACTTTCATTTAATATATCACTTAGGTATATTTGACAATTTTCGTTTTTTTCATTCCCACTTTTACCCCTATATACCAAGGTATAATAAATAGATGAACCGATTTTGATACAATTTATCTAAGAACCAGCGTCGGAAAATATGCTGCCTAACAAAAAAACCGCATCTAATTCGGATAACATGTTAGCGAGCTACCGTGGCACAAACAGACACACACACACACAGACACATAGCGGTCATTTTTGCGTCGGGTTTTAAAAATATAATACGACATAATTTAAAGGACATTTGAAGTAAGCATAATTCTAATTTGACCCCCCACCCCCACCCTTGGGAACTTTCGATATGATCACTTGGACATTTATAGGAATCCTAATAATTGAAACAGATAACTTACGTTTTTTCACTTTTATCGTACAGTCTATAATATTATAATGCCTTAGCAAATGTTCGCCTTGAATACTTAAATGGTCATAACTTTTTTATTTATGAACCGATTGACATGAAATAAACACTAAATGTTAAATGAAGATTACCACAATATATTAGTGAAAACCGCATTTAAATCGGATAAGCCGTTTCTGAGATTAGCGTGTTCAAACATACAGACAAACAGACAAACAGACAAAAAATTTTTTAACTACAGTTTTGGGTTTGGGATCTATTTAATAATAATACCTACTCCTTTTTTTTACATATTTTGATTGTACAGACACGACTTTTCTAGAATTTTATTATATGTATTGATGATGTATTGATGATGATATTGATGATGATGATGATGATGATTGATGATGATATTGATGATTGATGATGATGATACCATATGTATTGATGATACCATATCTGACTACAAGTTAAAAAGAGACTATTTTTTAATTTCTATAGATATGGCAGTATGAGTTTTAAATTATGTTGACATATTTTCTATCAAAATGATAGAAATTATGTTGACATATTTTCTATCAAAATGATAGAAATTATGTTGACATATTTTCTATCAAAATGATAGCTACAAATAGTACCTATTAGGAGTCCAGTCTGTTCAAAGGTCGCATCTATTTTTTACGCAATCTAGAAGAGCACGAAAATATAAAAAAAGGAAACCTTAAAAAAATCTTGTTTAAATTTATGTGCATAATTACGTAAATATTAGGGAAGAAAAAGATAGATATTATAATTATTGTATTTTTATCGATACGTGGCGTCTCCACTTTGTCAAGCACTAAGCCTGTCAAACTATTTTCTTTTTCTTCCTAAAACAAAAAGGTAGAGGTTCTATGCTCGTCTAATAATAATTTTAATTTATTTTTGCATATTTTGTGTTTTTTAATTTAATTTAATTTATCGTTTTAAAAATAATTTAGTAGGTATACCTACATACAAGTATTGTAAATTCTGGTTTAAAATAATTATTGAATATAATTATGTATAATACAAATATCAAGCATTATAAATAATTTAGGTACATTAAATAGCCTTCGGCGTCCATAACAAAACTAGATTTCGAAATATAGCACTGATAAAAACGTATTTACTTTTACAAGCATATAGCACTGATAAAAACGTATTTACTTTTTTTTTTTTTAATTGTATTAATTCGGATTGTTTCTTCTTGTAAATTCATATTTAGGCTATACCATTTTTGTATTTTAACGGGTTTCAATCTCCAAATTACCACAAAATCAACTGTGAAAAAAGCAAACAGAAATATACAGGCCGAATTGATAACCTTCTCCTTTATTTTTCAAGTCGGTTAAATATCAAAAAGTAACAGCCCTATAGCTATACGTCATAATTTCATGGGGGGGGGGGGGGGGGCTTAGTTTCCTAACTGTATGTACGTAGTATATATCTGTCAACTGTGAAAATGTTCTGAAGGTAATTATATTTTTCATTGATGGGTACCGCCCACTCGTTGTGCATAATTAATTTCCATACTCTTCGCAAATTATTCATAATCGGTTAGTGAAAAAAATAATTGACGAAAATATTTTTTGACGTGACAACGTCTTATAATTCGATAAAGCCGGCTGCACGCACGAAAAAACATGACTCATGCGGCGTTACCTCGCTCTGACTCATCTGAGGCGTTCCATGTAAGGCTTGAAGTGCGAGCGAGAGCGCGGAACGAGCGACAAAGAAGCACAATCGGACGTCGTCACGTTCAACTATCGTCAGTAAACCGACTTTACAGACAACCAATTTTTTTCGGTTGGCTGACAACTTTGGCTTATTATATTGTAAAGAAAATAACTGACGGAAGATTCACTTTTTCTCTATTTTATTGTGATTGAGTGAATATTATTGTACCTAACAAAAATATTCAATTATAGAAAATTTACCTTTTTTTTTTCTTTATTGTATAATTTCAAACCACCTACAATGTAAAAGTTTAAGTTTAATTTTCTATCCGAACTTTAATCCAATCTAATATATAAAAATCAATGCCACTTTTCGTTGTAATTCCATAACTCGAGAACGGCTGAACCGATTTCGATAATTCTTTTTTTATTATATTCCTTGAAGTACGAGGATGGTTCTTATGTAGAGAAAACGTTAATATGTACCACGGGCGAAGCCGGGGCGGACCGCTAGTGCTCTATATAGAGTAAAGTTATGATAGAAGTATGTAACATTCACGGTTAACAGGGACGTTAATATCGCGTAAAATTAAAAAAAAAATGGTACAAATAATCAAATCTATGAAAAAAGAACGGTTGAAATAAAACCGGCCAAGTGCGAGTAGGACTCGCGCACGAAGGGTTCCGTACTATGGGGATATATTAAGGGGGGGGGGGGCTTAATATATACAGGTTTACTTGTAAAACACCGGCAACCTCGCAGGACAAGATAGCTAACATCATAAGCAACAACATTTGTTCTACGACTTTTGGTAATTTGTTAGATTTTATTTTCATACAAAAATAAATATTCATTTAATTTTCCGTTTGAATATTATAAACTCTACTCTCTACTCTACTTATAAACTATACGCTTCCCAAAAATTACGTTAACAAGAAGCGAACGAGAGAGGGAAGGGGGCGTCGCGTCGCGTCGTCCATCCGATATTGAATAGAACATAGACTTAAAAATGTTACGAGAGTACAATAAAAGTTTAAAAAATCATTTAAAAATAATTTATTGCGTTATGCCAAAAGTCGTAGAACAAATGTTGTTACTTATGATGTTAGCTATCTTGTCCTGTGAGGTTGCTGGTGTTTTACAAGTAACCCTGTATATTTTTTTTTAATTTTTAGTATTTGTTGTTATAGCAGTAACGGAAATAGGTACATCATTTGTGAAATTTCAGTTTTTTAGCTATCACGGTTTATGAGATACAGCCTGGAGACAAACAAACAACAAAGTCTCAGTAATAGCACGTAATAGGGTCCCGTTTTACCGTTTCGGTACAGAACCCTAAAAAGGAACCAAATTATGATTTGTTTTAAATAATAATTTTTAAGTTGATCTACACCATACATTTTTGTTGTAAATTACTAAATAAATATGACTGACTGAGATGATACTAATAATGGGTCGATTACACCTAACGAGTACAGTGGCGAGTCAGTGTCCTCGGCCGAGTGCTCGGTTGGTATAAACACTTTAACACGTTCACTGCGGCACAGAAATATCTGTACTTTCCATTACTGCGTTACGGGTCGTTTTAAACCTTGTCCTATACCAGAGATTGTGGCGGCACGAGGCATATTAAACCCCACCGCCCGTAGGAGACCAAAATCGTTTTTTTGGGCGCCAAATAAGACAAAGTGTGCGACTTTTGTCGTGATTATTATTAACAATGAGTTCATTAACCTAAATCTACCGTCGCCCGTGGTTAGATTAGTTAGTTTAGATTCTAGGGGTAAAATAAAATGTGGGGTCTGATGTACCCCATACCGCACTGAACAATAGCAGTTTTTCATATAATTTAGTGATGGGAAAAGAAATATCGATTTTATTTAATTGTATTTATTTATCAAACTTATGGATGTTTTTCATTAAAACAGGCCAAACAATAATATTGTTTGCAACCAGTGCATTCTGTGAGAATTTTCTTTACCTTTTTCGGCCTCACGACTTGTTAAGAAGGTGCGGAGTTTTTCGTAACATCCTACACATCTACTCTCCTTTGATCCCTTTAAGAGATGATGTGCCTTGTTTGTTGGCTTGTTGACTTGGGCAAGAGTTAAATTTTGATGAGCCATACACCGATTGCCAGGTGTTTTGGATTTGCCGCTAGTTGATTCAATGAACAAACACACTAATAGTAATCATGATTATCAACCTATTTGAAGAAAGTTACTCAACATGTCACATTCACGTTTCTATTAACGATATTTATTATAACGAGTAGTTAGTATGTTTGAAAATTACCTGTATCCACATTCAAGTCCTTCTTTGTAAAAGTTCAATAAGTTGTTCCACAAATAGTCTCGAATGCGTTGCACAACACTAACCGCGTGAAGCTAGCTTAGGGTGCGGTACGAGGTGCGTGGTGGTACGAGGTGTTCGCAACCTCGTTCCGCACTGTGTTAGAATTTTTATTTGTTCAGTGCGGCACGAGGTCTAAGAAACCCGGTATTAAGGTCGGTATACCATTGAACTAGGAATCAATAGCACATCTCAGATATATAGATATCACTTTCCTACACTGAACCAGATGGAAGTTATGCCTCCCGCACGACAGAGAAGTTTAAGTTTTTTGCTACCGCTATAACGACGAGACACGGACAGGGTGTTTCAAGCCCTGTTTCGCAGCTAACGTGTTAAAGAGTGCTCGGCCGAGTACTCGGTCGAGAAGAGAGGCAAGAGAGTCACTAGAATCCCAATTTGTTTTCTAGGCCGAGTACCCACCACCCCGCTTCATTCTTCTGCCCCAGCAGCGACTCGCTATCCCGCTCGGCACGTATAAACACGCTGCACGCACTCGCTTGTCACTCGGCCACTCGCCACTCGTTCGTTATTCGTTATCAAGCAGTGTGCGTGTTTGTGTATTTTTTCAAACAATTTATCAAAATCTCAATTATAGTTCAGGATACATCGCCCATTTTTGCAAGTGACTACTATCAAGCTAATTTTCCGTTTGTAGCTTTATTTTGATGAGACGCCCAATAATTTCGTGTACGAAAGTCTCGATTGTGGTAGCTAACAGAGATAACAAGGATAAAAAATTTTGATTTGATGGTTCTCAAATATTACTGAATTCAAATATTAACTGAATTTTTTTTTAGTTCAATCTCAAGATAATTACCTAAATTATTCGAAAAAATATTTGTCCTACAAAATCTATGGTTGGTTCAAAGAGTCCCCCTTCCCAAAGTGTATCGATAACGAGGTCATCATAAATGATTACTAACAACCTGATTTTTTTGTTTTCACTTAGTTAATGTTTATATAATTCAACAGACATATTGTCCTACAAATTGCGTAATAAATATTTGAGAACCATCAAATCAAAAAATTTTATCCTTGTTATCTCTGTTAGCTACCACAATCGAGAGTTTCGTACACGAAATTATTCGGTGTCTCATCAAAATAAAGCTACAAACGGAAAATCAGCTTGATAGTAGTCACTTGCAAAAATGGGCGATGTATCCTGAACTATTAAAATGACCGCTAATAACAAATGGATCTACTGCAATTCATTAAAAAGGCTATTTGTTGCTCCAAGAGCATTTCGCCTTAAAATCCATTTTCTGGTCCAAATTCGTTGATCTTCCCAAATCCCACAATTCGTTAATAATATCTGGTAACAGCCGATTTAAAACCCGTTTAAATTCTTTTTTTTTCGATCCATTGCAGACGTCACGTCGTGATCAAAACTGAAATGACTCGCCACGTTTTTCAAATATTATAAACTTATAGCAAATCGTAGTCTTGTAGCCGCCCGCGTCTCACCCACAAGGGCCTCTCGCGGACGCTTGCCAATAAGGTTCGCCTCACCTCCCGCGCCCCTCTGTAACGGCCGGCGCGTCTCCCGCACGTGCAGCCGTCATTGTTAGTCGCGGACGCTTGCCAATAAGGTTCGCCTCACCTCCCGTGCCCCTCTGTAACGGCCGGCGCGTCTCCCGCACGTGCAGCCGTTATAGAGAGTCGAGGATTAACCGCGAACGCGACGCAACGTTTCCCGCGCAAACCCTAACTTGATCTTGTGTGTATTCTCATAATATAGTGTATTGTGACCTTGTGTGGAAAGGCGACCACTGATCCACAACCTTTGTATAAGTATTTTATTAGTAAAGAACTGACATCCACCCCTGAGTTATCATTTCTGCCTGCTGGCAGTGGCGTACCCCATACCTGTGACGACCTATGTCTATAAACTGCATTTAAAAATAACTATCATATCATCAAATTCACATAACTACCTAAAAGTGTAACAAATATGAAATAACCCACTAAAAACATTAGTTAACTATAATTAATAATTATTGTTAAAAAAAATAATAGTATAATATAATATAAGTAATAAAGTTATTACTTATCTTTTACGGGGACTTATGTTATGGAATTCCACGTATCTCGATGACTTTTTAGTTATTGTGTCATTCTATTCGAGACACCAGCTGACGTATAATACACCATGTTGTAACCAGCTGATTTTTTTTTTCGTTGAGATATTGGATTAGCTACAATTTGACAAATTTTTAGCTGAGAGGAAATAAATGAATGTATTTTTTTCCTACGTGCGTGGGAGGCTACAACCGCTCACCCTCCCAACCGAGCGCCAGCTGACGTTCACGAGGCTTTATAATACTATACTCTGATGCGTCTGACGAATTATCTCTCGAGAGGAAATAATTAACCAAATTTGCACCTGGCTCCCGGACTTTAAAAAAATATATAAGAAAAACAAAATAGGACGAAGGAAATATTCAGCACGAGGTAATTGAATAAAGTCATTATTTCATTCTAAATATAATATATCAGTTCACAGGGAAATTCTGGCCAATAAATAACACAATAATATGTGATAAGAGGTCAACCTTATTATAATTTTGCATATAAATACTGGACGATGCAACGAGCACGTATCACAGAGTGTTATAAACCTGTAAAGATGTACCGCGTATTTGTTTTGCTTTGTACATTCCATTTGTCACATGGCTTTTTCTGTTACCAACTGCAGGTGCAAGTGGGGGAACTAGAGAAGAGATTCTCCAGCTTGTGGTCGCAGCTATCGGACCAAAGTTGGAACTACGAACACCAGATAGCGCAGGTGCAGCAAAATGCGAATGATACATCGCAGAACGCACAAACACTAATAAATCAGTGCCACGAACTAAAGAATCAACAGGCTGCGTCACATCAGCAACAACAACAACAACTTAACCAACAGATAACGCAACTACAAGCGAAGTTGGCTGAACAACAAGGGGCCGCACAAACAGGAATGCAATGCCAGCAACAGCTAGGCGCTCTACAGCAACAAGTAAACACGTTGCAAGCAAAAGAACAAGAATTTAAAAAGCAGATAGAAGAGCAGCAGCGGAAATTGCTTGAACAAGAACAAAACACAAAAATATTACAACATGATCAGTGCCAACAGCAACTACAACAACAGATCGCGTTGCAAAAAGAGCTAGAAAATAAAATGAAGGATCAAGAACAACAGTCACAGAAAAACTGCGCAGAAGCTAAAGAAAATATCACACAAACAGAACGAGCTAAGTGTCAGCAAGAACTACAGAAACAGCTAGATTTACAAAAGCAACAAGAAAACACAACGAAACAACAAGAACAAGAGTTACAAAAGCTCCGAGAGAGGGTGCTTGAGTTGGAAATTTTTTTGTCCCCCAACAAAATGCCTCGAAATAAAACTTTTGATCACCTCGGCTCGTTTTTGAACGAATTGGACTTTTTACAATGTAATATCGAGGTTTCCACAACTGTGGTTCAAGATTCCTATAAACTTACTTACCGTCTGCCGAATAAACTCACCGATGACGATATGGAAGTTAAAATAAATAACAGAGTGATTTACGTAAAGGGCAGAGAAGGTTCCACAGTTTTGTTTGAAAGCGTTGAATTATTGCCGGCCGGTTTAGATGTGAAATCGACCGATTGGCAGTTGCGGGGAGATAATATGGAAATATTTATTCCATTTAACCTGCTTAAAACTGGCAATAAAATTAAATCATGTATTGCAGATAATCCAGCGATTACAATAGAATCTCCAGAGAGTACTCTTTTCTTCATTTATAGAAAGAAACCAGAATAACACTGAACACATAGCATTGCGTAACCATGGCTGATAAATCTAAATTCATTTATACTCTTTTTAATAAAAAGTATAAAAGCAAAACTGTGTATACAAATTATTTGAAATCTTCCCTAAAATGATTTTTTTTTTATTTTTTCTTTTAAGCACGGGTAGATGTTTTCGGCCTGTGGTGGCCACCTCCTGTGAGTGACATCTATCAAAAATATATTTTTATGTTCAGTCAATTATGCCATTTTACTATGCCAAGTTACAAAAAAAAAATACGTGTGGCACTCGGGGACTGCCGCGGTAAAGCTATTGCATAGCATGCCTTCAAGCCACACCTGCGCCCGTCGGAGTTGGGAGCGTGAGGTTTTTCGTTACGCAATTTCTGGATTCGGTTCCCGCACTCAAGGCCCGCGATAGAAGCTATGCAATAGCTTAAAAAAATTAGGTACAAATGATAAAATTTTACGATTACAATAAAACGAATGCTTTTCGCCTATTTCACAGTGACGTGGTGTGTTCCCCTTCGCAGCTCTCTCTTGCAGGTTTGGTGGGGAAATTGTATACTATTGATTGGGGCAATAATAAGTCAATAAATCAACGTTCAAGGAATGCAAGAATGGCAGAGAATATCGCCGCAGTCCATGGATATGCACAGCAGAACCTGAAGCAGGTGATTTCTTGTCGTGCCTAAGAACTTGCGCTTCAAATTAGTGATTATTAGGTTGTTACACATTTTTTTGTAGGATTTCTTGAAGTTGAGGTAATCCACAATCGACTGATGCTGTAAATGCATGCTGATATTTATCTAACACATGCCACTGATAAAATTCAACAAGATCTCACCACTTCTTCTGTGAAATTGACTCAAAAAATCGTCTTATTTTGATCATAAAATTTTATCATTTGTGCCCGATGTTTTTTCGTGTTACTTGGCATAGTAAAATGGCATAATTGGCTGAACAATAAAACATATTTTTGACTAGCTTCCGCCCGCGACTCCGTCCGCGCGGATGTCGGTCTTCGCGTGGATGGTTTATTTCTCCATTTTGAGTAACTCTGACAATGACATCTTATAAATATCTATTGGACCCAAATACGGCTAGGCCTTTAATAATAAGCAACATGTGTTCGCGGTTCTACGGAACAACGTCTATGGATAAAACTGAAAAATTAAGATTAATTTTTTTCTACATATTTTTCCAGAATAAAAAGTATCCTATTTTACGCCCAGGATAATAAGGTATAATTATACCAAGTTTCATCGAAATCGAACCGTTAGTTTTCACGTGATGCCTGAACATACAGACAGACAGACAGACAGACAGACAGACAAAAATTTTTTTAATCACATATTTGGGTTTGGTATCGATCCAGTAACACCCCCTGCTAGTTATTTTTTCAATATTTTCAATGTACAGAATTGACCCTTCTACAGATTTATTATATTATGTATAGATAGACGTCACTCACAGGAGGTGGTCAGCACAGGCTGAAAACATCTACCCGTGCTTAATGAAAAACCCTTTACTTTCATCATAATATTCATCTTCCAGTATCGTTGACATTTTTCATTTGATATTGAACTTAATGAAAATGAAAATGAAAAATTATTTATTTCAGCAAAAACACAGTAGGTAACAAAACAAAGGAGAATGCCCATTTTTGGTACTGGTTTTTCTCATGCATCAAGACAACAATATATTAAAAAAAATTTCGGCAATTTAGAGGCCTTCTTATCATCGGAAAATATATTTTGAACAGGGAATGTTTTGTAAAATCTAATAAGACATGTAATTGTTTAGATCCGTTATTATAGATTTAGTGTCCATTACCATTTACATTTTTGGTACAGGTTTTTTCTCATGCATCAAGATAAAAATACTATTAAAAAAATCTCGGCAATTAAGAGGCCTTCTTACTATCGGAAAATATATTTTGACCAGGGAATGTTTTGTAAAATCTAATAAGACATGTAATTGTTTAGATCCGTTACCATAGATTTAGTATCCATTACTGGTTACCACGGTAACCAAGCGGTAAGTATTATGACATTTACTATGGTAAATAGCTAATATTGTTTTCATTGAATTACAAAAAAATCAATTAAAATAAAATCACTCTGTAAGGTATTGTTTATACACTGTAGGTTGTTTTAACATATATAGTGAAGTAAAATAATATAAATATATATAAAAAAATATTATTATGACATAGCTTGGTAGGTAACCAGTTATTTCTTATTTGTTTCTTTCTTCGAATATGTAGTGAAAAAATGATTCAAACAACAACAACAATATGTAAACCGAATAAAAACTCTATTGGCATTTTTTAAATATATATTTAGGTTTTCTTGAAATCCGTCCCGGAAGATTTCTGGTGCCTACCTACACTAGCCGATGAACAGAAAGACTTTGTCTGAAAGCATAAGCTCTACGCATAGATTAAATAAGTTAAACGAAAAATAACCTTCAGACGATAAAATACTACCTAAATCACACATAAACCTAACTAAATCGGGTTTATTTAAGTTTTGAGGTTAATTCACATTTTTCTCAATATCTTGAAAACCCCTGTTTTTATCACAAAAAAATCAATTGGTAAAAATCTTTTGAATATCGAAGAACCCTCCAAAACCACTCTGGCATTGACGCAACACTATACTGTGGTCCATACTTTCATGGGCATTCTCCTTTAACAACATCAGAATTTGCTGTCGCTTATTATACAATATAATAATTATTAACTGTAGCTCCCAGCCTCCCTCTCCCACACTAAGAGAACTTGTGTCGTGGGAGCTGGTACGATTATAAAAAATGGATTTACGCGAGGTACCGTAATTGTATAATAATAATAAAAATAACTAATTTAAATATAAGATATGAATAGTAAATCCACAGAGTACATCTAATGAACTAAATTTAAAAATAAATACATAAATAAATAGATACCTAACTATATCAATAAAAAAATAAGTTAAATAAATAAAATTATATGATACTATACTTACAATATAATGTAAATAAACAATAAAAGTGAAGTCCCATGTCCCCGTAGTGGGGTAAGGGGCAGATGCATTATGCATACATCTGTTTCACTGATCGATTTTCTTTAGGGACAAGTAGGTAGGTGATCAGCCTTCTGTGTCCTACCAGACCGAGACATTTTTTTTTTCTTCGTCTCCACCGGGAATCGAACCCAGGACCCCTCGGTTCTACGCTCACGCGTCAACCACTGTACCAAGGAGGCGGTCGTCGGTCGTCGAGGAAAAAAAAAAAATAATTTAATGTATTGAGACAAGAAGCTTTTCTGTTTGTGTGTAATTTAATGATTTTAAATAGCATGTAATAACTTTTTTAGCTTTAGAAATAGAAAAACTCTTAATGTTATCTACATTTTAAATTTATTTTATTATATAATATAAAGATGCCAATATATGGGTTCATGCGCTTAGCGAATGTTGTGTGTGTAGTTATGTTTGGAATTTTGAAGACACGCTTTTTTACAAGATCTTTGTAATCAACTAAATTTAAGATAGATTTATGTGTGGAAAGAGAGCTATAAAGGATCACAGAGCAAGTATGTAAAGGATGAAAAGCTGCCGCACCGTCAGAACGTCACTGTCTTTATAAACTTCAGAGGTTGGGTATCTGAAGGGCTTGCATAACATTGTTTTTAGGACCGCTCGTTGAGCTCTTTCAAGGCCGATAAGTGATGTTTTCGCAGCCCCGCCCCAAGAGTTAATACAATAGGTGATAATGGATTGGCAAAGAGCATAATAAACATTCCTAAGCAGATCAGTTTTAGCTGAATTCCGAAATTTTTTTATTATACCTGAAATTTTACGATCAGAGAGCAGATGTATGTGACTCTCAAGTTCAAATTTTCATCCAACATGATACCTGGGTATCATGTTGGATGAAAATTTGAAATCTTGATGACCTCTTTTAATTGAAAGATTAGCCGGCCTTGTTTGCGGAAACTCTATCATGTCGTATACTATCACGTCATATGGTAATTATACTTATTACGATATTTTTATATAAATAGAGACGCTAGTTGAAGCGATCATTCTAATTTCCCAATTAAGCTAAGGTTATATAACAAAGGTTAATTGCTACTTAGAAAATACCCCTACAAAAGCAGATTATAATACCTATAATATGACAAATATTTGTTTTCATTATTCAAAAGATACATTAGATAGCGACAGGGATCGCATCATCACCTATGTATTCTATTTACTTTAGAAACGCTTTTGAATCATCATAGATAGATTAAAATAGTACCAAACCGGAAATCAGAAATAGTTTGTTCAGAGAAGAGCCGATACCAAACTCTAGTTTTAAATCACTTTTAAGGGGACTAGAAGAGCTAAACGCGAGTTTTATAATGCTTTAAAGTATATGATTAATAACCTGCATTTTGTTATAATACTAAAACTTAATTATATAAGTACCTAGTAGTTTTGATCTGTAAAAATGTAAATTACAACTATTGCATTAAATTATAGCCATACATACGGGATTTTTTTTTTCATGAATTTAATTCATCTAATCTCACTAAGTCGTAAGTATAGTAATTATGTTAAATAGTAAAAAAAGGGGGAAATATCTTAAAATAAAAAAATAAATTGTACATGTCGAACATTTTTATTATTCATCACATAATATACACAAAAACATAAGAATTTAGTCGTAAACTAAAAATAACGTAAATACAAGTCATGTCATGCTCAATACATGGTATTGTACAATTCTTTTTAATTATCAGTATTGTGATTGACTGACTAACATTATCTTACAGACTAATTCTAAATGAAAAATATAAATCTAAAAAAAATAATAAGAATTGAGATTGGGACAGAACTTTCTGATATGAATACTACAAATTACATTTTTACCAAAAAACTCATATTCCATATTATATCAGACATAACACTGCACATGTAAAACACAATAAAAACCCTCATTATAACCGCCAAGTACTTTATTTGTAACATTGTATCCACAAGCCATCACATGCCTGCCCCAACATCCGAGGCATCGATACCCAGAAGAGCCAATTCATCCAACTCTGCTTTATTCCTCTCTGTCTTCTTCTCCACCGGGCTCTCCTTCTCCTTCTGATTATTCTGATTCTGCAGATTCTGGTTCTGTTGATTCTGATTCTGCTGCTTCTGTCTATTATTTTTCTGGTTGCGCTTGTTGGACATCATGGGCACGTGAGTGTCATAGAGCTGGGGCCTCGGGAACAGCGGCGAGTTGAGGTCGAAGGGCATCATCATGGGGGGTTGGCCCAGGAGGCTCAGTTGGGGGAACTGGGGCATCACACCACCGAGGCTGAGCCCCGGGAAGCCCGGGATCCCCTGGAGCCCTTGGAACATGTCCTGCTGGCTCATTTCTTGTTTCACTTCTGACGGGAAGATTATGTCGAGCGCATCTTGGAAGTCTTTCGGTAAGTTTACCGGCGGCTGCGTGCCTCTGTAGGTGAGAAAGAAATTTAAAGATTATTTATTTGGACAACAAAGTGTATATGTAATCAATAAAATAAATTAATTTTATTTAGTTCTCACAACATTAGCAGGTTTCAAAACTTAATAAGTCACTAGCAGTTTAACGATGACATTGTTATAGTTGCATATTATTAATGTTAAACAAGAAAATATCGCATCGCAGTGTTTGCTGTTACATATTAACAATTCCAAACTAATCAACATATTAATTATATTTTTTGAGGCGAAGGATAAATATTATTTTGATAAAGAACCACAATGCTAGACTGATTATGTTTTTCTTGTAAAACCTTGATGATAATTTTTAGCACAAGAGTTACAGTTATTAACAATATTTATCACATATTATATACTTTAGTTTCATAGCATTCAAATGCTTTATAAATAAATTTTTTTGCTATTCGTTTATAATATTACTATTACTTAAAAATAAAAAGAAATACTATCAATATTCTTTTATTTGTGTGAGAAAATGGATAATATATTAAATAAATCCAAAAATGTGTTAGCGATTTATTCACACGTACACGGTTACATGTGTGCGTGTGTAATGTGTACATGCGGCGACATGAGCGTAGCGCACTATGTGTGTATGCAGGTGCATGTATCTGTGTATGTGCGTCTATGCGTACAGCGGCACGGGTGTGCGGGCGCGGGCGGGGCCAGCAGGAAGGCTTGTGTGTATGTACACGTATGGCGGGCGTGGCGCACTACGTGTGTGTACATGTGCATGTATCTGTGTATGTGTGTCGAAGCGCACAGCGGCACGGGTATGACGGCGGGCAGGGAGCAGGAAGGTTTGTGTACGTATGTACACGTATGGCGGGCGTGGCGCACTACGTGTGTGTACATGTGCATGTATCTGTGTATGCGTGTCTGCATACGTACGGCGGCACGGGCGTGGCGGCGGGCGGGGGCTGCGCGAGCGGGGCGGGGCCGGGGGCGGGCGCGGGCGGCGCGGGGGCGGGGGTGGGCGGGGCCAGCAGGAAGGCGCCGGGCAGCAGCCCGCCCACGAGCCGCGCGGCCGCCTGCTCCTGCTCGCGCTCCAGCTGCGACTTCGCTATCTTCTCCTTGAACTCCGCCACCTGAGGTTGGGTACAAAATTATATTATGTAGTTATTTACTTCTGTATAAATAGGGCTGGAAGAGACTATTCTCCACGACACAGGTAATCCTATGTAAAGATTAGTGCATTGTAATATTTTTCGGAATGTTTTAGTAACAATAAAGATTTTTGTATTTGTTTTGTTTTTTTTTTATATAATATAATAGCGGTGTTAAATCCCGTTGCTATGGTAACGGATTATAAAATCGTCGTAAATTGTGAAGAGGGGGGATTGAATCGGCCCGTTGCTATTGACACGCTTGTTTGAAAACGTATTTTTATGATCACAGTATCACAATATGATTTTCATATCCAGTAAGCATCTATTTTAGAACGATATTTTATACACATTTGATATTACGGTCAGAAGAAGTGTTCTAATAAGAATTAACTATACAAAATATATCAATTTTTTATTTAAGATTCATACACACGGACACACCACGCTACTTGTTTCTTGAATATATCATTAAAATATGTTTCTTTCTTTATGCTCAAGTCACAAAATTATATTGAACGAGAAACAACCAGACAAAGAGAATCAGAATTATAATTTTAAACGATACATACCTGTCACTATCGGTGATGATAGCGAAAATGATAAAATTTTTACATTATTCTAATGAAATAAGAATCTATTTAAAATTAAGACAAAAGCTTTTATTGAAATACAACATTTCTAAATTTATTGAGAAATGTGAACCAATGTTGTAAAAAATTTACTTTTTCAAGAAATGGTTAGTTTCGTTACTAACCATTTCTTGAAAAAGTAAATTTTAGTAAGTGACTATACAAAATATTCTAGTACCAAATAGCAATGTACCTAAATATCTATATTGCAGCAAACAAATTAGTTTTTATAGTATCTTATATATAAGTAGCGACAGCGTAGCGATATGCGAAGCTTTCTAATACTACTTCAGTGTTTAAATATATGCACATTTAAGCCTTTGAGCTCCTAATTGTTTGTTTGTTTGAACGCGCTAATCTCGGGAACTACTGGTTTGAAAAATTATTTCGGTGTTAGATAGCCCATTTATCGAGGAAGGTTATAGGCTATATATCATCACGCTACGACCAACAGGAGTCGAGCCACGTGGGTGAAACCGCACGGAGCAGCTAGTATGTTATAAGCTTTCAAAATATATACTCAACTGGCGGTCCACCCCGGCTTCGCCCGTGGTACATATTTACGTTTTCTCTACATAATAACCATCCTCGTACTTCAAGGAATATAATAAAAAGAGAATTATCGAAATCGGTCCACCCGTTCACGCGGGATGCCGTGACAACACGAAACGGGTTTCCTTTTTTATAATATATACGTAGATATATCATTCAACAAGATGGATTAAAGAGTGGCAATGGAAAAATTGCAATAAAAAAGCGAAAAATAATGACAATGCATATGTTTTCTTTGTGTTGTTTAAAATAGAAGTTCTAGTGCATCTAAATAAAGGAAGAAAAGCTAGACATGCAGAGAAAAAACAAAGCTATATATGTATTTTAAAAATATATACTTACATAGATCTTCTTAAGCCAAAAGCAAGAACTTAAAAAAGTAGAAGAAACTAACCTTCTTCTGTATCTCCGCGTCGATCTCTTGCTGTCTCTTCTTCAACGCTTCGTCGCCTTCTTTTTTCTTCTCTTCTTCCTTCTTCTGCTCTTCCGTCTTCGACTTGCCGAGGTGTTTGTATACCGGCATTTTCCCTTGAAGTATAAATATAGATATTCAATTCATATGACAGATTTTATCAATCTAATATCTAGATTTTCTCTTTTGCTTATGAATCCCAATTATATTTTGTAATAATTTAAGTACTTACTATTAACTGTTATAAATAAATAAATAACTTATGTATTTGCAACTGAAATGTCAGAGATACATAAATGATAAAATACAGACATACATTTTTGGCAGGTTTTAACGATTAAAATAAAACAATATATTATACATATTATATACTAATTATAATTTTTTTATTTAAATAAAAAAAAAGTTGTGACAGCAAGTAAGCAGCTAATTTTTTGATATGACATGTAGAATCGAACCCCACCAACAGATAAAAAACAATTATCTAAATATTTTTTAATATTATTTTTTCACGTAACATCAGTGTACTCACCTATAAAGGGCATCTTCCGTATCTCCGGCTTCTTCACATCGGGCGTCGGCGAGTCCCTCCGCTCCTCTTGCTTCTCCTCCCTTCTCTTGTCTTCCCGCTTCTCCTCTCTCCTATCGTCTCTTCTCTCCTCCCTCCTGTCGTCCCTTCTCTCTTCTCTTCTGTCATCGCGGTGTCTGCTTTCCGTCCGGCGATCCGCTGAACGGGAGCGGCGTATGGATTCCCGCCTGTATATTCGAATATTTAATACTAGGTTTCCGCCCGCGGCTTCGCCCGCGCAGTCAAAGAAAAACCCGCATAGTTCCCGTTCCCGTGGGAATTCCGCATTTCGTCATTTTCCCGGGATAAAAAGTAGCCTATGTCCTTTCTCGGGTATCAAAATATCTCCATACCAAATTTCATGAAAATTGGTTCAGTAGTTTAGGCGTGATTGAGTAACAGACAGACAGACAGAGTTACTTTCGCATTTATAATATTTGTATGGATTATTTACATGCAAAACATCACAATATTATAATATTGCGAAGGAATGAGTCATTATACCACATATTTGGATAAAATTGTTTATGGATAGATATGAATAGGAATAAATTAAGGCAGTCAATTTGAGCAGTGCTTTCCTTTACATTAAAACAAATTAATACATTTGACAAATTCGTAAGTAATTAAACTAGAAACGAAATCAATTTTATCATTCTAGGATTATCTCATAGAGAGTAAAGATAGATAGAAGTATGTAACATTCACGGTTAAAAGGGACGTTAATATCACGTAAAATTAGAAAAAAGTATGGTACAAATATTCAAATCTATGAAAAAAGAACGGTCGAAATAAAACCGGCCAAGTGCGAGTCGGACTCGTGCACGAAGGGTTCCGTATTAAAGTTTCCTCCTCCTTAATATATCCCATTAAGGGGGAGGGAGGAGGCTTTATATATTTTTTTTAATTTTTAGTATTAGTTGTTATAGCAGCAACGGAAATACATCATTTGTGAAATTTCACGGTTTATGAGATACAGCCTGGAGACAAACAGACAAACAACGAAGTCTCAGTAATAGGGTCCCGTTTTACCGTTTCGGTACGGAACCCTAAAAAGAAACCAAATTATGATTTTTTTAAATAATAATTTTGAAGTTGATCTACACCATACATTTTTGCTGTAAATTACTAAATAAATATGACTGACTGAGATGATACTAATAACTTAATAAGCTTACGAAAACAACATAATATTAAAAAAATTAAAAGAAAAACAAAATAGGACGAAGGAAATATTCAACACGAGGTAATTGAATAAAGTCATTATTTCATTCTAAATATAATATATCAGTTCACAGGAAAATTCTGGCCAATAAATAACACAATAATATGTGATAAGAGGTCAACCGTATTATAATTTTGCATATAAATACTGGACGATGCAACGAGCACGTATCACAGTGTTTCAAACCCGTCAAGATGTACCGCATATTTATTTTGCTGTGTACATTCCATGTGTCACATGGCTTTTTTTTCTGTTACCAACTGCAGGTGCAAGTGGCGCAACTACAGCAGAGCGTCTACAACTTGCAGTCGCAGCTAGCGAACGAACGTGCGACCTACCAACGGCAGGTAGCGCAGGTGCAGCAAAATGCGGCTGTTACATCGCAGAACGTACAAACACAATTAAATCAGTGCCACCAACAAAAGAATCAACAGGCTGCGTCACATCAGCAACAAGAACAACAACTTAAACAACAGATAACGCAACTACAAGCGAATTTGGCTGAACAACAACGGGCCGCACAAGCAGGAACGCAATGCCAGCAACAGCTAGGCGCTCTACAGCAACAAGTAAACACGTTGCAAGCAAAAGAACAAGAACTTAAAAAGCAGATAGAAGAGCAGCAGCGGAAATTGCTTGAACAAGAACAAAACGCAAAATTACAACATGATCAGTGCCAACAGCAACTACAGCAACAGATCGCGTTGCAAAAAGAGCTAGAAAATAAAATGAAGGATCAAGAACAACAGTCACAGAAAAACTGCGCAGAAGCTAAAGAAAATATCACACAAACAGAACGAGCTAAGTATCAGCAAGAACTACAGAAACAGCTAGATTTACTAAAGCAACAAGAAAATACAATGAAACAACAAGAACAAGAGTTACAAAAGCTCCGAGAGAGGGTGCTCGAGTTGGAAAAACCTTTGTCCCCCAACAAAATTCCTCGAAGCAAAACTTTTGATCACCTCGGCTCGTTTTTGAACGAATTGGACTTTTTACAATGTTATATCGAGGTTTCCACAACTGTGGCTCAAGATTCCTATAAACTTACTTACCGTCTGCCGAAAAAACTCACCGATGACGATTTGGAAGTTAAAATTAATAACAGAGTGATTTACGTAAAGGGCAGTGAAGGTTCGACAGTTTTGTTTGAAAGCGTTGAATTATTGCCGGCCGGTTTAAATGTGAAATCGACCGATTGGCAGTTGCGGGGAGATAATATGGAAATATTTATTCCATTTAACCTGTCTGAAACTGGCAATAAAATTAAATCATGTATTGCTGATAATCCACCAATTACAATAGAATCTCTAGAGAGTACTCTTATCTTCAATTATAGAAAGAAACCATAATAGCACTGAACACATAGCATTGCATAACCATGGCTGATAAATCTAAATTCATTAATCTCTTTTTAATAAAAAGTATCAAAGCAAAACTGTGTATACAAATTATTTGAAATCTTCCCTAAAATGATTTTTAATTATTTTACTTATACTTTCATCTTCCAGTATCGTTGACATTTTTCATTTGATATTGAACTTAATTATACTTTTAATATAAAATTACGATATTTTTATATATAAAAAAAAAACGCTAGTTGATGCGATCATTATATTTTCCAAATTAAGCTAAGGTTATGACAAAGGTTAATTGCTACTTAGAAAATACCCCTACAAAAGCAGATTATAATACCCTATATGTAATATGACAAATATTTGTTTTCATTATTCAAAAGATACATTGCATAGCGACAGGGATCGCATCATCATCTATGTATTCTATTTATTTTAGAAACGCTTTTGAATCATCATAGATAGATTAAAATAGTACCAAATCGGAAATCAGAAATAGTTTCTTCAGAGAAGAGCCGATACCAAACTCTTTAGTTTTAAAACACTTATAACAAAATATTGTTTCACACATAATTATAGAAGAAAGATTAGATGGTTGGTTCATAACGATTTTACTCAAATTTCACAGATAGCTACACTACCTAAGACTTAAGAGACAGTTTCCCAAGCGGAGACGGAACGTAATACTACATAGTTGTCAGCCAGCGGCTTCGACCGTGTAGACAACGATAAAGTTCCTAGCGTTCCCGCATAGCACAGTTCCTACTCCCCTGGGATTTCTCAGGTCCAAATTTGAAATAAATCCATGCAGTACTTTTTGAGTTTAGCCCGGATATACACACAGACAAACAGATAATCAAACAGACAAAAATTCTTAAAACTATATTTTTGGCTTCGGTATCGATCTATAGATCACGCCAAGTATTCTTTAAAAAAAAATCAATGTACAGTTTTGACTTTCCTACGATATAATTCTAGATTTAATAACATATGAACTACAAAATGACTGAATTTACATTCATGTCCTTGAAGTATTTAAGACAATGATAAAACATCCGGCTGACTCAAATGACCTGATGAATATCGGAATAAAACTGTCTCAGTATCTTGATTATCTGAGCTTAATTGGAATGCATTAATTTTCGTTACGTTAGAGCTAGCGCGCAAGAGCAACTTTTGTCTCCGCAACTATTTTGTCTCTCCCACCTATGGGCTAGTATGAAAGTGTGTGCACGTAGCGACGCAACTCCCCATAGAGTTGATGGGAGAGACAAAATAGTTGCGGAGACAAAAGTTGCTCTTGCGCGCTAGCTCTTATACAGAAGGATGGATTAACAGATGACAGCAAACAAAATTATAGATTGACCTACGTTTTTAGGGTTGTGTACCGAAACGGTAAAACGGGAGCCTATTACTGAGACTTCGTTGTTTGTCTGTCTCCAGGCTGTATCTCATAAAACGTGACAGCTACAAAGCTGAAATTTTCACAAATGGTGTAATTACGTTGCCGCTATAAATTGTATAACAACAAATACTAAAAATTAAAATATATGTATATTAAGGAGGGGGTCCCCATAGTAAGGAACCCTTCGTGAGCGAGTCCGACTCGCACTTGGCCGGTTTTGTTTAAACATTATCTACATATTATTATCAAATTTTTCGCGGACCGTATAAACTTGACACTGATGATAACGATGTAACGGTGAGATAATCTTGCTAATTATTTATTTTAAACACTTTATTGTGCTGCTAACATAACAATAGTAGGTACAATAAAAACTTAAACAGTTAAACATAAATAGACACACTTATCTATACTAATATTATAAAGCTGAAGAATTTGTTTTTTTTTGTTTGAACGCGTTAATCTCAGGAACTACTGGTCCGATTTGAAAAACTCTTTCAAAATGCTATAGGGTATATCATCACGCTAAGACCGCGAGGCACAGCTAGTATGTATATTAACAAAGCCATAACCAATCTCTGGAAAGTCCAATATGGAGTTCATCACTCCATATCACAGGGGAAAACCAGTGTAAATTAATAATAAGGCGTTATCTAAGACGTATTAATAAGTTTATTCACTGTAAACAATTACAAATTCCCCAAGGTTCTTGATATAAATATTAGCTTTTAATATACTTAAATACTTTACACTTTAAATATTGCTCTTTTAAAAAATCCAAGTTTCATCACTGGCCGCGAATGTTCATCACGACGCCACTAGCCCATACAACAGTACCCAAACCCGGATAGTGAAAAAATAAGTGACGAAAATATTTTTGTTAGACTGACTGACAACTTTGGCTTATCATGTGAAGAAAGTGATTGACGGAAGATTTAGTTCAGGATACATCGCCCAGTTAACGCCGTCGCGCCTTACGGTCCACACGTCGCGTACAGTCTTTTTTCATGTAACTTACTTTTTACTCGCAAGTTTATAATTACCCCACATTGTCTCAGTTATCACTTATCACAATCGTTAAAGTGCTACAACAATCCTTAAAATCAGTGCAGTATAAATAAAGTAATATCAACTAAGTGCAGTTAAAAGTTATAATTTAAACGCGTTGCTAAGCCGATCACTCGCTGAGTCGCTCCGCTTATGACTCACCGCTCCGCTTGTGCGCATGACCTCACCGCGTGACTGTGCTTACACACTGTGAGGCATACTGACTGTACTGTACGTGCAAAACAAATTAATAAGTGATTTTTGTAAAATAACTTGACTAAATAATAACCGATTAATAAATAAACCATCTATTTATACGTGATAAAATAGTGTATAATTAATATTGTGTCATAAAAACTGAATAATGTCTTCTCAAAAAAACTGCTCAGCCTGCCTTCTCGCAATCAGAGATAAAAACTATTTAACCTGCGCCTCAGAGAATTGTGATAAACTATTTCATCTCCTCTGCGTCAGCCCTACGGCTTTAACAACAGAACAAAAGACGCGTTTTATATGTCCTAATTGTCAAGCTACATTAAAAAAAGGCGGGGATAACTCAACAACCCCGGTGCGCACTTATGCAGTGGAGGACAATATAACCAAACGTAAGAAAATCAGCAAATTTAGTAGCCCGCAGTCTGGTTCTATGGCTGCCGTTCAACCAGCTGGGTCTCTTGACATGCAAACTCTTGCCGAAGAAATGAGACTGCTCCGTCAGTCCATGTCTAGTTTTAAAGTTGACTTGGAAAGGGTTGTTACCACACTGAACAATTACCAGGCCCAACTAGAAGGAATTTCTGCAAAAATTGAAAGCCAAGACGTGAAAATTAAACTTATTGAAGATAAGTATCGTGAAAACGAAGATCTCCAAATAACTATATCCCAACTAAAACAACAACTCGATAATAAATCACAATCCATGCTTACAAAATCTATAGAAGTGATTGGAATTGAAGAAATGCCTAACGAAAATCCCGTGCATATTGCTCTAACCTTAGCTAATAAAATTGGTCTAAACATGTCAGAGGCGGACCTTGACAGTGTTTCTAGATCTGGAACACGCAGACGGCTAGAGAAGACCGATAGCAATATCCAGGATCTTACTGCTCCTCGACCGCTTACGATCCACTTTACAAGAAAAATAATGCGCGACGAGTTTTTAAAATCCGGTAAATCAAGGAGAAATCTCGTGAGCAAGGATATAATTGGTCAAGGCCAAGAAAGAAGGGTATACATTAACGAAAGGCTCACAAGGGATAGAAGACTGTTGTTTCGTGAAGCGCGTAAATCAGCCATTACCCACTCTTTCAAATATTGCTGGATCAAAAACGGAACTATTTATTTTCGAAAATATATAGGGAGCCCTGCAATTCCAATTCATTCCTATGATGACCTCCATCGGATCTGCCCTCCCAAGTCAGACTAAAAATATAAATCTAAATAGTAAGATAACTCTAAGGAAACCAATCCATGCGTACATTCCTGTTTTTACTTTAAATTTGATATTCTTCTTTTTTGTTTATTTTATTAGTAATTCAATGGTATATTCTACACTACTACAGATTATTCTTAAAAGCAATAATTTATTATTTACAGTTTTACTAGATCCAAATTTTTATAGTCTTTTATTGTATAGATACTTTTGTCTCAATTTTTATAATGCCGATGAAGATATAAATCGGAGCTTGTTTACTGTACTAATCTTTTGTTGGTTGATTATTGAATCTGTTGTAAGCTTAAATGTTGACACTTTATTTACACTTCCATGGTTATGTGAAAATGCTATATTTGTTGTTGTTATTTGTACACTGTTGAGTGTCAAGCCCTGTATTAGTTTTAATTGTTCCGTGGTGTTTATGGGTTTTAAATGGTTGGTGGTCTTGAATCTGTCTGTTTGCATCACACTTTGGTACTATCTCATTCTTAGTTATCTCTCTATGGTTTGCTGGAACTTAATTCTCTTTTCAAATTCATCTAACTATAAAAAAACATAATAATGATTGACTTACGAGTTATTCAGGACATAGATAGTTCCAGTAATAAAATATGTCAAATTAAAGATTCACCAGAATTCTGCACAGATATTCTTTCTCATTCAGACCTCAATGTGATTGCAACCAACATAAGAAGTCTTAATAAGAATTTTGACAGCTTTTTAATAACTATGGCTCGTACCAAAATTGAATTTGACGTTATAATTCTAACCGAGTGCTGGCTGACTCCTCATTCTATCATCAACCAAATGAATAACTATAACTCGTTCCACACGTCAAAGCATAGTAATAGAGCTAGCGGAATAGTGATTTACGTAAAAAATAATTTAACAGCTATAGCAAGGGAACTCGAAATTACCGATTGTGTAAACCTATACATTGAAATATCTGATTTCTTTTCAATCCTTGCGGTTTACAGATCACCCTCTTTAAATCCAAACCTTTTCCTTCAATCTTTATCTCAAACCTTACGTTGTCAAAAAAACTTTCCTTGTCACATCTTCACCGGAGACATAAATATTGATATACTCCCCACATCACAAACACAAGATACTTCTTCTGAATATCTTTGTATCATGGCTGAACTAGGTTATGAAAGTGATATCAACGTCCCTACTCACAATAAAACATGTCTCGACCATATATTCACTAAAACTCAACTCGATAAAATCCCAATAGTTTGTAAATCAGATGTTACCGACCACGATCTTGTTATGTTGGGGATTAGTAACAGTAAACATAAAATCTCGAACTCGAAACGCATTCATAAAAAAATAAATATAGACGCCGTGAAGCAAGATCTTCTTCTGGTGGATTGGAGTCAGGTCCTTAATTGCAATTCAGCATCAGTTGCAGCCGAAACTTTCATGACGAATATTACCGACATCATAGGAAAACACTCTAGTATGAACATAATCAGCCGTTCTAAAAACACTCTAAAGCCCTGGATGACTCCAGGTTTAATCCGATGTGGTAGGCACAAAGACAAATTACATTCCGAATTGCGAAAGGACCCCGAAAACCCCATAAAAAAGCGAATTTTCTCACGCTACAGAAACTTTTACATCTCTCTCTTGCGACGTCTCAAAGATGAATTCGACAGCAAAACACTTTCTGAAAATAAAAATAACCCCCGACCTTACTGGGAAGCCATAAAACGCATAGCACATTTAAATAGCTCAAAAACTTGTTCTTCTGGCCTTTTAAATATCAAAACCGATCCTCTTGAATCGGTAAACATTTGCAACAATTATTTTTCAAATATCGGTCAAAATCTTGCTACTTCAAAGCTAAATCAATTGAATACCACAGAAGAATCTCTTGCTTCAAACTTCATTCCATCGAATTCTCCGGTTGACTCGTTCTTTTTGAACCCTACGGACGAAAAAGAAGTCCTGGACATCATTAATGGTCTTTGTAGAAATAGCGCACCAGGATACGACAATATAAATAATGATTTTATAAAAAAGATAGCGAGCTGCATATTGTTACCCTTGACATCAATCATTAATCTCAGCATGTCATCAGGTGTTTTCCCGGAGGTATGGAAATCTTCAATTATTACCCCGATACATAAATCTGGTCCCGCTTCGGAACCTAGTAATTTTAGACCAATCTCTCTACTTCCCAGTTTTTCCAAAATTTTGGAAAGATGTGTAAACAAAAGATTGGTCTCTTTTCTGGAATCACATAACCTCCTAGCTGGGCATCAGTATGGCTTCCGTAAAGGAAAATCTACTGAAAATGCCGTCTCTGAGTTAGTGAACACAATAAGCTCTTCCCTAGACAGCGGGCAGGTATGTGTTGGAGTATTTCTTGATTTGAGTAAGGCCTTCGACACCGTCTCAGTTCCAATCTTGATTAGGAAATTGGAAGGTGTTGGTATAAGAGGATGTGCACTGGATTGGTTCAGAAGCTACCTTCAGGGAAGAACGCAGCGTGTGAGAATTAACTCGTACATTAGTTCGCCAGATCGCGTCACGTTTGGTGTTCCCCAAGGGAGCATTCTCGGACCGATCCTCTTCCTAATATACTTAAACGATCTCATTTCTCTCCCTCCTACCGATGCAAATATTATATGTTATGCAGACGATACTGCGATTTTATTTCATGGCCCAAGCTGGGCTGAAGTTTTTCATAAAAGCCAAAAAGGTATGTCCCAAATTATGTTGTGGCTTAATAATAATCTCCTCTCCCTCAATGCTACCAAGACGAAATTTCTATGCTTTCATAAAACCAGGGCAACAGCTCCTAAATCTCTCCCAAAATTTTTCATTCACATGTGCGGTAAATCTACTCACCACGATAGCCGTGGCAGCAGCTGTAATTGTGATCAAATTACCAGGTCAGATTCTATAAAATACCTTGGTGTTATACTGGACGAAAAACTCACCTTTAATGAGCATATTAACGCCATGTCAACTCGAACAAGACGCCTGATTTATATAATGAAAACTCTCAGAACCAAAGTCGATAAACACCAACTTATGACCATATATAAGGTATTATGTCAATCATTAATAACCTACTGCATTTCTGTATGGGGAGCCGCCTCAGCCTCGGTTATTATCAAACTAGAGAGAGCTCACCGTTCCATTTTAAAAGTTATGCTGCGAAAGCCCCCAATCTATCCTACAGTGTCTCTCTACAGGGATGCTAATGTTTTAAATGTTAGAGGACTTTATATTTTACATGCAATCATCTCAATGCACAAAAAACTCTTAAAATCTAACTTTTACTCCAATACATCGAAACGGCTATTAAGAGCACCAACCCCATTGACCAAATGTTTCTTTTCCAAACGTTTTCAAAATTTTATGTTCCCATACTTGTATAACAAATTCAGTAAACTTGTTAACTTCCGGCAATACACATTACTCAATATTAAATCTAAATTGATAAGCATTCTAGTGTCCAAAGACTATAAGCAGACAGAACAGATTCTAAGAATACTTTAACTGTACAATTGTGTAAATAAGCATATAACTTTTATTATGTATTATTAGTATTATTTTAAGTGACCATACCGTACTGATGTTCAAAGTTGCATTGTATTAATGTATTATACGTGTTGGACCCTATGTGAACCTCCATTTTTATTGTATAATCGTTTTATGGCCCCGCGAGACAGGCTGTGCCTAGTGCGGGGTCCGCTGTCGTAATCTGTACTCATTTTAATAACCCTCTTTTGGCAAATAAATATAATTTTATTTATTTTTTTATTTTTTTTTTTTTTTGCAAGTGACTACTATCAAGCTGATTTTCCGTTTGTAGCTTTATTTTGATGAGACACCGAATAATTTCGTGTACGAAACTCTCGATTGTGGTAGCTAATGGAGATAACAAGGATAAAATTTTTTGATTTGATGGTTCTCAAATATTTATTACGCAATTTGTAGGACAATATGTCTGTTGAATTATATAAACATTAATTAAGTGAAAACAAAAAAATCAGCTTGTTAGTAATCATTTATGATGACCTCGTTATCGATACACTTTGGAAAGGGGGACTCTTTGAACCAACCATAGATTTTGTAGGACAAATATTTTTTCGAATAATTTAGGTAATTATCTTGAGATTGAACAAAAAAAAAACTCAGTTAGTAATAAAATATATTTGAGAACCATCAAATCAAAAATTTTTATCCTTATTATCTCTGTTAGCTACCACAATCGAGACTTTCGTACACGAAATTATTGGGCGTCTCATCATCAAAATAAAGCTACAAACGGAAAATTAGCTTGATAGTAGTCACTTTCAAAAATGGGCGATGTATCCTGAACTAATTCACTTTTTCTCTATTCAAAACAATAAAAGAAAATTGTCCTTTTTCTTTATTGTATCATTTCAAACTACCTACAATGTAAAAGTTTAAGTTTAATTTTCTATTCGAACTTTAATCCAATGCGCTTTACAATACATATTCATGCCAATTAAATACTCACGTAAACTTGAATCGATTTATCGTGAGTATCGAGCACCGATTCGTGTGGATAAATCATTACTTACGTCCAGAAGACAAAACACTTTTATTTTGTGAAAAGTATAATCAACTGCAACCATTATTATAACTGATATACAATAAACAACTGGAGACTCACAATCACGCTCAAAACTCTGCCCTACACATAAGGCAGAGTTTTCTAATGAGCGATACAATAGACTTTGAACACTACTGACACGAAGTAAGGTGTTCATTTCAATTGATGTTTTATACATGGCGGATGGCGAGCTATATCCATTTTAATAGGCGATTTTAATTTCAATACGTCAATGTAATCTCTATATAAAAAAGAATCCCTATTTCCCTTGGTTGGCATCACGCGTGAACATCCGTTTGCTTGAAGTACGAGAATGGTTCTTATGTAGAGAAAACTTAAATATGTACCACGGGCGAAGACAAATAAACTGACCGGTCGCTAGTTGTTCGCTCCCGGCCGCGCTCGGGCGCGTGTCGTCTTGCTTCTTCCAACTGACCCAGTTTTATCCTGCAAATAATATATTTTATGTTGAAATACTATATTATAACATAATAAGATATTTGATAGTGAGCGAAATATTAGAAACATTTTTTGGAAATTTGGACAATTATTGAAAATGACTCTGTAAAAAGTATCAACAATCTATATTCTATACTAATACCCTGGACACTCCATACAAAATTATCGTTTTGACAGTCACACTGTAGAGACTGCAAATGTGTGTGTTAACGCTTTATGGTTGGCACATTTGTGACTAGCGTAAAAAAAATTCGCGTTTTTCTCTCTCTGAAATACATCCGTAAACAGCACAATATCTAACCATTTTCTACGAAAAACGATAATCACAAATCCAAAATAATAAAATTACTTTAAGTCAATTTGATTAATGTTGTCAATCTTCGTTGCGTATCGTCCTTGCAGAAAAATGCGGACCATTTTTAGGCTGATCGTGCGGGGTGAGGTAAGTAATAATTAATTTTGGCGGGAGGCGGAGAGTGTCCGTTCTGTAGCGTTTAGCTACTATTATGTATTCTGTGCTAATATTATAAAAAAGAAAGATTTTTATGTAAGTTTATTTGTAAGGAATTTGCTCAAAAATACTGGAACTAGAGACTACTGAAGCTTTGCAATAATAAATTTATAAGTTATCAGGATAACACATGTGCTAAAGAAATATCCCACCAAAAACATAAATGTAAAAATTGGAGCCGAGTTCAATCGTTGACTTAATTTGCCAAAAAAGAAATGAGATCTAAATGTGTGCCAAGTTCTGCAGACAGTCCAGAAATTTATTTACAAAAATGTATTAAGTTCTTAGGTTGACTGAAAACTTAATTGTTTTATTTTCCCTTAGAGAACAATGTTTATTCCAAAATATAACTTTTTTAATTTGAATAATATAATTATTTTCACAAAGCAAACAACTAATGACCTATTGAACCCCATAATTTGATGAGGCTAGTTTTTAGAACCTCACAAAATATAAACAGTATGTAAAACTAGCCTCATCAAATTATGGGGTTCAATAGGTCATTAGTTGTTTGCTTTGTGAAAATAATTATATTATTCAAATTAAAAAAGTTATATTTTGGAATAAACATTGTTCTCTAAGGGAAAATAAAACAATTAAGTTTTCAGTCAACCTAAGAACTTAATACATTTTTGTAAATAAATTTCTGGACTGTCTGCAGAACTTGGCACACATTTAGATCTCATTTCTTTTTTGGCAAATTAAGTCAACGATTGAACTCGGCTCCAATTTTTACATTTATGTTTTTGGTGGGATATCATTACTTTTTGTACAGAAAATTACTCTGCAAATTTGATTTACTTTATAAATATAATACTTTTTATATACGATTTTTTTTTCTTGCGGTTTCTCTGTATGGTTTGTTTAGTATTATTTTCTATATTTTCTTGTATGTTATGAATGTCAGCGCACATTGCCCCGTCATTATCTGCAATTTTTTAAACTCGTTTTCTGTTTAAAAGATTACATGATTTTCTAAACATCCAGCGTGAATTTGTACACACACTATTACCAAGATGCAAAGATCGTTGTAGAAGAATCGTCGCCTTACTCCATGACGTTACGGTATTGCCATGACGCGATCTTGAAATTTTACTCTAAACGCGCCTAAAGATGTTTCACTCATATTAATATTACGCAAATTAAATCATTTCGACCTTCGACGAAGCCTTCTTCCATTACACCATTTATGGTAATTATTTTTGCATGCTTGTATTGGCTAAACATGTTTGTGCTTTATTAATATAATTGTATCACCATTGAATACCATGTTTAAAGCAAAATAAAGATTTTATTTATTTATTTATTTATTTACACTGAAATTAAAACTAAACTAAACACTCATAAATAAAGAATAAATAAATGTGATTATGTAAAATTATATATTATTTTTAACTGTATGGGCAATAAAGGCAATATTTTTATTACAATTTTCTTTTATTATACGTTTAATAACCAAGTTTTGAATAAAGAAATCATGCAATCGAAGTAATCCGCCCTAGCGATACTAGCGCGAGTGAGTGTGATGTCAGAGGCGCTTCGAATCTACAGACGTTTCGTCCTAAAATATGTAAACTTCAATAATCTATATCTCAGTCATTTATTGATGGATTTCAAAATTTTTTTCGGCCACTGATTAGTTTTGATCTATTTTTTAAGACTAGTAAGGTGAATATACTATTTTCTTTTTTTTTAAACTTTTCCATTTTTCCATACAAACAAAATTTATGTCATTGAAAAAAAAATTAAATACAAATAAATTCAGTATTTTCTGATTTTTTCCTATGTACACTCACTATTACCTAGTTGATTACAAAATTTGAACTTTCTAGGTCATCTGGAAGTGGGTTAGGTTTTGTATATGTCTATAAGTCAGTCAGTCTTAAAAATTGCGATTTTTGGATATTAATATCTACGCAACTGTTTAATCTGTATTTATGAAATTTAAGGTTCTTGTTTATCTTGAGGTCCTCTTGATATGTACCAAATTTGGTTTGTATAACTTAAATAGTTTTCGAGTTATAAGGGGGTGAAAAGTGGCTCGAAATGGTTCGTGTAAATATACACACGGCTGCTGCTCGCCAGTTCTCTTCGCTTGAACTCGGCTTGACACGCTGCCGCGTGTCTAGATGTACTTGACTTTGCCGGGGGGTTCACAATGAAAAATGAAAATGCGCGAATGAAACCGCGCGGCAGAGCTAGTAGTAAAGCTATACTGTTAAATCTTGGAAGTGATATTCAAAATTCTAATAGATATTATTTTGCCACACACTCAGTCCCTAAAAATGTGAATAACACAACAGTTATAATATTTCGTTTTTAATTTATTGAAGTTATACTTATTCTTTTGGCGCGATGGAGAAAAATGATGAGAGTGAATTTTTACGATGCGCGCGCACACCGACACCTAAATTTAACAGCATGAAGTTAGTTCTAGGTGGTATGAAAATTGATAACTATGTTCAAGTTGTATATTCTAGTATTTTTTCCATGCGCCAAAGAAGTATAACTTCTAACGCGTGTACATAAGTACACACACTCTTTTTTAAGCTATTGCATAGCTTCTATCGCGGGCCTTGAGCGCGGGGACCGAATCGAGAAATTCCGTAACGAAAAAACCTCACGCTCCCCACTCAGACGGGCGGAGGTGTGGCTTGAAGGCATAGCATGCAATAGCTTTACCGCAGCAGTCCCCGATTGCCATACGTCTTTTTTTTAATTGTGTATCTAGTGCATAGAATGGAACCTGTTAGCCAACGCGTCAAAGTGATGTCTATCAGCCCGGCGCCGCTCGTTGAGCGACGACATTAGTTCTTGCACGCGCGGGTCGTGAGCGTCCAACTTCAACTTCTTGCTTTTCTTACCTGCAAATAATTATTTTATTATATACGAGGTTGTTAAATAATTGGATTTTGTTCGGGACTATGTCTGTGTAGGATACAAGTCCTTTCATTTTGTCTACTTAATGTAATTTTACTCAATTGAATAATGACTCAATTACACTGAATTTATTTTTCGGTGATTAAAACGCGTAAACAACTAGTGAAATTTTGCTTTACTCAAAGAAGTTGAAAATGTCAAAATCATAATCACTCTTTATCTACAGTTATTTTTCTATTTATCTTTCTACTAATCCAATACAAAATTCACTAACTCTTCTTCTTCTTAACAGGCTCGCTGTCCGAATCGCTGGAGCTGCTCGACGAGCTGCTGCTGCTGTCTTTCTTCCTTTTACTCTTCTTCTTCTTCTCCTTTCTCTTCTTCTCTTCTTCCTTCGGCGGGCTCTTGGTCTTCGTGTGGAAGCCATCTTTGTTGAATGTTATAGTGTGTGCCGTGTAGGCGTGGTTCTTGTCGTCGATAGATTTGTTCTTCTTGCCGCGAGTTTTTTCGAATGCTTTTTGCCGGTCCGACATCCAGTCGGTTTCCCAGTGCGGGTTTTGTTCTACGAAGTTCTGGAATTAAATTAATATATTGGAATAATACGAAACAAACCATACAAAAAACGGTATTAGAATCGAATTACAACCATGAAATTCACCAGAAGCTACGTAAGTACGATAGAATAATACGTCTTTCGCGTAACATTCGATTGAAATATTTAATTCTTATTTAAGTCAGGTAACGTCTAGATGAGCCAGTATATAAAAATGGTACATACTTATTTTCTTTGATACCATACGAAAAAGTTATTATCATTATTTTCCTAAAGTTTCACACTTTTACAATCTTCAAAGATCTCAAAAATATGAATAGTAATTAATTATTTAATATAACGTTACATTACCGTATAGTTTTTAGCGTGCACGATGGATTTGAGATGAGCGGATGCACAATGCAAGTCACCGATGAACTGGTCACACAGCTTGCAGTACCACGCAGTAGACGGCACGAAGAACTGCAGACCTGTATAGACAAGAAAATTTAAAGTTGTGACCATTTATTTATGAAAATTTAAAAAATATTTTCAGCTTCTTAACAATCATGTAAGCAAGTACATAATATAGTCAATCGATACATAAGTTGAAACACATCAATAAGAAAATTAGATTAGCAACTCGCCTTTGATAGGTGTTCTCTTTGTAGGAGCGGATGAAAACGTTTGAAATCCTTCATTAACTCCCGTCACAGAATGCCACGGCGCTTCCATGTGCGCTGCTGCACTCCTGCAATAATACAACATACAAATTACAAGTTATAATGTAGCGTCATATACGTGATTTTTTATAGGAGTTCCACAAGGACGTAAACTAGAGCCTTTGATATTCCTTAACCATAACATTGATGAATGTCATCATTTCAGTTAGCAAATAATTATTAATAGTAGAAAATAACTTACTTATGATGCGCCGCCGAATGTAAATGGTTCAGGTAGTCCTTAGCGGTCGGAGGGAACTCGTTGCACACACGACACCAATGCATCTCCGGATCGTAGTACACATAGTTGAATTTCTTGTTGGACGGGGACCTATAATATGTTCTCTAGTTAATTTTCCGTCCAAATTACAAATATTTATATATATTACACATTAAATATTACCAACGAACCGATCATAATAACGTTATGTGAAGTGATTCATTTCAAAGATGGAGTATGGAACGCAATGTTATGTAATAACCTTGTACTGAAAATAAAAGGGTAAATAAAACCAAAGAGAAATTGATCACATTTAATTTCCCAATTAAATTACAAATATCTACTTATAAGGAAAATTACACATCTACAGTAAAATAACAATTGTTCATAAACAAAACAGAAAAGTATTACATAAACTTATAAATCTATTTATTCTTCAAAGCCATTAACAAAATAAAGCTGTCAATCATAAAAACATCTTCAATGTTGGTTGTTTCATCCAGGTGCTCACCGCAAACAAATCATCCTCCGCAATAGACGTCTCGAAGCACTATATCAAAGCTAAAGCCATTGTGTCGTAGAAGCAAATCATTCCCTCTATAAATTGAATTATAATAAAACTATACATTACTTACCTTAAAAAAGAAGAAAATAAAAACAGAAATATCAACTTTATTCATAAAAACATTTTGAAATTTTGCTTATATATTTTATTGCAAGTACCAAATAATAATATAAAAAAATAATCGTAAAACAAACCTGGACTTTCGTTTAGAGCCGCGATCAGGCGAATCGTCAGATACCGGTATCTCTGCAGCCTCCTCACCGATGATGCCGTTCAACATGTCTACCACATTGTTGATAGTCTTCAGTTTATTCTGTATCTCCAACTAGACAAACGCAAGGCAAGTTGATGCAAGGTAAGACAAAAGTTTCATTTGTGAACAAGCACCATAAGGAGGCAAGCATTAATTTCTTTATTAAAAATTTACAGGTAGCATATAAAGAAATTGATTCACATCATATATTTTATTTTATAAGCAAAACTAAACCAAACCTGCAGCTTAGTATTTTCCTTTAGAAAGCGTTTAGTATCGGGACTAGGGGAGCGTTTAGAATCGCCCCGAAGCTCGTTCCGTTGATCTTTCAATGTGTCCAATTCTTTTTTGAGGATTGCACTTTTCTTTATGTAGTCCTCGCGTTGTTTCGATAGAGCAGCTTTCTGGTGACGCATTTCCGATTCGATGGCCGCTGTGGCAAAATTTAAATGTCAGTCAAACGCCGTTGTTATATGTATATACTAACAGTAGTTAAAAATCGTATAATAACAGACTTATCTATGATGTACCCAAATTTCATTTAAGCCAAATAATCAACTTTCAAGCCATTCCTGAAAAAAATTAGACATAAATCAGCAACAAGAGGAAATGTATGATCATTTTTTTTTATTGGAGTTTAAATTTAAAAAGCAAGAAAGTCTTTCAAGTCACATTCAATGTTGCAGAATATTATAATTTTCCTGAGAAAATAACAATAACATGAAACTGTCGAAACAATGATCAGCTTATATAAAATCTAAGCCTTATGATTTGTAGCATGGCGAGTATTATAAAATCAATATATTTTCATATGAAAAGTTCATACTTAATAATTCTGATTTAAAATAATTTGGTCTATGAAGGAGCAAATGATGAAAGGAAACATGCCTTTTTCGCTAAAGCAAAGACTCATGGACATGTGCATTGTGCGTCTCCTTAACCATCCTTACCTACGGTGAACAAACTTGGTGACTGACTGCAAAAAATAAACACTTGGGATTTGCCAAAGATCCATAAATCTGCTGAGTCCTAATGGAACTGCGCTGGCCGTGAATAATGGGTGAAACAAGTACTGTAAGGATTGAAGCAAACTTGCTCCACTTAGTGGCATGTGGACGGAGAGAATAGAGGCCTTTACCCAGCAGTATGATCAGAACAGGACAAAAAAAACCTTTTTTATTGCAGAACTTACAGCAAGGTAGCATTCAAGGATACAGTAAATGAATTTAAGATATTTTGATACCTTTTATGTTGTGAAGGTATTTAGGTGAAGGAAAAGATTTAAAAATTATTTCAATTTATAAATGAATTTGAATTTCTTTTTTTTAATTTTGTAATTGTGTATGTAGTTTGAATATTATTATTTCATAATTTAAACACTTTAACAGTTTATTTTTATTTTAAAAATCTTTCATTTTGTTATTACATCAGCAAAATGTATGATTTGAAGTTTAATTTGTTTCAAGTGTAACTTCTTTAGACACGTTCAATGTAGAATTTCAAGGTCGCGCCATGGCAATACCTTCACATCATGGAGTAAGGCAACGATTTTGGTATCTTTGAATCTTGCCAAAGAAGTTTCACTTCTGACATGTGTGCTCGGCATACACACTCTTTTTTATTGAATAATAGAGAATAGAATCTTAAAGATTTCTGTGATAAAATTAGATGAATGCATACTTTCTCTTATCATGATGGAACTGCCACAAATATACATGTATAAATTACATTATTAATCTGAAGTAAGTATTATACAATGAATCGCGAGTAATAAGTCAAGAAACATAAAATTACCTTCTTTCTTGATCTGATCCTCAACATTATAAACCTGCTGTGGTGGAGGTGGTAGCGACATCTGGTTCCATGAGGCCATCTCGTTGGAAGCTGGTGGTGGAGCACCAGGTGCGGGTGGAAACTCATCATACTGCCCAGAGTACGAGGGCTGGTAGTTGTGGTTGAAGGTAGACTAAAGAAATAATACAACCTAATGTAAATAATTATGCCATGTTACCGGGGTTGTGATAATGAGATGTAGGTTTTTAAGTAATTTGTACTGATGATTTTCTAAGAATTCACAATCTATATATATAAAACTCAAAGGTGACTGATATAGTGATCTATCAACGCACAGCCCAAACCACTGGACGTATCGGGCTGAAATTTGGCATGCAGGTAGATGTTATGACGTACAAAGTCGTGGGCGGAAGCTAGTTGAAGTATAAACTGCTCGATATCTTATTAACAAACTTTCCCACAACACAAGCCTTAATTGAGCTTACTGTGGGACTAGGTTGATTTGTGTAATAATGTCCTATAATATTTACAAACTGGTCAACTTTACATGTATTTAGTAGGACGCTCTAACCGCTAAGCTAACAAGCAAATTTGCAAGCAATATTGTTCCTGTCATAATATTTTTAGCTATTATTTTATTTGTCCAATACAAATGAACTAAAATCCATTAGAGCATTATTTTTTTTTTTTTCTTATAATATCTCGTACCTTTCGCTTTATGCATCAACACTGTTATTGTTGTATTGAACTAACCTATTTGTAGCTAATGTTGTTGGTAGCAGTTTTTACTTTTGCATTGTTGACATAACAAACATAATTTTGATAGAGTATTTGGCGAAACCTTAATAAGATTGATAGAAAATTATAAAACAAACATATGCGTACATCTTGTGAGAAATTGGATGCCGGCGCCGTGTAATTATTCTCTTGTTGAAACTGATTGTCCCAAAGCTCGCTTGGCTCGGGCAGCTTAGATATTTCGCTAAGTATATTGTCGTCTATAATATCCTTATCGGGCTTGCGAGGTGACCTGCTTCGCCGTTTATCTTGCTCCCTGTGAGGGCTCCTACTACGCTTCCTTGTCGGCTTCTCGTACCGTCGATACGCATCCCAATTACGATCGCGGTTGTAATAATCTTTTCGACCCATGTCACGAGACATATTTATTGTTGTATATTCAAAACACGATTAGTTCAATGATTTAAAATATCAGAGGCATGATAAATATTTATGCGAAAATAAAAGTTTTCAACGCTGAATGCTGATGCGCTGAAGCCAAAATTGACAGATGACAATCGTCATCATAGATAATACTGTGATCGTCATAGACAAATAGTAGTGTTGCTATATATCAATAAATCAAAAACATGTGATAAAATTGTGGATAAAATCAAGAAGGATAAAATATGCTTTAGGGATAACATTAATGCACTGCTCTGATAATAAAAAAGGCTTATGTACGAACTCATTGGACTTAATAATATGTATAAGAAAATAAATAAGTACAAGCTACTTTCATTAAACCATAACTTATTAGAAACCAGGGGCTATGTATATACCTAATATTATCTCAAAGAATAAGTTATGTTTAAACTTTAGGACAGGCTATCCTCAGTTAAACATCCTTCCTCTGTGAGGCTATCTATAACAAAAAGTTGTTGAAATAGCATTTTAATATTCGTGATGTTAGGCCACTGTTATATTATGCTTTGTTTTCATTTTATTTAAAGCAGTCAGGCAGTTTATTAAATTAATTAAAGTCACGAGTACTTTTTGATAGGCAACTTATCAATGGCATTTGTTCTTAAATTATATTTCATGATGAAAAGTACCTACGGATAAAAAAAACGTCTCAACTGGTTATTAGATGGGTGATGGTCGATTTAATTATTAATTTGTATCTCAAACTAATAGAAAAGATATCATCCTGGCAATACGTTTTAGCAAACTTTTTGGGTAGAGTATTTTGATATTTTCTAATAGGTACACAAAGTAATATACCTACCTACTACATAGGTATTAGGTACAATAACTATGATGCACAGAGCAAGTAATATAGCTATGTTGTGGTAGAAACACAAGTATTATATTATAATATTTCCATGGGTAGAATTAAAATTATGATATATGCGACGGAATTTTTTCCCCTTATTTTTTTATTGCGTTATAATTTTGAAATTCGTTAATTTTATTAATCATATTTTGTGAATTTAACTAAACGGATGAGTGTCCTCATCTTGCAATTATAAAAAAGTATATACATAAACTATGTAATAAGGATATTCTAAAATGAATCGCTTACAGTTTACTGAAATCTACACTGATCAGAATTTACATGGGCCATTTATTGTAGGTACAGTTCAAATACCTATAGTGTACTTCAGCTTAGTGCTGAGGTATTGTTAATTTGTTAGAAACTGTATTGTCGAAAAAACTTAACTATAACTATGTATGCACAATTTCTTTTTTTCGATTGAAGCCTTCTGAATAATAAAATGAAATTTTCAGGGTAGCTACCTGATAGATAGAGCAAGTTTTTAAAAGCCAAATGAAAAACTTTTTTTATGTGATTTTATTTTTTTATGGGCCCTTGAAGTTGTGAACATACTGGGTAATTTTATCTTTCTTGGCATTTAATCCTTTTTTTTATTTCATTCGAAGATCTAAAGATAGTAAATGTTACCATACTGAATTGGACTATCTTTCAGCTTAGCACACAAAAAAAAATCAAGCATCTAGCGCAATAATTCACGTCACCATAAATAAAAATCTCATCGTACTCAGCGATGGATGAAAAATTGAAAAAAATGTAATAACTCCGAAAATACGAAAAATCGCATAACACACATAGGGGTGATTCGGATACCCCTCTAAGTCCTCTACCTCCCAGCTTCCGTTCATCACTACTTTTTGGGACACCCTGTATTTTAACTTATGACCTTAACCTTCAGCTTTTTTCCAAACACATTACAACAATAACTTTAATAAAATAACGCATGTCGCTTATACGTACCTTAAACTTATACATTGCTTACAATTTTCCGGCTGAAAGAAGTTGTGATGTTGAGATCACGGGTCGTTGCACCTCAATGGCGGGGAAGCAAAACCACTGACACAGCTGAAGCGCAGCCATTGTCGCGCGCCTGCACAGAACGCATGCGCGGCTGTAGAAGTTACCGCGAAAAGACAATCGGATGAGTTCGCCGCGAAAAAGTTTCTATATATTTTTGTAATTATTATTTTTGATATTATTGAAAAATATATAAATAACTAAGTAATAATTTTTACATAGTTTGTTGAGTGTTTGTGAATTAATAAACATGAAGTATAAGGTGAGTTTTGAATTACCCTCAATTTAATGTGTATTTCTAAACGATTAATGTTTACTTATTAAATGCCTATGTATTTTGAATAAAACTTGTATCATCGAAATAAAGACAATTCGCATGAATAGGTACCTATTCCTCTAAATCACTATTATAGGTACAATATTAAACTTACACGAACTTTAATCAAAACATTTTTAAAACATCCAACTATAACCTACTTACCCGCAAATTTCTGATATTGTGAAGAATGGAAGAAAGTAATTTTTAAAACCTTAATTATAATAAACGTTTGAAAGTTTATTTGATTGTTGTAATTCATAAAATGGTTGGTTTATATGAAGATGGATGCAACTTCATAATAATATAATGGCACTAATGAGTAAATAAAATTCTTGACAATAGACAAAACGAGGGTTACGCTTATTAATTATCTTAACTAGCGAAAAACCTTGTGATGGTAGCATTTGTAGGTAATAGGTAACATCATAATAACCTTTATGCTGATAAAATAAAACAAATTTGAATACTTACATTATGTGCAGTATACAAATGTTTCTCGATTGTACCTATCTTTTAAATCCATTTGTGGTAATTTTTGAAACTATACTGATTTCAATGTAACTTTTAGTGAATTATGTAGTTTGTACACAATTTATAGTTGGCATTCTATAATAATCTATTGCTAGAAGATCGAAGAAGAAGTCAAAACTGCCGATGCCGGGTGGTGCCGGTTAGTTTTGAAATAAATTCACTTTTTTTTTAAATACAAGTTGCTTAGACAAATTGACTCAAATTTAGGGGGAAGCAAGGCAATCGCAATAATATTTTTCAATAGTTAAACGGCAATTTTTGTAGATAAGCTTTCAGGGCCTACTGAAGGAATTTCCTTGTGATTAATAAGTGATTAATGTTCACTTTGACAAAAATCATTAAAACTCATTTACGTATAATATATTATGCTTCATAAATCATAATCATTATTTTAATAGGCACATTAAACATACTTACAGTTTAAACATATTTATTTATTTATTTATTTATTTAGATAGGAACCAAGAAGCTTATATCTACCTAATACACCATACCAAGATAGGAACATATCTGATATCACAGCTGACAATTTTGAATAATTTATGTTACTGTAATGTATTGTAAATTGTAATGGACATACTAGATACGAAAAGCTCTAAAACAATCGAACTGATTTTAATTCGGCTTTATTTACATACATAAATTTTATTCATCAGACACTGACTGACGAATGAAACAATAACAAAAATTCAATATTCATGAACAATACCCATTAAATAAACATAAGTTAATATTTTAATAAGCCAATTCCATTGTTAATTCGGATGAAGATATTTTGAATTTTTTATCAAAACAGTGTGCATGTGGTTAGCATTGATGTAGGTATGTAATTGGCAATTCGTTACTAGCTATATGCCCCGCGGATTCAACCGCGGACAAAATGAGCGTAATACTTTAAGTGGGTATATACCTAGTTGGTTATTTATTCAGGTTTTAGGTAGGTGCATAATTTTCTATATTCTGTGCTACTAAACTGCCAGTAGGTACCTGATCATTAAAATCTGGTCAGTAGGTTCGAATAACAAACATGCATACTTACCTATATCCATCCTTACTTTCACATTTATAATATTGATATTAATTAGCTATAGAGTAAATAAATAAATATTTCCCACGACTTCGTTCGGGTGGAAACTTTATTCAGAATATAAATAGATAGGCTAGATCCTGAAATTGCAAAGAACTCGTTTATTATTCACGATCGAGTCTATTTTCACAATAAATGTCATGCTTAATGCTTATCTTTAAAATATAATAATGTAAATTTTGATAATAATAAAAAGATTGCAGTAAATTTAAAAATTGGAATGAATATTAAAAAATGTGGTTCGAGTCTGTTCGAGTCACATCGTCACCGTAATTTAACCCGACGCCGGACGAGGAGGGTCTCATAACTTTTAGCGAATAGATAGAGTAGGTATCATTGTTTCTGCACAGGTTTCTGTGCCCATTTATTTTATTGTTATTATAATAAAGAAAAATCCGTATTGATTAAAGCACTTATTAGCACTGGCATGTGTTCCAATAGCAAATATGAGCTCAATTTAGTCGATAAATAAATTTAGCTGTAAGTAATTCATATATTTGCACACCCAGTTATTGGGTAGAATGTATTAGCACTATAAAATTGTAATAACAACACCTATATTTGTAACTGCATTCTTGCAAATAAATGTAATTTGAATATCGAATGAATGAATGAATGAATGAATGTAATTCAGAGTTGTAAGTTGTAATTGTAAACTGTAAAGCTTGCTTCAAGTGACCCCTCAGTTAAGTCGTGTAGCCGTCATTATAATGGATGGCCACGACTAGACAAAAGCTTCGCCTATAAAGCTTTTAAGCTATTTTATAAAAAAAAGTATTTTTTTCATTCTTGATTTACTATAAACCTTTAGTAGTAGGTAAATAATTATCATGAAATAAATCCTAAGTCATTGCTCAGGACTCAAACTATCCGAATTTCATCTAAATTGGTTCAGTGGTTGAGACGTGAAGAAGAGATGGACAGACAGACTAGTTACTTTGCATTTATAAAATTAGTAAGAATGGCAAACCAATTTCTAGTGAAATGTATATGTATAAGTTGAACAAAAGGACACAGACAAAGGACATAATTGTTACCAGATTACATCTGAGTCACTCTGAAATTTGAACCAAAGTATCAATTCCAAAAGTTAACACACCGGTATAAAAAACTTCTATAAGCTCATATTATCCTCACTGTGGTAAATATTTATTTACCTACACCGATTTATAAATTTTAATAAAAAATCACTCTTCCAATCTTTGTGCATCATAGAAAGTTCACCTTTACTTTGACATACTACTTTCTCACTCCGTTGATAACTTTGTATTAATTTGCTACAAATTCAAATTACATATCTAGGCCACAGCATCTAAACATCATCAATCTATAATTATAAAAGCGTGTCGTATAATCTAAGACGCCTACATAGTATCGATATCAACACAATGACCGTACAATATTTGGGGTCCCGTTAAAGTGACCCACATTAGCACCGTTATCCTCCGCCATACATTATCCTTGAGGGACGTTGACCGTGTAACAATAGACGCAATTATGGATATAATATATCATAATATTTGGGCCATTTAACTTGAGCAACAGGTTGTCAAGCACACGTGGCTTCGTAGGAAATATACAGTGGGTCATCTCACCAGCTCATAAATATACAAGTTTGACGGGGGAGAATAACAAAAGAAATGAATTTACATATTATACTGAAAATGAGCACAAATAATTTATTCACAAGCTGTATTGATAGCGAGATGTTAAAGTTCAAAAAGTCTAATAAAAGCTCGTTTAAGCTTTACTAAAGAACTTTATAAAAATATCCTTATCCGTTATAATTATGTTATTTGTCGGTATCCTTTATAGTAGGTATGTGCTTACATATAGTAGAGCCATTTTAATAGGCAACATTTGACAGTTCAACAAAATTCAACAACGTAACCTAGTAACGACGACATAGAATAACATGATATTTCGTTTTGTTAGAACTGCACATTTGCTTAACTTTTTTAAATTACGATTACATATTTATAATAATAATGACCAATACAAGTAATTTTAAGATTTCATTTTACTGATTAACCATTCTAAACATAATAAACAATTTCTGAATTGAAGAACTGACGTCGTTACAATTTTGTGTCAATAAACCTTTTTTCTTTTTAAATACCAGAGATGTTACTCTAAAAATCGAAATCTGACATCTAGAATCGAATGCATTGATTACTTGTGAATAAAAATCATCATAAATTAATAAATTCGATTGACAAATGTTTCAAATCCGTATCGATTAATTCACTTTAATCGATGTTTTTATGCAAGTTACATCTCTTCGAAGATAAAATTGATAGACGTCAAATGTTGCCTATTATATTGGCTCGACTATAGTTACCGAAAAACCTAAGCGCGACCCCACAATGTTATTACGATTCTCGAAACTTACAGAAATAAATATACGAAAAGACCTATCAAACAGTTACGGAGAATCAATGAATATCAATTGCGGAGAATCTGTAAATAATTACCATTATTCTATCGTGACAATTGCCCCGCTATTATATTTATTAACAAAATTATGACAAAAAGTGTGATTCATTCGTTACCCAATTATTGGACAATGACTGTTTCTATAATCAAGATAGTCAATTGAATATTCACTGATTGCAGCATCTTATTTAATAACTAGGTGAAAATTTATCACGAATCGTTGGATTATTTGATTAGCGGGCAGTGGAGCAAGATATTGTATTTTATAATTCATTGAAAAATTGCAATTATTTAAAAATTATTGCTGATTGCATGAACGTAAATGAAGTAAGAAGAATAGAATGTAGTAAGTTCTAGGTACTACAGATAATAATTGCAACTAAAAGCGTTATCGATCATCGATATATCTAATTGTCTCAATTCGTGGAAGTAAATAATTATCTTGTGAATTACCTCATGAAATACACCTCATAATTATTATGTGAAAAACACACAATAACAATACTTGTGTTATGTTGTCGCGACCAACCATATGGCCAATCTTTATGTATTTAGGTGTATATTTATAAAGTAAAAGCTCGCCGAATTGTTTATAACTTATAGGAAGTAGGTCATTACCTAGCAGTGGCACTAGGTGCCTCCTAACCACCACTCAGGTAGTATCCTGTTTACAATATAATTAGTTCATTTCATAATATATGCGTAATAAACGTAATATGAAGATGCACCATAAATAATACATTGGATGTTGTTGGACGTGGCGCCGTGTCCGCATTGTGATTTAATTATCTAACGAGATCTGCATCTCGTGAATGTTTGTTTTCCTTATCTGGGTATGTATTTAATATGCAGTGTCGTCTTCTTGTACCTACTTATTTTAGAATATGCTCTAAGAAACACATAGCGTGGTTTCTTTCGATTACAATGCAGTATAACAGAGCATATAATATATGACGCATAATGGTGATAGTAATTCTTAAAAATATCCCAACGTTGCACGCGTAAACTCAATAATAATTTTCCTAAAAAATCACAACAACCGACCATTATTTTAACATCTAAACTTATTATCTTATTTCAAACTTGTAACGCTCCGCCAAGTTCAGTGATCGATCTCTAATCTTGAACTTGAAGTGACGAAAGACGAAACAAAAAGTTTCACTGTCTATTGCTAGTTTACCGTTGATTATTGTAATCTATGCGAAATCTATGGTTGACATCGATTACAAACCACATTGCCAATTCAAGGGTCACGAACCACTGCATCACTTCAAGCGATTAAAATGTGAAATACCTACTTGGTAAATATTATTGCATTAGATTATGCATCTGTAAGCGAGATTGTCTTTCCTAATGGCTTTGGTTTTTTATTGTTATATTTTATGGTACATATGTTACCATTACATAATGTGTTTTGTGTAGTAACGACTTTAGTAGGTAACATGTGCTATGTGTCGACTAGTTTCGTCATTGTTATTAAAAGCTCCATAGTCTATACTATAGACTCTATAGTATAAACGAACTTAACTGGACATTTTGGAGGACTATAGGTAATATATCCACTAACTAAATTATTATGAAATGTTACTTAGGCCGTCTTGCATGCTCTCCTGCTCTCCCGGACGATTCATGGAACTTACGTAAGAAGAGAACTTACCAATGCCACAGTACTTACTACATTAGTCCTATACTACGTAAAATAGATAAAGATAACATGACAAAAATATTTTTTTCATAAAGTGCTAAATCATTATCCCCATATTGATTCACGCTCTTTTCACGCTAGTTTCTAAATAAATTTAAAATTTATGATGAGTATTAACGTTTTATCTGTATCTCTATTCGAAATTTATTACTAATAGGTATTATGGAGTCATTGCCATAGGAGAGTTTTGCAACATCTGTTGCTATACAGTTGGAAAATGTTTATTCACGTTTAATGATTTAATCACGAGGCAGTATTTGAACCCGCGTCTCCTCTTGATCGATTTTTTCTATAATTATTTATAGTATTATTTTTATAAAGCATTTGAATGCTACAAAAGTAATTAACAAATTCAAACGAATACAGTGTAGGTATATTTCCTGAAATTTCCAACAATATACTTCTATGATTATTGTATTCACAATAAATAAGAACCCATTCGTGCTTCACATAATTTTTAGCTTCCATTACTAACCGTGCTTATTTCACATTCTAAACGTTATAATACACCATATTAAACATCCATTTCCTTAGATACATCATACAAAGTGAGCAATTTATATGAACAAGACAATATAGGCTCACAATGGAAGGGAAAGCAAAAAGCACACGGGTGAAAACACGCGTGCAATAGGTACACGATACGATATTATTTTACTAATCGTATGTATTTGTTTAAAATTACACCTGTGACGTCATTATTTGTATATAAGGTTTACAAATCTATCTCTACGCTTTACTATAACCAATGACTAGTGTACTGATGTAATAGTTATAAATTACAATATCCTAATTAGGTACATAGTGTTGGCTTTTAGGTTAGCGAACTATCGCATTTTCCGCTAATCTCTGTAAAATTGTGCGATCATTATTTATATTTTTTTTATTAAATAAATATCTAAATGTAAACTGGGAAGCGAGATTTAAATGCATGAACCTACTAGGAGGAGGGTGTTGATAATGCAATTTAAAAAAAATTCAAGGAAAAGCTAATTAACGTATCCAATAGATATTATAATATTCGTACATTTTATTGACCCTCTATGTTTCAATTCAAGTACTCAATCATATTGCATCACACATTTTGAGAGACGCAGTTCTTGTGAGACTGTTTTTTTGTTTATTCTTGTACCGTCATGGTGTCTGGGTTGCATAGCGTGGATCAGCATAGCTTCCGCCATGTACCATGAGAAAAAAAAACATAGATAAAATATAGGTACATAGGTATAAATAAAACATCTGTTGTTTGTTTTTAAACGATGACCGCGTTCTAAATACTTAATTTATTCTTAAATGATATCTAAAATTCTGGCCATAAATAGAAAAAAAAGAAACGAAGTCAATGTTCCAATTTTGAATTGAGCTTGGAACAAACGCATGTTGAAAATTGAAATAAGGTTGAAATTAGCGTGTGCTAGAAATATTGATGTAAATAATTAATTGTTTTAAAGGTGAATTATTGTGAATTTCATTATTTCTGCTCCACATTAAATAAAATGGTATTTAGGATTAGGTACATAAGTAAGCTGTGTGTAGGTAAGCTGTGGCCTGTGAGTGTATTTTTATTAGGATCTTTATTAACATAATGTACTTACAAAATTTTTATAAATTTTAATTAACTTCACCATTCCTTATTTCTATATTTTCTGAAAACTCATCAAACATCAAAGCTTTTAATTCGGTATAATTATCAATAGGTACCCAATGACCTATTATACTAGTAGACGCGGCATACGCCAACATCATTGCACTAAAAAACAGCGTAATTAATACATACCTACTTACTAACGCATTATCACCAATACAGTTGTTCTCTCTTTCACTCTCACGCACGAGACATAATACATGTCACACTCATGTACTTCGTAATAACAACCGATTAAAATACAAAAAGAACGTCCAGCCACGACGCTGAATGGTGCGTGACTAAGTGAAACTCGGGCACTTACCTGAGTTTTTTCTTGCCAAAATAGAGAGCGGGTAACGTATCTAGCTCTTTTATATATCATAGTAGGTACCTGCCTATTTCGTTTGTAGGTACAAATACATTAAACTTTATTTGTTATGCTCTTATTTATTGCATTTCAATTTTGATTTAACTATAATTAAGAACCCGATCTCAATTTCATCACCATTGTACTGTTTTTTCCATATCGAAACAAAACACCAAACTTTACAAAAACTAGTGACAACCTAGAAATGTATTTAAAAGGCATGACAATGGGGCCACTAGACCGACATACATGACATAACTACCGGTAAAAACGTTTTATAGGCATTTAGATTAGTTGTTCAGTGGATTTAGGCTGTTAGGTGATGAGGCCATATGCAAAGCCTTGGCTGAAATGCTTATTGTTAGAACCTTGGTGTTTTATGATAAGGAGTAATCGGTGTTCCTATTTGTAGTGATAAATGTTATAGTTTTCTATCTATTTGTCTGTTTGTTGGGTCCCGGACCATCTGTTTATTCCCGGGACCCCTAATTACTTTCCTTTGATAAGTCTGTATAAATAGTTATAGTAGTATAGTAGTAGTATAGTATTATATTACATGTGGTTGTACTAGTAGTAGGTACATAAAGAAATAGTTTTAGCGATCAAGGTTTTTCCATAAAGTGGAATTAAATTCCAGCACATCTATTATAATATTTTTACGTCAATGAAAATATAATAGGTATAGTGAAGAAGGTACGAAGTTTACTGGGTAATATACCAAACTACAATTAGCGACACGATGCAAAAACGTAGGAACTTACAACGCATAATATTTAAGTAATTAAGTGAAATATTAAAATTAACAAATATTTGTATTTCATGATTAATAATTTAATAAATAGATAATATTAAAAAAATACGAATGTTATGAAATATTTGAACTTTCTCCATGCAAAAATAATTATTGTATTGCAATGTTTGGCAACAGTTTGCCAACTTAGTATGGCGAATTTGAATATCGTAATAAATGGACACGAGTTTTCAGCGACTGAGGTCATTATAATAATGTTATATTGTTTTTCATAAATATGGTTATGCTTTCAATATGACAAAATTTTATTTTGTAACCTAATTAGGTATTGTGTCATTGTTTCAGTTGTGAGTATCAATTTGCGATCTAATTAAAATTGTTTTAAAGGTAAAAACATATCAATTGTTATCAATGGAAAATGCTTGTGTGTTTATTTCCTAAATGAATTACCTACATTCTAATTGAGTATAATGTGGACATGTGAACTATATCATTCTTAGTCAAATTTAACTCAACTCTAAAACTATGTGACATTAACAATATTTACCACATCTGTGTAGAGCTTTTATCTCAAAATATCAAAATGATATGAAATATTCAATAACAGTGTTTTATAATTTTTTGAGACAAAACGCAGAAGCAGAACAAATGACAAATTTAGTACAAGGAGCAAGTAACTATCAATTAAGTTAACAGTTAGCCTTAACCTAGACAAATAACACGACGAACTAAAAGAACATTAAGATAATTTTAATAGATGTACATATTATGTACTTCTGACTTTGGAAAACAACCCGAATTATACTTACTAGATGTATCATCTTTTATTATGTTTAGGACATCAGAAGACATACATAAAAAATACTATCCAGTTTGATATCTGCTTAAAATTGTCTCAGAAATTGAATAAAGACTTATTTTGACTTTTGTTATTTGAACAATTTGTTATTTCAAATTATTGTTTTACTTTCAAAGTGTGTTGATTCAATCAACACAAAGATGGATCGTTTATGAACGAATACCGTACATGCTCTCATTTGTACAATGTAAAATATGTACTCCGTACATGCTCTTATTTCCTCTAAAACCATGATGTAAACATTTGATGACTAACAAACAACACACAAACGTGTACTATCTCTGCTAATTGTTTTCAGACAATACCGTCTGATCTCATTTATCTCAATTCGTTTGTGACTCTAATAACATGCGATACTTACGTAATACACATGATGTGCACTTTTAATAGTGTAGCCTTTTGCAACTTTGTCGTCTGCTTTAACCTAGTCTCAATTATTAACTTATTATAACTAATTAAAATTCAATGTACGATACGATAAATAATAAACAGGCCCAGAGTTAAAAAGCAATAATATAATTAAATAAATGAAGCATGAACAATTATTGAACATTGCTAGAATTTATGGTGTCCCTCAGGGTACAATATCTGGTCTCCTATTTATTATTCACACTTTCTCTTCAAGATTGTCTTCACTCTACTATCTACGTATAGATCTTATAAAACCTTAAGTTTAGAACTCCCACGGAGCCTTTGAGGTTTGTGTGAAAATCTAGAACTTCCTTATATTAAAGAGGATCTTCCTGAAAGCCTTCGTGGCTAAGTAGGTAATACATAAGAAATACCAGCGACCACAGGCCAGAGTAATTAGGATTTTAATTATTCCAATTTAAAATTAAATAATTTTGTATGTATGACGACTAAATAATTTTGTATGTATGACGTCTAAAATTGTTAAGTAAAAAGATTTTATTTCCTGTGTAGAAATTAATTACTTTCACTTCTCAGTTTTATTTGTATACGTAGTTTTATTTGTTATTATTAGTCTGTGGTTTTATTGTTGTCCCACTTTACATTACAACGGAAACATAATAAAAGGACTTCCAATAGAAATTATATTTCCTACAAGTGGAATATTTTGTAAATTATCCAGTGGAATATCTATGGAAAATATTAATTAAATTATATTACATAAGAAATGGTTTCCACCACTGACGTTTATCTCATTCTCAGTAACAAGTGTTTCCCAGTTTGTATTTGTGGTTTTGAATTGTTAATAACGTATATAATATTTATTTACACACATAATCTAGGAACTATAATAAATTATTGTACAAATATGTATATTTAAAACAAAGACTTCCAAATTCCATCCAACAATACCGCGTAAACATCCATGACTAATTGCTGCGGATGCTACTAGGGGTATTTTTTTGCTTATTAGGTACGCGATGTGTTTATTTTCTAACATCACAGCATTTTTTTTTGTTAAAAGACATTTTTTGTATAAATCTCTCAAGAGATAAATCAGACGACGAAGCACTTAAAAACAGTAATTAATAGTTTTAATCTTTGCGTTACGTAACAAAGCTTTTTACATAATTTTTAATAATATTGTAAAATCCTATACTAGCTGAGCGCCGCGGTTTCATCCACGTTGCTCCGCTCTTGTTGATCTTAGCGTGATGATATAGCCAGCCTTACTCTATAAATGGGCCATCCAACACCGAAAGAATTTATTATATCTGACCTGAAGTTCCTGAGATTAGCGCGTTCAAACAAACAAACTCTTCAGCTATATATATTAAGTATACATAAAAGCATATTAATTATTACATATTTACTGAATTCTGCTAAATTCCTGTTAAATATAAAGAGTACATCATTACAACCGTCACGTTTGGTTCCAGGTGAAGAACGCTGACAGTGAGAGTCAACGTCAGCCAGACTCCGTCCTTGAAGAGAAACTGTAAGTGCTCATTGAATAATTCCACATTCAGTTTCTGTTTCCATTTGTGTCTTAGAATTTTGTATTGTGAAAATATAGAAAAGAGCCGGTTTCTTATTGTACGTTTTTTTGTTACACTATGTAGCAATGTTTTTAAAATTACAAATGTTACTGAAATAACAAATTTGGATTTGTATGTTGTTGTAAGAATGTTGATAATGGTAACTAGGTACTTAAGAAAATTTAGGCTTCACAAATTATAAACCGAATGCATTATTATGTACCGAACTTTAGAAAATAATGTAATTTAATTCACACGTATTCAGTACTAAAATTGCGTTATTATAATAAGTACCTAAAGCTTATATTATTACGTATTTCAACTGAATTCAGACTTGCTGATGCATAAGAAGGCTTTCTAAAGCTCGGACTCAATTTGATGATCGTAACATAGGTAGGTAATGATTGTATAGGTAGGTAATGTAACATCATCTCAACGGAATAGAATAATTTTATTCGTAGGTATAGGTAAGAATATTAATTTAATTGTAGATTATGAGGCCGTAGAAGAACATTTTGGGAGTATGGTTGGACTGATTTTTTTAAGTTTTTAGATCAATGAAAAAACATTTATTATACGTATACCTGTTAGTTACTACTATAAGTGAGAAGGTAAATACTTTCGGCCAGTCATTGCTCCGATCAAAACTATATTGTACGATCTTTTCAATGAAATTACGTGAAAGCGAAGTCATAAACACAATGTTAAGGTCTAGAGATGGTAAGAGCACGTTGGTTATGTAATGATTATTATCTTTATGTGATCGCAACACGCTTATACCGTGGCTTTGTTTGCATTCAATTACCTTTGTGTTGTTGTTAAGTGGTGTCTACGAATCACAATTACACGACCGTGGAAAAAGATGAGTACATTGTTAAACTGATTTAGTTGCAGGGTGAGGTAAATAGAAGTATAACTTTCTAATCGAACTCCAAAAAGATGAAGGTACTATTTAAAAAAAAAACTCCTCTCAAGCAGGCAAAAAATGCTAACTTGATTCAAAGTCTAAAAAAGTATTTAGCAGAGCGTGGTTTCGATCCACGGACCTCTGGGTTATGGGCCCAGCACGCTTCCACTGCGCCACTCTGCTTATGAGCACTAGTTTGAATTTAGGAATTTGTTACCCTTAGTTGTTACCTATATTCTTTAAAAACTAACACTAACACTAATAATAATATATACCTAATATAATTAGCACAGCGTAGTTTCAACACAGTTTCAAATTTCAATCCACTAAAGTTTCGAGTAATCGAGTTAGAGCTCAGTACTTTTAACACAAAAGTAATTTGTTTCCAATTACTCAAGTTAGAGGTTAGCACATAATCTCGATATGTAATGCAATCTTACATAATGCATGAAACATCAGTGATGCGTTTACAGGAAGCTGTTTTGATGTAAATTCTAAACGGTTGTAGAATATTGATTATTGTTTATAGAAGAGGTCCGTGACCTTCGTGCTAGACATGGATAAAATGGATTTAAAACATGATTTATTTAATTAAACTTAATTAGATATTTAAGGGATGTTAATTTTGTTTTTCAGTAAATAATTTTGATTCAACTTATCTCCTAGGTCCTTAGGACACAACGTTTTTTTTAATAAGACCTTTTTCGATACATATCTCACAAAGACATTTTCAATCTCTCGGTATGTATTTTCCACTTTTTTGGCTCTATACCTAAATACTTGCGTATACCGATGGTAACGAATGCTAATGGTATTCTCTTTTATAGATTTATATGTATTAAATCAATTTCCACTACATTAAACGCATTCTAGCCAGGCGAAGAAAACGTGTTTATTACGGTAATATTTTTTATCAGCCCATTGTCTCGGCACGTTTACTTGCAATTTTCCATACATTTGATCTAATTACCTAGTAAGTATTTAACTAGTGTTGTAGAATACAAATGCAAGAAATTACGAATTCATAAAATACAGAGGCGAAATTTTCCGTTAATTTTGATATTCAAGCGAAGTACTTCTCTTCTGTGGGCCTCATCGACTGATCCTCATGATCCTCATTACGTACCCACCTAGCTATACTTCGCATCCACAACTCACCTAGAAAATTACACACATAACAATTTCACTGCCACCATTTGGATTACAAATGCTATTTATTTAAACTTCCAATCGATCTTAAAAATCAGCAATAACCAGAACCTATTCGTGTCCTAGAATTTTAGTAGTTCCTACTTAAAGATTATCACAAGAAGAAAGAAAATAATTATCACATGGCATTGTTACATGCGATTAGAATGCATAGCGCATGCAACTTAGCATATGCAGAATGCTATCAGGCAATTAGCATACATCCCTTTGTTGTCAGCTTTCATGTCTAATGTTTTATGAGCATTACCTTGGAAAGATCGGTAAATGATACCTACATTGTAAAATGGTTAGAATGTATGCAAAATAATTTCTTTCTCTGCACATGGAGTGTTAAAAGATTCTTAATATTATGTACCTATATTAATTGATAAACATAATAATATAAATTACCACAAATGTACGTCCTTTTAATATAATTGAATATGTAATTATTTAAAAGATGAATTTTGGGACTCATAATAATTTATCTTCACTGTTATTTAGGTATTTTTATTTGTTGAGTATTTTTTGCATCGTTTGGGTTGGATACCAAAAACATGATAAAATTATGGCGTATTTTAAAATTAATATATTAGGTATTTTAAATTTAAATAGAATTCAACAATGTAGTTAGGTAGTTAAGTGTTTATGTTTGAAATAACAATTATAATTATTTTAAATGCAGTTTGGTCTACTGAAAGATTATACAATCATGATAATTATATACATAATATATAACAATAAAGGAAGATATCAGGAAATATGTAGGTAATAAATAACACCAATGCTACACTGATCTCCTTGGTAGGCACAGTGAGATAAAATTACATTACGATGTACCGGGTTCGTGATGATAAGAATAGTCTGTAACGAGGGCATGGAAGTTTGATATTTTCCGTATAAATACCTTAGTTCAAAATATTTATAAAATTGTACTGATAGACTTAGAGATAATTTTACTCACTATGGAGTAAAATGAAATATTTTATTGAAAGCTGCGATAAATAAGCTGCGCAAGAATAGAAATTACAAGGATCTTACACTATATCCTACAGTTTTGTCCCAAACATTAAGTTAGTATTTAGTCCTAACGTCCCGTCTCTGACCTCTACATTGTTTTTACAATTACATACAAACAAGCTTCTGTCTTTCTACGTTTACTACTTCCGAAACCATCTTCAACCAAAAAGTACACATCCATCGAACCTTACCTTCCACCGAATCATTAACTACCGCCTTCCTGTAATAGAAACCGAATAACCATCGAAATAAGTGAGGACCATAATTGTGACGCCGCACGCGACTGCTATAGAGAAGTTAATCGGTCACGATTTTACGCTCTAATTGCGTAATTTATGTGATATGTTACACTGCGTTGTTTATGTCATATGCTCTAGGAAATAACAATGACGTAGTCATCATCATCAGCCTATGTAAGTGGTACTGTAAAGCAACAAGCTTCTTAAGCGTGTTCCAGCCATAGTCCATCATGCTGGCCAGGTATACGAATTGGATGATGTCACATGTGCAGATAAACTGCAAAATCAAACTAATGAAGACAAATCAATATAAAAATTGGCATGGTTCAGATGATATTTACCTATCTATAGTCTATATCAATACATTTACGTTATAGTCATGTATAAGATCCTTTAATAAAATAAATACCCATGTATGAACTAATAGGCTTTACACGATTGTATTTAATTGCGATATATTTAGTCAATATACCTACGTTGACATTTCAAACATTACTGAGTCATTGGCAAGTTACAGTCGTGACACAGGTTCGTGGCATCAGAAATTATGATATCAGTGTATTCCCTTAACTTTTGCAAATGCTAATTTTGCGGCTCATGAGCTCATATGCCTCGTACCTGTAAGCGGAATACAGGTTTAATGTTGAATGTAACTTCTAGGGGTTTTTGGTCGCTTTGATGGTAAAGAATAAGAAAAAAAAAATGGTCACTAAATGTTATTCCAATTCGTCATAAAATATGTATATTATATTATTATAGGCCTTCTGAAACGAATAAATCTTGTGAAAACGACTGCTCGTTGAAGTCTTTTGCTTGAAATATTGTGTGAAGCATTTTTTGTTATCCATAATGTTCATAATTTAATTATAGCTCTCCTATCCTTAGTAATATTTTTCGCAAGCGTTTTCTTGTATGTTTTTAAGTGAAAAATTTATCTGATCTAATAATCTAATTTTGCACGAGCGGTAGTGGTAAAGACCATGTACCTATTGATTTCTATACGAGCGAAGCCGCGGGTGAAGACTAGTAAAAACAAATTTAGTATTAATTTGGTATAGGTTACAATATACAGGTACAACAATAGATTTACCCCTGTTATTTCAAGCCTTGAAAGCTAATTGAGTGACAAGGATGTCGCAATTTTAGGTCGATTTCTGATTCTGCTTTTTGTTCCGCTTTTGTAAAAATAAATGTTTTGCTGAATGTTTCAAGTGAGCTAAATAACTTCTTTCCGATATAATATTTTAAACATTTAAAGAGTGTATAAAATATAACAAAAAATATTTTTTAATACTTACCAAAAACTAATTATTTCTTTAAATTTTCTTTCTAATCGAACATAAAAACTAACTCATCCACTCATGAATCATTAGGTAAAAAAACGCGTTAATTATACACATAGACACTTACCCATTGAATGCATACTTTTTATAGAACAAGCCTTCAACCACAACAAACACAAAGCCTTCAAACCCAGAATAATCAAGTGACAAGTGTGACAAAAGAGATTTAACATAATTTATCTCTGCCAGGAAGTTATAGGATACAAAGACCTCGGTGGTCCTGTGATTTCCGTGCAGAAATCATCATAAATTATGGATGCGCAGGACTAAGTATAATTTTCATGAATCATTGTCGCTCTCTTGTTCGAGGGACCTTCGGGAACAATGAAATGTTGTTTTAATCAACCACGCAGATGTACAAGCTAATTTGTATGGAGATATAACATGCAAGTCATAGTAATGTTTAACCAAATAATTTTTTTCTTTAGCTTGCATAAAGAACGAATTATGCTCTTTGATTTTTTTGAATAGTTTTAATTTGGTAACTCTGAATAATGCAGCAATTTTATAAATTATAATCTAATTTTCTAAAAAAAAATAATTTTTCAACCCTCCAAAAAAATTTAACGGAGAAAAAAAATCGGGAATGTTCTTGTTTATATGATTAAAATAATATCTGAGGACATTTTATATCATAAAAAATCATGAAGAATTGTAAAGAATTGTAAAAAAATTAAAAATGCGAACAACTTATGTAGGTTATGCTTTGTATGTGCCAGACTAACATTGGTTTAAATTTATTTTAAAAGTGTTTTAGTATCGCATTGCTTTCACCAACGTGAATTAGTTCATCCTTGAAATCATTTAATTTATGAATAAGTTTGAATAAATAAAAAACATGAATATTAATAAGTTATTAGTAGTAGTCATGAATGAAAACTCTCAATAGCTGTGTTTTACCTGAAATAAAACACATATTAAATACTTACCTATATTTGAAGCTTACTTATTGAGAAGGTACCTAGCTTTTTCCGCCTATTTTCCCTCTCTTTCTCGTTGTATATATGCTATCTCTCTCGCACACGGCACACCTCTCACCAGGTGGCGCGGCCGGCGCACGATAATGTGCAGGCGCTAGATCTTCTTCATTGAGTCGAAATACTCAACAGGTGGACGTTAAGTGTAAGCTTCAAATATAGGTAAGTATTTAATATGTGTTTTATTTCAGGTAAAACACAGCTATTAAACACTTGACCGTAATTTGAAGCTTACTTATTGAGACCTGTTTGTTACCCACCTGGTGTACAATATATGGACGCCAATGTGAATTTGAATAGGTACATAAGTAATTACTTATTTCTTTATTTGAAAGAGTAAGGTGTGCAGATAGTATACCAATAAATCACACAAATTTTTAAATTTTTATATTATTTATATTAACAATAAAAAGTTAATCAAATAAGAACCAAAAAGTAAATCATAATGATTAAAAGTATTAGAACTTATGAGATTGGTTCAAGCGTACCTTAGTTAACCTTTTGGGCTTGAAAAGTTAAAGTTACTACAATTTCCACTATCTTTAGCGTAAATCTGCGAAAGAGCAAGTAACGACTTTTAATTACGCATTTAGATGTTACTTACAAAATTAAGCAACAGCTCATCACCGACGAGGCAAGAATACCTCAAACTCAAACCTTTATTTATTCAATTAGACTTCTGTAGAAGCACCATTGAATCCTCATAACATAGATTTACCAGCTGTCTCAACTCACACAGTTCTAACCCAACCTGCTACTAGCGGACAAGTAGAGACCTTGGTCTTTACTTTTAGGGTCAAATAAATTAAAAGGTCATCCCTTGGATAAGGTAATAAAATAAACCAGGTAAGCGGTTTAAATTATAATACAGATAATATGTAACATCCAACCAAAGCGTGCGGTGTCTATTAATGTTTAGAGCCAACGCCACCGATCATAATATAAACATGGCTGGTACTTTCAGTGCAATGCATGAATTATTTATTTAAAACTGATAGGTTTTAAACTCTGTACTGGAAACATATAATGAACTCAAGAAGTTAGAGACTAAAATGATAAGAGCTTATCTGTGTCCCAAACCTGCAATTACTACAGCTAAGTACGTTAAGTTTTAATCAAATTAATTTTAAGGTATAGTTATGGTTTACATCAGGACTTATATACCAAAAGTCTCGGGACTACATAACGTGACTTATTTATAATGAAAGTGTTTGTGCATAACATCTAGGCCATCAACAGCTATATGAACGTCAGATAGGAAATGAGCCAAATTTATCCAGTAAGTAACAAAGGTTTTTAATTATACTTATTCTAATTCAACCAACTTCTACTAGCTACTCCGTATGTCTTTTGGGTAGACGGAGGCAAATAGGATTTTTCTTCCGACTAAAACATTTGATATTTGGAAAATGTATACATTTCTGTATACCTTCAGAGTCAGATTCTAGTGGTGCAGCACTAAACACTGTCTATTAGGTGAATGGTGCTGCTGACCGGGCCTTCAGTTCTGCTTTCCAGAATACCTTCGCCCTTCTCGGTGCTACTACTACTGAAATAGCAGTACTCTTACACGTCGTTCAGGCCTCGAACTGACTAGGATTTCTCATATTATCGTTACAACCCTCGCTCGCTCTAACGAGAACAAATTATCGCTAAGGAATTCTGCTGCAGGACAATGGCAACAGATTAATATGCATTATTATGTTCAGGAATATGGTGCGTTCTGAATACTATCGTCGTCTGAAGGTATCTCCTTTCGATTAACTGCATTAAGGGTGCAGATCTGATCCCATTTTTGTTCCGTAGGAATGCTACGACTGCCTAAACGTTAAACTGGACAAAGAAAGTTGCCCTGAATATGGTCGGTTGTTCCAACATCCCTAATATGGCTAGCTTACCTTAGTTACCCCTTGATTGTAACTGCTACCAATGGAGGCACTGCTCGTGGGTTGTCCACAGTTTTTTGAGTGCAAAAATGAAGAACTGAACTCGTGGGGATCTATGTCGAATGAATCTGTTTTAAGATTATGAAAGGACAGTTGGTTGTGGATGCGAAGACAGGACGTTACTTTAGTCATCTGTAACCACCACGAGAGGCAGCCACGGACAGTGATATAGTAAGAACTAAACTAAAGTAACCGTCATGAGAAGCTATAAATTTTGTAAACAAGTGTTCAGGAGTTCACAACATTTGGACCAACAAAAAAAATGAATTTGTTTAAGATTTAATAAATTATTAAGTAACAAATATTAATTAACATAAATATTATTTAAGAATAATTATTCGTCAAAATCGATGCTGTTTTTTTATTTATTTCGGTTTTGTAGGGATATTCATTCGATGGCCAATTTTCTTTCACGTACTTATATACGTTGATCACCATATTTTTCTCATTAACCGTAAAGCTCGTCACCTGTAAAAATCACCGGTAGTCACTTGTCACACGAAGCTCAAGCTATATCTCCAGGTATACCAATTAACCTAACCAATTACTTCACAATTTAAAACCTACTTCTAATATTAACCTTAAGTTTCCAAAGATTAGCGCGTTTGAACAAACAACTCTTTCTTTTTACTTATTATATATTTTAGATAAATTGTATTACGCACCTTTTGACGTTTTTTTCGTGGCGAATTTATTTCCTTAGATGTACTGGCTACTGGCTCCATTATACGTAATAACAAATAAAATTAACGCAACAATTAAAGTAACAACAATAAAAAAGTGATAACGAAACAATAACAAAATTAACAATAACAACCAGATCCGCGATATATGCAAAGCAATGAAACAAACTCGTACGCATTCGAAACTCGAATGATGCGTTTATTTCAAAATGGCGTCCCGATAGTTCACAATCCCTGCGACGGACGCGTTCCGGTACCAAGAAACACAAACGATAGCGCTTTGCGTCGTTAAAATATGATCCGACTAAATTAAATAGGTTGTTACTTTCATATAACCCGTCTATATTTCATGTCGATTGAATATGGTCAATTTATTATTATCTCGCAGTATAAAATGTTTACTTAGTAAAAGATGTTTGTTTACATAATTTATAGCTTCTCGTGACGGGTACTTTAGCAAAGTTTAGTTGGCTTACTAGACTTTGTCATGTTTAAAATGCAGTATATCATCTGTATAGAATTGCATTTATGACCATTGATAAACTTAATTCAACCGCAACCACGAGAAGCAGGCACGGATATCGATATAGCAAGAACTAAACCAGAAAGGTTTAGTTCGCTTATCTGGTATATTTATAATGTTTCAAAAGCCGTATAGTCTGTATTGCATTGCATTTATTGCCCCCCCCCCCTTCAAATCAAAGAAATGGGCAGAGCTTTCTCGTGAAGGGTAGGGGTTCCAAGTAATATCTAATAATACGAGGCTTTTGTTTGGAAGGATTGACCTTCCGTTATTAATTATCCTCTATCCTAAGTAACTCAATAGTCAGAATTCACAGCACTCGTTGAGTCCTTAAACGTTTTACGTTAATAGTTGCATATAAGTTTATTATATAATATAATAATCCTGGTGGGATGACAAGAAACTTGTCTAAGCAAATGATTATCCTAATCCCTCAGCGATTTATTGTTTGAGCCCTGAAGAAAAACTCATGGGTGCCATAATGAGGCCAAACGGGTTGATAAACGAGTCGAATAAATTGCCTACAAGATCGGGCAACTAAAGTAGGCCTATGAGAGGTCAACTATACATAACCAATCGTAATTTGTTACATTCAATCGCTTTGCGATTAAAAAATCTCTTCAGGTGATTTTATGTGAAAATTGGTCGGCTAGTGCCATGGAATTACGATAACAAATATACCATTGACACAAGGCTTGGTGACAATCCTGGAAACCACTGCCACAAATCATCTGCGAGATGATATTTGATCCGACTCGCCTCCCTTTGTTGTGATTCTCTGCATTGGTAAATACAATTTGTTCAAGTCGCAATTTCCATAATTGATAAACCAATGGTGGTTTCCTGATTAAATAAGCGTAAGCTAACCTTTTAGGATACAAAGTATTCATTTCATGCGTCCATTATTTAACGTCTCTTACCTATTTTATTGTATTTATTAGGTTATATTACTATACTTATATTGTATAGATGGCCCACTGTGAATTAGATTTCAAAACCTTTTTCTACCTACCTTAGAAGAGTGAAGATCCGTTACTGTCATCTCTAACATTTTCGTGGGTCCTCGTTGACGAAAGCAAATATCTATGATCATTTTAATGATCAATCCTTTGTATATTTGCACCAACCGCAATCAAAGCCCCGCGAGGGCCGATATATATTTGCACCATTTCCCCGTGAGGGACGGTTGTAATCAAAGCCCCGCGAGGGCCGATATATATTTCCACCATTTCTCCTTGAGGGCGGTTGTAATCAAAGCCCCGCGAGGGCTGATATATTTGCACCTATTTCCCTGCGAGCGACAGCTGCGCGAGGGATGTTTGTAATTTGAAATAAGTAGGGCCTTCCCAAAAATACTTAATAGTCACCCTGCGAGGGTGGGTTTAACCTGGCTAACGAACCTAACCTGCGAGGAGTAGCGGTTAAACCTAGCGGCCACATTTATGTAATCTGCTTCGAGCAAGATTTAAGGTGCTAATATAAAATTAGAAGTTAATAATCATTTAAAATAATAATATAGTAACAAGGTACTTTAACTTATTTTCCAATGCTAGCAACAGCTGTCCAGGATGAAATAAGAATTGATTTGACAATGGTAATTAATTGTTATGTATATGTATATAAAAAGAAGGCTTTAACTATTTAATAAAGTCAAAATTCAAATCATTTACACAAAATTTTAAAATGAACTTCGATTCATATTTAATTTAGTTCATACAATCGATGTCACATTCAGTTGCTTTATATCCGTTAACATTCCTTACGAACGCAGCCATACGTGGCCATACCATCGTAGGACGGTTTTATTGCACAAAATAATCTCCGCTCACCCGCAATTTTTTACTTTTTGTCAAGGTGTACAAGTTTATAATATTATTCTAAAACGTTAGAATATGTGAATAGTAAATCCTTTGAAATGTCTCTAAATTTAATTTCTAATTAAGGTATCTCGATAACTATACGATAACGTCTCTTTCCAAACTAGAAAATTTAAATGTAAAATTTTGGCACTTACTCGTTTTAACCAAAAAGTTGCATCATTTGAAACATAGGAAACGTAATATAAATAAAAGTAATTTTCAAACCAAAATTGCTGTGTGTAATACCTATGTCTATTTTCGCTTATATACGGATCAGATTAATACTCATAAAAGGACACGTATAGACTACGGATACTTTTGAATGTGTGGTACGTTTATGGTACCTACTGAACATGTGCATTGTGCGTATTCCATCATTATTCAGATGAGCGGCTAACTCCCGGACGATTTATAACATATCTCGACATGTTCGGACACGTTGTGATTCGTGCAATTACGCTAACATCAATTTGTTCCTGTTATAGGTAATACCTATATAATTTGTTCTTTGAGCTGACTCATCTCGTTCGATAATTTTTAGTTATAAACTATACTCCGAACCGTTCCTAGTGATAACGACAATGTAATAAAGTCGTAGCAATGGATTGCATGCCTGTTAAGCTTTGAGTTGGCTCATAGGATTAGCCTTGGATTTATCCATACATACTATTAATATTCACTTGTAACCTTGTAATAAAAACACATTAAAAATGAAATAAAATAAAAATATCTATATAAAAGAGAGGGTATTTGATATATTTAGTCAATATCAAATAATCACAAAAGTAATATTAACGATACGAGTAAAGCCGAACGGTAAATCCGTTAAAATCTGCTTTACTCACAGTATTAGAAATTCAAATATTCATTAGTATATATTGCATTACTTATAAAATATTTCAAAAGAAAAGTTACTATTTCACGTAAAATGTAACGGTTGTATCGTTAATTTTAAATATCTAACATGCTATTAAGTATTTAAAGCATATTGAAAAATAAACTATTGCTGAAGGATTCACTAAAAGACCTCAGCATTTTAAATAAAGTCCAACGGATATACCGTCGATTTAAAAGATTTTTGCTCATTTTTAAGTAAAATGTCATTACAATAGATGTAAAAATAACTCACTGTACCGATCCGACGGGATACACTTTTTCACACTTTTAGCACTTGCAATATGCAATACTTAATACTTAATAGCACCAAGGTTGTAGTCTTGTAGACAACCTTCTCGCGGCGGAAGCTAGACGCCAATGAAGAAGATCTAGCGCCTGCACATTATCGTGCGCCGGCCGCGCCACCTGGTGAGAGGTGTGCCGTGTGCGAGAGAGATAGCATATATACAACGAGAAAGAGAGGGAAAATAGGCGGAAAAAGCTAGGTACCTTCTCAATAAGTAAGCTTCAAATTACGGTCAAGTGTTTAATGATAATATTTATTAAAAGGCAATAAGTATATATTATTTCTTTTTTGTATAATTTTTAAGATACTAGAACGTACCTATGTTCGATTATAATTTCCAAGATTTACATACAGATAATTTCTAATCAAAATAAAAACACACTTCTTATATATTAGAAGAAACTCCGTTGAGTTAAAAGGGAAAGTAGGAGCCTTATTAGGGGTTGTGTTCACTGTTATATCAGCATCTGCGTCGTAAACCATAAAGCACGCCTGCAAATTATATTATTTCCGTTAGTGTCCAAATTACAAGCATAGCGGATTTAAAAAAATTATTACCAACTCATCATCATCAGCCCATATACGTTCCCACTGCAGGGACACGAGTCTTCATGAGGATACAAGCCATATCGACCACGCTGGCTAAGTGCGGGTTGGCGGATGTCACGTCATGTCGTCGAACTTTTGATTCTTCAATATGTCAGATCCCTCACGATGTTTTCCTTCACCGTTTCACCAACCCAATAAATTTGCACATTTGACTATAATCAGCACGCAGCATTCATTGTATAGGAATAATTATATAAATTAAACTAGCTGCGCTCTCCGGTTTCACACGCGTGGCTCCGCTCTTGTTGGTCTTAGCGTATATTATTAGCCTATAGCCTTCCTCAAAGCCAAAGATTTTTTCAAATCGGACCAGTAGTTCCTGAGATTAGCGCGATCAAACAAACTCTTCAGCTTTATAATATTATTAGTATAGAGGAGGTCTCCGTTAAAATTTATTTTAGCAAATATATACGCTCCCGCCCACCACTTACGGCCGTGCGTAGGTTGGAAAGCAGCGGACGTGAGGCGGTTTAATTGTTCACAACCGTTGGCCGAGCCGTGGCAATGAACCTGACTGATTCACTATCGATACTTATCCGATGATTTATTTCATGCAGATTTCATTTGGTATTCATAACCGCTATGTCACTTGATTGCTGAGATGAGATAAATTAGTGTGTGAATTATTATTATTGGTTATTATAAGCTGTTATAGCAACACGACGTACTGAAGGATCTTGAAAGGTTCGTTAAAGTGGTGTAAATTTCTCATAGAACGAACAAATACACACGTAGGTAAAGTGTGGATATGTTCGTTCCGGGAAAATTTTAACACGGGGAAACTTTGGTAAAATTTTCCCGGATCCTATACTTATTTGTGCTGACATAGGTAATAAATTATACGTTTCATACATAATTAATCATTTTTAATTTACATCTAGTAAAATTACCTCATAGGAGGCCCGTGTTCCACAGCCCACTCCCAGCAGTGGAATGTATATGGGCTGATGATGATGATAATTACCTATATACCTATGTGTTCTAAGTTATATAAGTTATAAATATTGAATGAAAAACAAATTCTCCTAATAAAACTTTTATCTTGCATTTATTATAGGTAATCAATTTATTTACACCCAACCACTTTGTAATCAAAAACTGTGCTCAAAAATATTTGATACCTATATATTTTGCGATGCATCAGGGTCAACAAACGATATACTTTTGATGACAATCACTTACTACGAAACCCAAAAACGAGTTTTGATATCATGTACGAAAATTTTTGCACGCCTCTCAGGTCAGAGTACCTACTTTACAGTATCTTTATGATAATATTGTTGTTATTTTATAATCTAATATCATATTTTACGTATAAAAATACCTCTCCGAATCTTGAATAGACATTAACACATTTATGTTTAATTTTTAATTTGATTTTAAAAATTGCTAGAGAGATATCTACTTTCTTCTTAACAAAATAGGCAGACTTTAATATTTTTTTGAGTAGCGTGAGCGCAATGATGAAATGTAAAATATTTGTTGTTTGTAATACTATTTTATTAGTTTTATTATGTGAAATAAGAAACCCATGTTGTTGAGTTTGGAAGAAGCAAAAAATGTGGAAAATACCGATCTAAATGTGGCTATTTTTTGCACAAATTACAGATTTTGGGTTTTATATGTCGTCATAACCATGTTTTGTTTTTGTTTATAACTTACTTATTATTTTAATATTCCTTTGAATAATTGTAACAATAATACAAATAAAATAATGGTAGAGGCAATTTCTATGGATGTAAATTGAATTGAACTTTTACACATATCAATGAAAATTCACCCTTTTCAGAAAACAATAATGTAGGTTAGTAAGTACTTAGAAAGTATAATAATAACAAGGACAATGAATATGCTGACTCGTTGATTTGATCATATACATACTTAGTACACAGTTATATGTACGGATATGTTATAATCATAATTAGTAATCAATGCAATGCGTATCTTATTATCTATTGTTACTAAATAGTAAATTACTAATTTATACGTTTTAGAATGTTTAACTGTATAAAAAGAAAAGATTGATAATAACAAAATAGAGATACTTTCTTCTATAGGATAATGGGACGTTAATGATATTATTTTTCCACTGATTAGCCAACTGTGAATGTTTACAAGCAAAACTTACACAAGCATATCTCATCAACTGATGGGATGGAAGATTGTGAACAATTACGCACAATTAGGTAACTATGAACACGTTTCTTGGAGTTTCAATCCATGTGAAATTATTTTCCTTAAATTAAATAAATTGCATACATTCAATTTTAATAATCTCAAATACACACAAAAAATCTCGACCCAAACTAATTTTATTTGATTCTGAATAAACAATATAATATGTATGTACTATTAACTATAGTAGGTACCTATATGCTAGTTACTATTCTACTAAAATAAAATTTGCAAAATTCAATCGTGGTTTTCAATAGTAACAATTAACACACAATACTATAAAACTAAGTAACTATAAAGGGCACAATATAAAAGACACGTGGAACACCATTGACTGCATCAGACGACGATTACAACATATAAATTAAATAATAAGTTTAATTGTTTAAAAAGCCGCTGAGTCGATTAATTGAATTAACAAGCCATTGTTATAGTTTTAAATTGAACAGGCAAATGTTTCTTGTTAACTTTAAATTAGTGATAAGGTAAAGAGGTATAACTAACTAGAAAATATATTATGTTCAATTTCGTTTTTTAGCTGATTCAACATTTCATTAGGTATCAGAGGTATGACTTGAGCCTAACATATTCGATTAGTGTAATCAAGTATGATGATCGAGGTGAAGGAACTTCATCGCGTAGATGGATATAACAAAAAATATTTTACAATATAAATCCTGTACAATAACTAACCAATATATCAAGGCCCTTACACAAGCTATGAATCTTTTAAGTACTTTCCCATTTATGCATTTAAACAGAGGCGGCTTTGAATACTAAGAGGAAATGGTCGTTTTGCAGAATAGAAATATTGTAAGTTTTAATATAATTCAATGTTACGATAGATTCCTTTCCTTGGTAAGGTTTATAGTTTATACATTAAGTAGTCTATCAAGAATGTTATGACGAGATTTTATATAATTATTTTATTTGATAAGCCTCTTCCTCGAATGCTGGTATTCGAGGAATAGACTAATTTCCTTTACCACGGGAAAAAAAATTCACCAAATCAGTTATTTAACCAAATTAGTTATAAAACCCAATCTATCTAACTAACTAGCTTTATCCATGTTTCGTGGCCCTGGGACATTGCCTCTACCACCTGATAAGGCCACTACAAAAGAAATAATAATTACTAGTAATAAATCCCACAGCACGTGCATCGAACAACGCCGTGGGATGCATACTAAGTACCATTTACATTATGTATAAGAATATTACGTAGATATATTGTATAGTCACCGTTACATACGATAAACATCTTTCGCGTACCGTAGTTTTCCTTTCGTGGTTGTTTCTTAAAAACAATTACTTTTATGGTTTAACTTTAAAGCGTAGGGAATAATCCTTACTATCTTATTCCCTTTACTAAGAATGCGGTATCAAAGACATTAATCACATGTCTCAGAATTTCATTTTCCTAACAAAAATTACATGATATTAGAATGAGCTTAGTCATTTTTAGCATAGGCTAAATTGAAATGGATATATATGATTTCGTTATACAAAACGCCAAACGGAAAAATTTGAACCTATGTTGGTATGTAAATGGTATCTAGTTATTTAAAATATTGTTACAAGAAATATACGGAAATAAATAACACGAATAAAGGCTTTTATAATTTTGTATTAAGTAAAATAAAATAACTTTTTAGAAGCGAATTTCGAAAAACACGGCTCTAAACAATTAATGTACTCATATAATGTTTGCTCAATGTTTAATGCGTCAATCAGCAACTTTCACTGCGCATTAGCTGCTACAAGCCATGGTTGTGCGCTGTGCATAATGACAATCGAGGAACCATTAACAAATATAATATTACTCGCTTTCCGGTGTATTATTTGCTCGCACCTACGAATAGTACTGATTATGTACACTCTACATAATCATTATTGGAGCCTCTACAATGTAGAGACATTGTAGAGATTTGTTCTTCAATCTCTATACCCCATTTTTATCCTTGTATGCTCTTGTACGTCTTGAATCTTGATAAAAATATTCTTGGATCCTTCAGGAAGGTAGTATACAAAGGCTTCTTCTTGATTTAAATTAATTCTATTATAGCACTTTGTGTGCTTTTTGACCTCTAAAGGACTTTTCCCGCTACATATTCTGCATATTCCATCTTTTAATTTTATTACACCCTTAAGTTACACAAAAATCCCACCATATTTATAAGCTTACTTACACGCTACTCGTTAACTCGCGCAATTACACAATTAAAATGTGTAAGTAATTTTCAATTATTTTCACGGCAATAAATTGTTAACCAAAAGTGAACAAGATATTTCCGCATCATCCTTTAAAATTTAATGTAAACGAGACAAAACGTTTTGTACAACAACTTCCTCAAAACTTACGACTATCCATGTTAGGAGATTTCATATTTAGCATCGTATTTATCTTTTAATTAATAGGTAATTGGTCAATTTTCAAAGAGAAAATATGGAGGTAAAATATGAAAATTAAATACAATTTGTCAGCAAATTTTTCAGGCTTTGTGCGATTATCATCGATGATTATAAAATTTCATATTCGGTTGTATAAAAAAGGGGTACATTTACTTATATTATTACTTAATATTATGTAAGTCAATATTTTATGCAACTTTTGCTTAATAGATTTGTTTGTTGATTAATGTTTTACTACTTTAGATAATAAATTGTAACAACTTAAGTGAAACAATCGTTAAATGTTTCTTATATTGAGCCAAGTTTTGTTATGAATTGAGTTTAACAGCAAATTTTATATACTTCCGTAAACATTGCTTAAGCCATCTTAGGCTTTTCAACGATCATATCAGATATTTAGTAAGCGAGAAATTATGAATATGAAGATTTTAAGATAGTTATTTAAAGGTTGTTCCGCAGTTTTATTCAATAAAATTATTGTTTAAATTGTGATAACGTTTTGTTCCTTTGTTGTGTGCTTCATATTTTTAATGAATTAATTTACATTTATTAGTTCATAACATTTTTATTTTACGGCTATTATGCCATAGATTTATGGTCATTTATTGATCGTTAGCAAAATTTTCAACGACACATTTATTTTCATATAGTTTTCCTATTACAAAACCTCTTATAACAATAAATAAAAATAAAATAATCTTCCACAGAGAGAGAACCGTCCGATGTTCGTCGATACTGATAGTGGCGCTAGGGGTGTCCCTGATCGCGCTAGGGGTGTACACCACTGTGTTGGTGCTGACCGACTATAACAGCCCCCAGCCGTGTATGAGTGAAGTGTGTGTTGGTACTGGTAAGTTAAACTTTTTCCTAGTACCTAATATTATTACGTATACCTATTAATTTTATTTTCACTCTATATAATACCAATTACCAAGGTTGATTTCGATAGTTAGTTCGTTCCCACAGAGTCCTCCAAAAGTTTATTAAAATCTGTTTAGCGATTAGCATTTGTTACCTAGCTTAGCGGCAAAAAATAATTTCGATTTATCGTCATAAAATGCCATTGTGAAGAAATTCAACCACAATCACAATGACACGAAAATTTAAATCTAAGATTTAACTCTAAAATTATATTCCTACCTACAATCTATGAATATGTAACTACATAATTATTATGTTTACACGTTCTTGCATTGATTAATTGCCCCAAAAGAATGCTAAGTAAGCACAATTATTGTATTTGCATACCCATCTGCTATAATTAATATAATTATGCAGATATCTCAAAAATTGCGTAACCGTTTATATGGTTCAATCATTCTTTATTTGCATACCAACTTTAATAGGGCTATAAATTCCACTATTATATTTTATGTGAATTAAAGCATTGATTTATAAATGAGATTAATTTATGGAGATGCGTTGTACCTACGTTATGAAAACTGTATCAAAATATATTTATCCTCTTTACTGAACAAATTAAATACAAAATCGAAAAACATTTTATACGCGAAAATAAATCGCATAAAAATCCGTTGCATAGAGGCTGCAGTCTAGCAAAATTGCGTTTTCAACAAGTTATTTGACAATTTTTTCCCGGCTATTGAAATGATAAACTGAATTTTTTTTTCTTGTTTATCAATTAGTGTTATATACGCAATGCGCATGAATTTTTTCACATTTATAAAGTTACTTTATGTTACCTTAATCAGGCCTTCAAGATAAGTCTCTTTCCCCCAAAGACATTTCGAGCTAAGTTTGTGCACTCACTACGTTGCAACCGATTACAATTTATACAATTTGATCAGCGCATTATTATCCTTATATAAGGTAAAGGCTCCTAATACGGCGGTAGTCAAAATCGCTCCCTAAAACGGTGGTATTTCTATTTTCGAGTTTTATTCCTGTTTTATTAATTTTAAGTACACCAAAATGTAAACTATTTATTCCAAATTTATTACTCCATGACTTAACTAACGTTTGCAAGTAAAGCACATAGACAACACAACAAGATTAATCAATCTGTGTAACGGCATCGACATGAGAGGTGTTTCCATACAAACGTGAAACAACAAAAGTAAGTACACTAATATTTATAAACTAAGTTTTTCGTATTAATATGCCGTTCAAGTTTGTATTTGTATTGTTTATTGCATTTTCCTACTATTACACTCACTATTTAAATAGCTTGTTTCATATTTGTAAGTCATTTTCTACCCAAAAAATAAGAAATAAAATATCGCCGTAAAACGGTACAAATTTTATAGATTAATCCTAATACGGTGGCATAACTCCGAAATAGGAAAACTACTGGGCATGTTTAATTGTTTATAACTTTCATTTTATTTACTTATTGAATTAATTCCAAGATTAGTTGAAATAATTATTAATCTGATAAATTAGAAACCATATTCTGCGGTATGTGTTCTTAATTGGAAATCCAGTTAAATATGAAAACGGTTGAGTACAAAATGTTTGTTTCTTAGAAGGGGTAAAAATAGGAAGGTGTATTTTAATGTATCACAAATCATTTATTTTGTACTAGCTGTTGCCCGCGACTTCGTCCGCGATTAGGTCGTTTTTCGTCATTCGTTGTTTAAAAAAAATACGTGACACTTTATTTTAAAATTTTCTTAATTATTGTCTCTTATAAAATTTAACTACATTAAAATTGAACACTCTGATAATAAAATCTTAAAATCTGAAGAAAACATGAATGTGGTTTAAATTCTACATTACTTAGTATCAAATAATAATCTAAATTAAATGTAGATTAACAGTTTGAGCACACCATTATAGAATATGTACCTAAGTATTAAATTACGTTAGTTTACATAGTAACTTTACTAAAAACACGATGACTATCTTTCGCGCTCGATACCACAAACTAAGCATGTTTGTGGTAGGTACGTGGCCCGCGTCACTTGACCCCCATCTGGATCCATGATGATGATTCCATCCTGAAGATGATTCTGAAGATGATCCAGGATGATTCCATCCTGAAGATGATTTCTTTTGACTGGAAGAAATCACCGTCGCCTAACAAATATAATGTGTTTTCTTATAAAACCGTTACATAATTTATTTTATCTACTTAAATAATGAAAATGATATATTTATAAAATATAAAACATATTATTTAAAATGATTAAAAATAAATAAATGAAGCAACTACGATTCAAAGAAAACATCTTTTTCAGTGTGAAAATGCTCTAAGCAATCCGGGATGATGAACTGTATATCATGTACCTACTCTGATCCCAGTACGGTCGGTACGTCGATAGCCATAACGATAAATATTATAATCAGATAACCGCAAAGTCAAAATAAAAACATTACTTGTAAAGTTGTGAGTGCAAAATTTACGTTTCATTTGGCAATAACATTTTTTTCGGTACTAAAACGTAGTAGTTTGATATGTGGTTGGCTGCCCCTCCTCTCCTTCCTGAAAAATATCCTCCAAAATTTCCCGAGATACTTCCAATGATTGAACCATTGGACGTTGGACATTAACTTCAGTCAAAAATTGACGAAGCGGATGATTACTAATTTCCACTTAATCCTCGCTGCTACTGTCTTTATCATCAAATCATCAATTTTCAAGTGGTGTAGTAAAAATATCAGCAGAAATCGTCTTCCAAAGGCGATATAATTTTATTAGCATTGAATAAAAAAATCAAAAGTTAACTGTAAATCTATAAAAAAAGCTACTTACAAATAAAATTTTATCAAAAACTTCTGTTCCCAATGCACCTCAAAATAATAAAAGAATCATTCATTTCATTTCATTTCAATAAATACCTGTAAGTAACAACTTACCTTTTGTGGGAACGCATGATGGTGAAAATTCACAAAACACGAAGATTGCATTTGATATTTTTGGTTTTATGGCATTCAATTGCTTTATAAATATCACTACATAGTATAAAAAAAGTCGCTTTCTGTGTCCCTATGTCCCTATGTCCCTTTGTATGCTTAAATCTTTAAAACTTCGCAACAGATTTTGATGCGGTTTTTTTAATAGATAGACTGATTCAAGAGGAAGGTTTTAGTACATAAATTATTAGGTTTTAGACAAAGCGGACGAAGCCGCGGGCGGTAAGCTAGTAAATTTATAAAACACGAAGATTTTAAAAATTGTAACTAATGAACACAACAATATATTATTAAGTATACTCTTTGGAACACAATCATTAGATTAACTGTAGATAATGGTGTCTATTTTTACTTAAAATAATAAACATCTAAGTAGGTACCCTCACTTTAAAAAAAAAATGTAGTTTATTATTTACACGAAATATATCTTATAGGGAACGGAAGATATGGGTTAAAGAGTTAAATAAATAAATAACATAATTATATTTAAATTATTAATTTTTAACATTGTGTTCAGTAGTGTTAACATGTAAATTGATTTGATTTTTACGAAATCTCATAGATGGCGCTGTTACAAAATTAACATTATACAACTTACATTCTTTAAGCTATGTTTCTCTTCCCAAGTTACTTAAATGGCATAATTTTTATAGTGTCAATCTAGATATTGTCAAACAACATTTATATATGCGTCATTTGATTATTAATTTCCAATAGTTAACGTGTAAATTAACATTTAATAGATGGCGCTGTTTCTAATTTGTCTTTATACTACTAAATTCATTAAACTGTTTCTCTGCCCAAATTACGTAAATAACATAGTTTTTATTTTGTAAAGCTAGATAATAGCATGGCTTACTCGAAACCAACATTTAAACATGAGTCTTTAGATTGTACGCTGTCGTAATACACGGAATACGTAAGAAAAATAAAGGTTCACAGCTCCTCCCCCGTAGATGATAGCTTGATAATATGTAGCCTATAGCCTCACCCGACCTGTTAGTAATATTCATGCAAAATTTGAAGTCAATCTATGCAGTACTTTTCGAGATTAGCTCGGACAAACATACAGACAAACAGACAAACAGACAAACAGACAAACAGACAAAAATTCTAAAAACTATGTTTTTGGCTTCTATATCGATTATAGATCACGGCCCAGGTATTCTTTTAAAAAAATATTCAATGTACAGTTTTGACTTTCCTACGATTTTATTATATGTATAGATAACTGTTGATTTGAGTTTTACACATCTGAGCCAAAAAACTGTTATCATTTGATTAAGCATTTACATTCTCTTGTTTATCGAATTTTTGATGGGTCAGAATTAGGATTATTAAAAACACGAGTAATTTTCCTATTACGGTGGTAGATATTTCCAGGTAACTCTGTATTAGGTTATATGATCTCCTATTACGGCCCTAATATAATAGAACTTAAAATTACCAGATTAAGGGTTGCGTAAATAAATAAGAAGTTTTGTGTCTTTTTTTGTGGATTCTTATTTGATATGCGTGTTTTTTTTTTCGATAAAACTAAAAGCATAAATGAAACACATTAAAAATGAATCAACGTAATCAAACCAATGGTCAATGAATAAAAAACTTACAATTTACTTTACTAACACATTCCTATTATTTAACAAATATTATTTGTACGGAACTTCAATGAATATAATTTCTGACCCTCCGTATTAGGAGCCGCCTACCGCAGTATTAGGCTCTGACCAAAATTATACCTCCGTGTTAGGGAAAATCGACCTGACTATTTAAATATTTTTTTAAAATAAGAAATATCATGAAAATAAACATAGACTCAACAGCAATACAAAATTTAAGTTCCACTTTTAACGATAAAGTGGTTTGGCACCTTTACAAAGACTTACAAATGCTTATTTTTGATACTTACTTTCAAATGTTGCGAAATACCTCCGTATTAGGTGCTTTTACCTTAGTCGTTATTAAAATCTGCTGAATACAATTGCCGAAAAACTTATGATTTTCCTAATTAGAACGTTATAAATTCATTAAATTTCCCATTTTTTGCCTTACAAAAACTATTGATAAATACTGCTAAAAGTTATTTTTTCCATTAATTTATTCGAGTTGAATGAGTATTAAACCTTTAAAAAAATTTTTTTTGAATTTTGATAATTCTTTAAATATTAAAAAAATATTTAAAATAAGTAGGAAAAATCCTAGCGAATTTCTTTAGTCGCGCTCCTTGGGCCGGAGCGTTCTGACGTGTGCTCTACGCTCGATTTTCCTTCATACCGAAGTGAAAGTTGCTCTACTTCATTAAATTTAATATTTTTGTTAATTGATTATTTTTATCTTAGTTTTGTGCAAATATTCGTATTTTTAAACATTTGATTTCGATATGGAAAATAAACGAAAAAAATATGCGTGTAACTACTAGAAAAAAAATTATCTTCGAACATAAAGTTAATGAAACCAAAGGTGATTGGCAAAAATTTCGTTATTTTACGGGGTGTCAGTAAAGGGATGTATATTTCTTTAAAACTAAAGTAAGCTCATAAATTTTCTTATAATATAATTTTTTTTTGAAGTTCCAAAAATGTTTATTTTTCGTTTGAGAAATACGAAACATAATATAAACTTGTATTGAGAACTTGAACTTGGGACATACGGGAAAAATGATTTGTTTACTCCAAAATTCCAAATATGTCGAGGTGTTTTAATTTTTTCTTCTAGTCATTTTGAACGTAGCGGCATGTTATTTGATTATTAATTTTGTAACTTAAATACAGGATGTTGGTTTTATATTCTGATCTTACAGACGCGCTGACAAATTTAGTCTACCATTTCTAGTTTAGACCTCTAAGTACCAATATTAAAACGAATGGATTATCATCACATCATCAAAACTCAGATGTAATGGAAGATCACAATAACATAGAAAATTCAATAGGTGTTGAGAACTAAACAAACACAAGTAACAGAGACGCGAAGAATAAAAAAAGAGGACGAAAACGATAATTCGTTGATGCTTTCCCTTTTCGACGTATTGTTAGGGTACATCACCAATCTGCAAAAAATAAAACTGATGATTCCCAATTGCTGATTAAAAATGAAAAACAAATAATCGACAACAGTGGTGAAAATTTGCTGATCACAATGAAACATCCTTCAGTGGTAGCAGATTTACTCATTTAAAATGTAATGGAGAGGAGGACAGGAAAACATTATGAATGTGGATGGTGGATTGTATACAGGGTGTAATCGATAAGTATATGCAGGCGATTATGACGTTATTATTGCAGGTATCAAAAAACTTAAAACTGATATCGAAATTACTTTACCTAATGAGCAAAATGACAATTATAACTTTTTAAAAGTATAACGAGAAATATCTAAAAAAATTACTTTATACATTCCCATATCAAGAAGGGAAAATGGGACTAGTAAGTAGAAGTTAAATGTCTAATTCCGGCCAAATACATGAATGCGGAAGATGCGGTTAAAAATAAAAAATTTAATATTTGAAATACAATGCAAAAAAATATCACTTTTGTCATAGATAAGAAACATGACTATTTTTTCCAAATTCAGGGACAACTAAACGTTGCAGAAGCAGAAGCCTGCTTATTTGCTGTTTGGACTGGAGTGAATCATAATCGTCTAATATTAATTTAGTGAGAAACGTCTTCCCAGTTCAAAATGGAGAAATAAACCATCCACGCGAACACCGACATCCACGCGGACGGAGTCGCGGGCGGAAGCTAGTCAAAAATAAATATCTTTTGTTTTCATTTGCGCATTTTTCTATTTTATAATTTTTTACACAAACATTACATTTTTTTTTATGATATACAAAATTTGATAGAACGTATTCGCAAATTTTGTGTACTGATAAAAAGAATCACCCGGTGTAATTTTCACGAAAATTGTTTCAAATTGTCATTTTAGGTACTTATTACGAATATTAAATTATGCATACGAATGATTTAATTTTTAAAAATTAAGTGGAGCAACTTTCCCTTAGTACATTTGTATTATTTACATATAGGATGACAGGATGCATTTGTTTGCACTACTAGCTACTAACCCTTAAGACATAGGAACATAACAAACAGCGAAAAGTGACTTATGTTTTATACTTTAACCAATTTTACGAACCTTATGGAGTAGACATTAAATCGTTACTAATACTGTTAGGTCCTGTATATTTATCACTTACTCATACAAATTTGATATAATTATGGACGTTATGAATTATGATAAAGTTGATATAAAGGCTCTGCCCCAAATTCCTTTTTCACAGTCGACTCTACCGAAAAATATTTCTAGCAACATCATCACACTTTTTACACACATCACAAGTTAATCCAAAACATGCCATTATTAATTAAAGTTATGAGTCATCGCAAAACCTAATGAATGAATAATAGATCTTACACATTGCTTCAATGTAAAATGAAATAAAAATCATTAAAAAAAACAATTACTATGTTAATCAAAACATTTTTAAAACGTGTAAAATAATTGCCTGTACCATAATTTTGTATGAAATAAATTAATTATTCATAAATATTGAAGACACGTGTGCTCCATTTATAAAACTGCGCCATTTTCATCAATAGTTCACCACTATTGCATCAACCTAACTAATAACGCGTAGATATTATTAACTAGGTACTATCTTTCTATTGCGCCGATCACATGTTTTCATTACAATTAATAAATATTGAATAGGCACCAGTAAAACATAACAATAATTATTTTTGCGAGGGCCCTTTGACTTATGTTCCTAGGACTAATAAATATTGAATTCATCCTCTGAGAATACCACATACTTAGACCACATAATTCAGAATATGCTTGATTCTTGAATTTAAAATAACATAGGTACATATTTAATTTTAATTCGAGAACCACTAGCACAGAATAAAAATTGTATCAATCACTAGCTAGGTATATGCTCAAATGTACCGCTATCAACCCTATCGGAACGAAAGCTGAAGCTGACTTTAGTTAGTAGACTAGTTTTAGATTCATCATTTACATAATTGTATTTCTATTAACTTTTACCACCAAAAATAGGATTAGGGCACATCATACAAAAAATATTACATAAATTCAAAAAATAACATTTTTATCAAATCAGGCGACTAAAAGGAATTAAACATGGGGATATTGTAGTGTATGTAAATCATCAACAATATTTTAAAACCACCATCAATAATATCGATTAAATATAACTTATTATTAAAATCAATCTGCCTTAGCCTTAGTTTTACATTTTCTGTTTATGTTTTCCAAACGTAAACAGAGCCTCGTGGCTTCGTACACACATCAATTAAAAGTAAATAGATTTAAGCTTGATATATATGTTGAGATTTTAATTATTATGTGACTAATACAATTGAAAAACACGTGGCATTTAGGAGCAATATATATAATTTATAACAAACAAGTTATTATGCGCTTAAATTCTTTGGAAAGACGTTTTATATAAAAACTACAAGCATGTACTGTATGCAATAGTGTTGGACAGTGCATTTAAGTGAAGTGTTTTGGTTTTTTTTAATCGTTTATTCGTGAAGGCTTCGAAATGGCCGCTAATATGATGCTATTATTAAACGTCGGTTAGTATCTGTGAATTTAAAATTTTCCAAATTTATCTTACATACCTAAATAATAAAACTACCGCTAATGAGGAAAAGTGTTTTAAATTCTGAGCGCTTTTAACAGATGCAAATCTGATAATGTAGTGTATAAATTATATCGAGTTATCAACGTAACTTATTTGTTGAAGTGAAACTTCTTTATCGGGGTTGGAAAAAAATTTAGTGTAACATTTTTTCGTTACGCGTGACGTTTTGCCGTTACGAGCCATCTTTTTCTTATCCCTACCACGCGTGATTCGACGTATTTCTGTAAAGTTGCATAGGTATAGTAAATTATTTTTTGAAAAATAAGGTCACGAAGAAGTTTCACTTCTTACGTGTGTACACTAGTACACGCACAGATTTTTTTAAATATTATTTGTCGATTTTTATATTTTTTGTTACTTTCTTACCTTTCATGGAAGTAGGTATTATTTTTTTTTTCATTTTATCCTGGAATTATTTCATCAATTAATTATGATTTATTATTTTTCCAGTTAATTATTTTAAATGCATTGTTAATTGTGTAATTGAAACAGAAACTTGTTAACCCATCTTGTTATATTTTCTATTTATCCTCCTCCACAAAGCCGTGACTTTCTTTATATTTTTGAACTGAACTTTTGACTGGGTGAAATGATTACTAGGTACATATACAAGTCTCATTGTATTAGATTTTAGTCTCAAACATACAAATCTAACTATCGAAAACCCCACAGCATCCCGCGTACTCTCCGCAATGAACAAAGAAGTGGACCCTTGTACGGACTTTTACGAATTCTCCTGCGGTGGTTGGATCAAGAAGAACCCGGTCCCCGAGTGGGCGACCTCCTGGGACCAGTTGTCGAAGCTTCGGGAACAACTGACTACGGATCTAAGGGATCTACTGGAAGCGCAGGATGGACCGAACTCGCCAGAAAGTGTAAAGAAGGCGAAAGCGCTGTATCGGACTTGTATTGATGTTGGTGAGGGATTTTTATGGTTTTCTATTACACTAGTCTATGTTTTAAACTAGAACTTTCTTCATTAGTGATTATATTGAATACTTTTTAATATATTTTATAATTTGCGAGCATATACTTTTCTTGTAAATGCTTTGTGGTGTCAACATTTCGATGAACTTTTTCAATCGTTAAAAAAATAATTTTAAAATTATCAATGGTGATTTGGAACATAAACATATTTTTTTCACTTGTTTCGTTTGTTGGGTATCAAAAATAATTATTTTTATAGGCAATAATTATTTTTAATTGCCACTTCATAAACAAACAACGTTTTGCTATAATCATGTTACACAATATGACAAAATTGACTTTTTGTAATTTATCTATATTCGACAACAGATAAAATGGAATCCCGCGGGATCCAACCGATCCAGGACCTCCTCACCGATCTGGGTCTCCCTCCCAACCCTCCCGCAATAAGCAGCAATATCTCCTGGGAGGAGGTCGCTGGTCGTGCGCGGAGGAAAGTCGGTCTGAGTGTACTGCTCAGTGTGCAAGTGTTGGAGGATGTGAGGAATACCAGCAGGAATCGTGTTGTGGTGAGTATTTCTAAATATGGACAAAATTTGTGGCTTTTAAATTCTTTGCAGCTTTCCGAAGTGGTGGTAAATTCTTATTTTTATTTTTTTTTGTACTTTGACGTTTCAAAAGCGCTTCTAAACGAAGTCTACTTGAATAAATAAATGTTTGAGTTTGAGTTTGACTATACAAATACTATAAAGATCTAATTTGTGTACTTATATTATGAGCAACAGTGTGAGCGAAGCATATTCAAAAAATACGAGTGTTGACTGTTGTAATACTAAAGTTTTTAACTCTTGTAAATATATATCACAAATAAAGTCACTAATCTGTAACATGAAACAACAATAATGCATAAGCTCATAACATTTCGGTATGTGCCAGAACCTTTTAAATATCTCTAAGGCATATTTTTATTCAAGATTTCATATCAGTTTGCACTTTATAGTTGAAGGTTGTGAGGAGAATCGTGATGAAAACACCATTCACGATTTAATATTATTATTTCAATTATATGATAGTAAAATTATAGAAGCGGATTTTATTATGATCAAACTATGCCTTTTGTGGGCTTATTTTGTGTTATTGTTTTGGACTTATTTCGTGAGGTACTTACAAGAATATGCAGTTACTTTACCTATATATATTATTATTGATTCTATTTTCTTTTATTAGCTAGCTTGTATGTAATAAAATGATCTGTATAATGATTTATCGCAATATCTGCAATATTTAGTCACATTGTAAAGTACCTCACTGATATTAATTATAAAATGACGAATTCTACACATTTCCCTCAACACGAAAGTTTATCACTAGTAGTTACGTAATTTTTTATTTAATAATTGTCCTTACGAGCGAAACACAGCAGACACGGGTTCAAAAATCTTTCTCTTCAATTATGATACCATTACATAAATGTCGCATACGTTACGATGTGCGAGATTATTGATATAATATGATAATAATTATAAAAGATAAACGATGAGAATAACTTGGTATTTAAGCTTTATCGTCTATAGAATATTTTTGTTAACAAAATAGGTACTAAACCGCGATCAAATTGTCAGAACTACACCAAAACATGGAACCGCACGGGTGACGAAAGGAAGCTTTCAAATAAAATAAGAGTCTTGATGATAGGTTCATGCAGTTGAAAGTTTAGTTAGTTTATTCAAAACTATAAAAATTCAGTCGAATTCAGAACCTCCTCCTTCTTTGTAGTTGGTTAAATATACAGTGGACGGATGACTATACAATATACATTCCTAACATATTATTAAATTTAACGAAATCAAACAAAAAACCCACATACCAATATGTCTCAAAACATAATCGCATTAGCAATGAAGAGCATTAGAATACTTTATCAGCAGCATCAGGGCAATCGTGAGAGATATCCTTCGTCCCGGCACGCGGACCCAATTGTGTTTATTATAATATTTTATGTATTGAAGATAATTGGTATGTGTTATATTTAATGATACACATATCGATATTCGTATGTGATTATAATATTATGTAGAGGATGTAGGTAGAGCCAATTTTCTTGTTGATAAATTGGATTACGAAATTTTAACAGCATATGTTTTGTTAGAATTCTGTGTTAAAAGATCAAATAAATTAAATAGAAGAGAGCTCAAATAGAATGTTAACTCATTCTCTTTAAATTTATCGAAACATGAAAAAAAAACTTTTTTCAAGCCGTAAGTTTCTTATTTAATATGTTACCTCAAAATATATAGATAAGCTTAGTTAGTATGTACATACCTATATGAAAATTTTCAACACGTAAAAGCGACTGCACATAATTATTTCCTATTGTAGCTAAAAAGCTCAAATTAAAGAAAGAATCCTTAATCATTTAATTTTACATTTAAAAAAAAATGTAAAATTACAGTGTAATTTTACATTCCCGTAAACATACTTCAATTTTAAAAATTTTCTTTCAACGTCAAAATTTTCTACCGTAATTAATTAATATTTAAACTTTTAAATGGTAATCCAAAACTGTTTAATAATAAACAGGTATATCTATTATTCCTAGTTGAGGTGATCGTCGTATCTAAATTGTTTTGTATGTAGGTATGTATTGTTTCTTAATAAACTATTTGTCTGTTTATTTTTATTTAATGTTCCAGATCGAGCAAGTGACGCCCGGCTTCAGCGAGCGCTACCTGCTCCACCCGGAGCAGTTCGCCCACGAGCTGCAGCAGTACCGCACCTACATCAGGGACATGATTGCTGTAGTCGATCCGCAGACTGATGCTGACAAGTTCGCTGATGATATCGTCGGGCTGAGCAAGAGTTTGGCCAGGGTAAGGAATCGTGGGAGGGAAATATGTACACCTTATATGTACACCTTGTACACAACATGTAAACATGTACGTACACATAAATGTACACGTACACGCACATGCACGGATGTCGTACACATACACGTACACATGCACGTATGTCGTACACATACACACAAGGATACGTGCTACATCAGGGACATGATTGCTGTAGTGGATCCGTAGACTGACGTTAAGAAGTTCGTTGATGATTATGGGCATATAACATTTTGTAGAATATTTTAAATACCTATACACTGCCTTCTACACCTGTACACATGATTCACCAATAACTTTATTAGTTACTTAGCTTCACCAAAAAACATATGTGTATCAGATAATGACCCCAATGGAGGTCCGTCGCAGCGGCACGCACTTGTTCCATGATGTGAGCGTCGCGCAGTTCGTGCAGGGCTCCGCTGGCGGACCCGTGCAGTGGACTGAGGTATGTAAATACTATATCTAGATACATTATTGTATTAAGCTATTTACTTGGTATAATTTGTACTCTGTAAGGAGATGTTTCTTGATCCTCCAATTTTATGAACTCGATGATTTGTAGCGAAAACAATTACATGTGGATTTCAAAAATATTTGTCATTAAGAGCCCCAATATTAAACATAATTTTTTAAATAGTTATCTATCTATCTTCAGTTTATGCGCTAAACATGTTTAGCATGTTTTATCTTCTAATTTTCAATTCACCAATTTCGTTTGTAAATCTTAGGTACCTATGACTATCGCAATTTAAAATATTTATGTTACTTAAAACTGCATTACTTTTAACTTTTACCATTTAATCTCTAATCCTTGAATCTCAAAATTTCCTCATCTACTCAATATTTTCATTATCTCTCACCCCTTTCAATATTTCACGTCAAAAAAATATTTATATTATCTTCTAGCACGACTGGGACAAGTACCTTGAAACAGTCTTCAGCAATACGACCGTGGTCCTAGACCAGAATGCGGACCGGCTTATTGTTATGGACCTGCCTTATTTGCAGCGATTGGCTACTTTACTATCGGAAACCGATCCGTTACTTGTTGGTATGTTATTCTTTATACTAGTATTGTAAAATTAAACATACTATTTAGTGCTTGTTAAAAATTTAATGTCATAGAACGCTTCATGTAGTGAAGCGTTTTTCTATTTAAGTGATTATTTCTAAGGACGTTTCATGTTGAGCTTGCTTCTTATTAAAATGTTTATTGTCACTGCATCATTATTTGTATAAAACGCTTCAAATGCAGTAGTTAGATTTTCATTAATTTTATTCTTGTCCAAGACTGTTTTATCCAGCGAAGCGTGCTTAACATTGTGTCTATCACAGAGTGACAGAGCATTGCAAATGCTAAGTTTGTTTAATATTAAATCATTGTCTAACAAACCAAATTGTTATAGAACCTTTCATCTAGCGTGTTTAACATTAATATTTTACAGAACGTTTCATCTGGTGGAGCGTATTCTCCACAGTCTCTCCAATGAGTATCTCCCGTTTCCGCGACCTCGGCTTTGCGTTCAGTCGCTCTGTGTACGGGTTGAGGACTCGGGCTCCAAGATGGAAGACTTGTGCCGCTAATGTTAATGCTAACTTTGGATTGGCGCTGTCGTTGTTGTACGTGGAGCGGCATTTTGATAATGCGTCGCGGATTAAGGTGGGTCGAATAGTTAGCGATTTTTCGCTTAATATTTGTTCGGTTGTGCAAGCGTGCTTACGTTTAAAGTAACGTTTTCTCATACATATTGATTATTGACTGCATTATTAGCATGGTTTGTGCGAAACGCGCGAATCTAGATAATATTTAAACATTAAACATATAGATTTGAAAAAAAAATGTTTACTTTGTGGAATTGTTTTTTTTTTCTCTAAATCAATCAAATAACATACCTGGAAAAACAATAAATTCCATTATCATGTAGTATATGTTAACAATAAACAATATTTTGTTCTCTATAAATGTATATTTCCTCTAGTTTTCCTCTGCCTTGGAAGTTATTCCTATACAATCTCCAACTAAATAAATATTAAATTATCCTCCAGGCACTAGAGATGGTATCAGATGTACGCGCCGCGTTCGCGGAAAGCGTGTCCCAACTCACTTGGATGGACGACACCACACGAGCACGTACGTTACGTAAACTACAGGCGATACGGAACTTCGTGGGCTTCCCTGAGTGGCTGCTCAATACTACAAGATTGGACGTACATTATAAACATGTGAGTGGCCACATACATGCTTGGAAACATGCATGCGCACACACATGTTACAAACTACGTACGCACGCACGCATGTAAATAATACACGGACTCACGTGCACACGTTTAGGCAAATAGCAGGCAATACGGTTCGTGGGCTTCCCGTAGGTGTACTTATACATACACACTCAAACACACCTGCTCAGTGCGCACGCACACATGTAAGTATTCACATACATGTACGTTCGCTTCTCAGCACATATTATGTAGGCACGTACACATGTATCTAGACACGCGGCAGCGTGTCAAGCCGAGTTCAAGCGAAGAGAACTGGCGAGCAGCAGCCGTGTGTATATTTACACGAACCATTTCGAGCCACTTTTCACCCCCTTATAACTCGAAAACTATTTAAGTTAAATAAACCAAATTTGGTACATATCAAGAGGACCTCAAGATAAACAAGAAACTTAAATTTCATAAATACAGATTAAACAGTTGCGTAGATATTAATATCCAAAAATCGCAATTTTTAAGACTGACTGACTTATAGATATATATACAAAACCTAACCCACTTCCAGATGACCTAGAAAGTTCAAATTTTGTAATCAACTAGTTAATAGTGAGTGTACAAAGGAAAAAATCAGAAAATACTGAATTTATCTGTATTTAATTTTTTTTTCAATGACATAAATTTTGTTTGTATGGAAAAATGGAAAAGTTTAAAAAAATAGAAAATATTATATTCACCTTACTAGTCTTAAAGAATAGATCAAAACTAATCAGTGGCCGAAAAAAATTTTGAAATCCATCAATAAATGACTGAGATATAGATTATTGAAGTTTACATATTTTAGCGCGAAACATCTGTAGATTCGATGCGCCTCTGACATCACACTCACTCGCACTATAGCCCGGTCAATTTAAACCAAAAAATGAGGGTACTACTACATAAAGTCCCAACAGGCTGAATTTCTGTGAAGTTGTTGAAAACATAATTATAAACAATGTCTAAAAGTTCCCCATCATTCCACTGTAAGCTAAAAATTTTATTCACGGTCAAAGGTCAAAAAAATGAGTTTTTCGCGATTTTCAGCAAAACGGTAAGTTTTATCATAAAGTACTTCAGGCAAAGATTGTAGATCATAAAATTGTCTATAAAAAATGTATCAATACTTTTTTTCTTACGTTATTATAATATATACGTTACTATAATATTATATACGTTATTATACGTTATTATAATATATTATAATATTGTTGACCATGCATATTATGACGATAACAACTTTTATAACTTTTTGAATCGTTATATCTCAGAAACGGTGGCTCGTAAGAAAAAAAGTATTGATACATTTTGTTTGTTATAGATAATTTTATGATCTACAATCTTTGCCTGAGGTACTTTATGATAAAACTTACCGTTTTGCTGAAAATCGCGAAAAACTCATTTTTTTGACCTTTGACCGTGAATAAAATTTTTAGCTTACAGTGGAATGATGGGGAACTTTTAGACATTGTTTATAATTATGTTTTCAACAACTTCACAGAAATTCAGCCTGTTGGGACTTTATGTAGCACCGAATGTTTAAATTGACCGGGCTACTAGTATCGCTAGGGCGGATTACTTCGATTGCATGATTTCTTTATTCAAAACTGTTATTAAACGTAAAATAAAAGAAAATTGTAATAAAAATATTGCTCATACAGTTAGAAATCTAATATCTAATATAATAATTTTACATATTCACATTTATTTATTCTTTATTTATGAGTGTTTAGTTTAGTTTTAATTTCAGTGTAATGGAAGAAGGCTTCGTCGAAGGTAGAAATGATTTAATTTGCGTAATATTAATATAAGTGAAACATCTTTAGGCGCGTTTAGAGTAAAATTTCAAGATCGCGTCATAGCAATACCGTAACGTCATGGAGTAAGGCGACGATTCTTCTACAACGGTCTTTGCATCTTGGTAATAGTGTGTGTACAAATTCACGCTGGATGTTTAGAAAATCATGTAATCTTTTAAACAGAAAACGAGTCTAACTCAGCCCCCGGAATCATAGACACAATAGAAAATCATTGTGTCGTGGCCCGATCGGGCCGCTCGGGGCTCAATGGGTTAAAAAAATGCAGATAATGACGGGGCAATGTGCGCTGACATTCATAATATACAAGAAAATATAGAAAATAATACTAAACAAACCATACAGAGAAACCGCAAGAAAAAATAATAAAAATCGTATATAAAAAGTATTATATTCATAAAGTAAATCAAATTTGCAGAGTAATTTTCTGTACAAAAAGTAATGATATCCCACCAAAAACATAAATGTAAAAATTGGAGCCGAGTTCAATCATTGACTTAATTTGCCAAAAAAAGAAATGAGATCTAAATGTGTGCCAAGTTCTGCAGACAGTCCAGAAATTTATTTACAAGGATGTATTAAGTTCTTAGGTTGACTGAAAACTCAATTGTTTTATTTTCCCTTAGAGAACAATGTTTATTCCAAAATATAACTTTTTTAATTTGAATAATATAATTATTTTCACAAAGCAAACAACTAATGACCTATTGAACCCCATAATTTGATGAGGCTAGTTTTACATACTGTTTATATTTTGTGAGGATTAAGTGTTGACAGACAATCTAGCCCTAAGCTAGATTTAAACTAGTTTATAAGACAACAGCTAAGCAGTCAAAATATTCAAGGCTTAGCTAGCAAATTATTAGAAATAGAATTATTTTTAAATCATAATAGAATTAAAATATTTTGTGTAACAGAACATTGGCTTAAACAATGTCAGTTGTTAATAAATATTGATAATTATAAATTAAAAAGTATATACTTTAGGACAAACGCTATTCATGGAGGTTCTCTTATTTTTGTACACAATAGTTTAAAATGCAAGGAACGAACTGACATTGTTAGCCTTTCTGTAGAACGCACCATTGAACTGTCCTGTGTTGAACTTGAGCGTTACATTATTGTTTGCGTTTATAGGCCTCCTTCCAGTGACTATAATATGTTTGAGACAGTCATGGAAGAAATATTAAAGCGTTTGAGCAGAAGTGAAAAGAAGGTTATAGTATGTGGAGACTTTAATATTGATTTACTTTCACACACACAAATGGCAACACGAATAGTTAATTTATTTCAATCATTTAATTTACATAAACTTTTTGATGAACCCACACGAATTACACCAAGTTCTGCAACTTGTATTGATAATGTTTACTGTGATTGTAACTTTTTAGAAAAAAATATTCTCAATACACTGACTTCGGATCACTGTGGCCAGAAAGTAGTTTTTGAATGGGATTGCATACCTACATTTAAAAGAATTAATGTTAGGCCTATAACTAAAAAAGGCATTCATAAATTTAGAGATAATATTAATAATAAATTGCCTGGCCTGAATGATCAATCCTTTCATACTAATCCTTGTGAAATGTTTACAAATCTTTTTAATTTAATTCATAATGAGTTTGAAAAAATCTTTAAAGTTAAATCTTTAAGTATTACCAAGGATTTACCATTTAGCCAATGGGCAACACCTAGTATACACAGATGCAGGAACGTTTTATATGAGTTATATGGCATGAAGCAATATAACAAAGACTTGGCATTTCTTAGTTATGTTAGAAATTATTCAAAAACTTTTAAAAAAGTTTGTTTCACTGCCAAGTGCTTGTATGTCAGAGATAAAATACGCAACTCTGATAACAAAGTTAAAACGGTTTGGGCAATTATTAATGGTGAAATGGGCAAAAGCCAATCAAATAGTACCATAAAACTAGTTAATGCTGGTAGGGTCATTGACAAAAGTGCTGATGTTGCGCTTGCTTTTGAAGATTTTTTTAGTAGTGTCCCTGCTAGTATTACCGAAAAATTAAATTCGTCATCAGCGCTTGCGGAGTCCTACTTGAGGGACCATGTTGCTGAGTGTAATGTATTATTTGAATTGCGACATGTGACTGCAGAGGAAATTGTTAAAACTTTTAAAACATTAAACTTAAAAAAAACATGTGATCTCTGGGGAATGTCTGTAAATCTAGTAAATAATATTATAGAAAACATTGCCAACCACTTAGCGTTTATATTTAATCAATGTTGTGACTGTGGTATATTCCCTGATTTATTAAAGTTAAGTAAAGTTATTCCTTTATTTAAAAGTGGTGACCAAGAAGACTGTAATAACTATAGGCCAATTTCCATTTTACCAACTTTGAGCAAAGTCTTCGAGAAATTAATTTTAAACCAATTATATAGTCATTTTGTATCAAATGGTTTACTGCACGCCAAACAGTTTGGTTTCACAAAGGGGCGCTCTACCACTGATGCTGGAATAGCTCTTTTGTCACATATATATAAAGCATGGGAAAATTCAAAGAATGCTTTGGGGATATTCTGCGACCTTTCTAAGGCTTTTGACTGTGTAGAACATACCACTCTATTACGGAAACTAAATTTTTATGGTATTAAAGGTTTATCTCAGGACCTCATAGCTTCATATCTTCAGAACAGGGTACAAACCGTTGTTGTTAATGGAGAGAAATCTCGCGGTGCGCCGATTAACATAGGTGTTCCGCAGGGATCTATCTTAGGACCGTTTTTGTTCTTAGTATATATTAATGACCTACCTTATTATTTGCAGGATATGTGTGAAATAGTACTGTTTGCAGATGATACCTCATTAATATTTAATGTGGATAGACATGACACAAATGTTGACGAAGTAAACTCTGCTCTTTTACGCATATCCAAATGGTTCACTGCTAATAATTTATTATTAAATGCAAAAAAAACAAATTGTGTTGAATTTATCCTTCCAAATGTAAAAAAGGTGAAAAGGGATATTATTTTAAACGGGGAGGTATTATACCCTGTGGATTCTACTGTTTTTCTTGGTTTGACACTAGATGAGAAGCTACAATGGGGGGCCCATGTTGCCACCACCGCTGCTAAGCTTAGTTCAGCTGCATATGCAGTTCGAAGAATAAGGCATCTCACCGATGAAGACACGGCTAGATTGGTTTATTTTAGCTACTTTCATAGCATTATGTCCTATGGAATTCAGAAAAGAGCCATACGCTCTATATATAATTTACGTGCTAGGGACTCACTAAGACATCTCTTTAAGAATACTGGTTTTCCTCACAGTAACATCACAGTATATATTTAATAATATTTTATATGTACACAAAAACGCAGACTTACACACAAGAGTAGGAGATAGACACCGTTATGGCACAAGGAACCGAAATAAAATTGAAATGCCATTTTACCGGTTAGCTAAAGTTAAAAATTCATTTATGGGCCAAGGTATACTTTTTTACAACAGAATTCCTCATAGTATTAAAGAGTTTAGTAGTGCTAAATTTAAAAATTATGTAAAAAACGTATTAGTTCAGAGAGCCTATTACAGCATTAAGGAATATATGGAAGATAAAAACCCATGGAGGGTTGTCGCGTAAAAACCACAGGACAGTTCTTTGGCATATTATGATATATACGTACAGTTACTTACATATTTTGTAAAATTAAATTGTAATACTGAAATGATTTAAAAGAGCAACTATGGAGTTTCTTGCCGATTCTTCTCCATAGATACTGCTTTCCGAATCGGTGGTAAATGTTAAAAATATGTATTGACGTTTCAAAAGTGCTTCTCGAAGAAGTCTAATTGAATAAATAAATGTTTGAGTTTGAGTTTGAGGTTCTAAAAACTAGCCTCATCAAATTATGGGGTTCAATAGGTCATTAGTTGTTTGCTTTGTGAAAATAATTATATTATTCAAATTAAAAAAGTTATATTTTGGAATAAACATTGTTCTCTAAGGGAAAATAAAACAATTGAGTTTTCAGTCAACCTAAGAACTTAATACATCCTTGTAAATAAATTTCTGGACTGTCTGCAGAACTTGGCACACATTTAGATCTCATTTCTTTTTTTGGCAAATTAAGTCAATGATTGAACTCGGCTCCAATTTTTACATTTATGTTTTTGGTGGGATGTACAAGTGTACGTACGCGCACATTCACAATCGTAATATCAAAATGTCTACGTAGCTTTATGTGCACGCCTATTATATCAAAATATATTGATATTAATCGAAAAAATTTAACTGTATGTACACAGAGTACTTAATAAGCAAATAGTATAATAATTATGCATTCTATACTTGAATCAAACCGAACACTAAACATCCTGAACTGAAAGCTTATTGTACATAAAACTGATATTATGATTTTAACCATGACTAAATTTCATATTTCATTACAGGCTGAAGTCGTAGAAGGCAACCTGTTCGAGACCTTCTTGAAGCTAACGCAGGCGGCCGTCAAGAAATCATTCGAATCTTTACGAGTGAAGCCTGACAGAAACAGGTACTTTTTCTTTTCTTTCTTAATCATAATTTAAATCTATCCAAATTCTATCTTTTCCCCTAAAATGTTTTTATAATAATTTTTAGATGGGTAGCAACGGCGACAACAGTAAACGCATTCTACTCAGCGACACTCAACTCAGTCAGTAAGTAGTTTGAGTTAGTAGTATTTTGGAGTATTTAAAAACTAAGTGATATAAAAATAATTATCCAATTTCAGTAGGTACTTTCCTGCATTTAATTTTATGTAAGTAGAAATTAAAGGGTTTATTAAATTGTTTTTTTCCTTTTCAGCATTCCCTGCTGGTATCCTACAGCCACCCTTCTATGGAAATGGCATTGAGTAAGTAATATTAGTAACAATTGTTTGCCATGAAAAAATACAATTTTTAAATAGGTACCTAGAGATTAATATTGTTTTGATATTTTAGGGCAATAAACTATGGATCGATTGGTGCAATAATGGGACATGAAGTAACGCATGGATTTGACGATCAAGGTAAATTATTTATAAGGTGTATAACTTTTATAATTTATCTTACACACACGTAAACAAGAACGCGGGTATGTTTATGTGTATGAGTGTTTGTACGTACATGCGTGTATATAGCCGCGTATATGCGAGTGCGTACATGCATGGATATATCCGCGTATATGTGAGTGCGTACAAGTGTTTATGCATCCATGTATATGCGTATATGAACGTGCATATAATATGTATCCATGTATATGTGTTGGCGCGTGCTTGTGTGTATTCGTATGTGTGTAGATATATACCTGTGTGTTTTTAGTATTGTATATGCGTGAGTGAATGTATGTGTGTATCGATGTATTATGTATGTGTGTGTACATAACACTTGTACTGCGTCAGGGCGTCGCTACGACGAGGAGGGCAACCTGAAGCAGTGGTGGTCGGCGGGCACGCTGGAGCAGTACCACGGGCGCGTGCAGTGCATCGTGCAGCAGTACAGCCGCTACCACATGCAGCAGCTGCCCAACTATACGGTAAATATATGTACATATTATATGTAGTTTGCCAATTTGTTATGTTACAATTTGTTTTTAAGGCTGCAGTCTAGCAAAATTGCGTTTTCAACAAGTTATTTGACAATTTTTTCCCGGCTATTGAAATGATAAACTGATTTTTTTTTCTTGTTTATCAATTAGTGTTATATACGCAATGCGCATGAATTTTTTCACATTTATAAAGTTACTTTATGTTACCTTAATCAGGCCTTCAAGATAAGTCTCTTTCCCCCAAAGACATTTCGAGCTAAGTTTGTGCACTCACTACGTTGCAACCGATTACAATTTATACAATTTGATCAGCGCATTATTATCCTTATATAGTCGTTATTAAAATCTGCTGAATACAATTGCCGAAAAACTTATGATTTTCCTAATTAGAACGTTATAAATTCATTAAATTTCCCATTTTTTGCCTTACAAAAACTATTGATAAATACTGCTAAAAGTTATTTTTTCCATTAATTTATTCGAGTTGAATGAGTATTAAACCTTTAAAAAAATTTTTTTTGAATTTTGATAATTCTTCAAATATTAAAAAAATATTTAAAATAAGTAGGAAAAATCCTAGCGAATTTCTTTAGTCGCGCTCCTTGGGCCGGAGCGTTCTGACGTGTGCTCTACGCTCGATTTTCCTTCATACCGAAGTGAAAGTTGCTCTACTTCATTAAATTTAATATTTTTGTTAATTGATTATTTTTATCTTAGTTTTGTGCAAATATTCGTATTTTTAAACATTTGATTTCGATATGGAAAATAAACGAAAAAAATATGCGTGTAACTACTAGAAAAAAAATTATCTTCGAACATAAAGTTAATGAAACCAAAGGTGATTGGCAAAAATTTCGTTATTTTACGGGGTGTCAGTAAAGGGATGTATATTTCTTTAAAACTAAAGTAAGCTCATAAATTTTCTTATAATATAATTTTTTTTTGAAGTTCCAAAAATGTTTATTTTTCGTTTGAGAAATACGAAACATAATATAAACTTGTATTGAGAACTTGAACTTGGGACATACGGGAAAAATGATTTGTTTACTCCAAAATTCCAAATATGTCGAGGTGTTTTAATTTTTTCTTCTAGTCATTTTGAACGTAGCGGCATGTTATTTGATTATTAATTTTGTAACTTAAATACAGGATGTTGGTTTTATATTCTGATTTTACAGACGCGCTGACAAATTTAGTCTACCATTTCTAGTTTAGACCTCTAAGTACCAATATTAAAACGAATGGATTATCATCACATCATCAAAACTCAGATGTAATGGAAGATCACAATAACATAGAAAATTCAATAGGTGTTGAGAACTAAACAAACACAAGTAACAGAGACGCGAAGAATAAAAAAAGAGGACGAAAACGATAATTCGTTGATGCTTTCCCTTTTCGACGTATTGTTAGGGTACATCACCAATCTGCAAAAAATAAAACTGATGATTCCCAATTGCTGATTAAAAATGAAAAACAAATAATCGACAACAGTGGTGAAAATTTGCTGATCACAATGAAACATCCTTCAGTGGTAGCAGATTTACTCATTTAAAATGTAAAGGAGAGGAGGACAGGAAAACATTATGAATGTGGATGGTGGATTGTATACAGGGTGTAATCGATAAGTATATGCAGGCGATTATGACGTTATTATTGCAGGTATCAAAAAACTTAAAACTGATATCGAAATTACTTTACCTAATGAGCAAAATGACAATTATAACTTTTTAAAAGTATAACGAGGAATATCTAAAAAAATTACTTTATACATTCCCATATCAAGAAGGGAAAATGGGACTAGTAAGTAGAAGTTAAATGTCTAATTCCAGCCAAATACATGAATGCGGAAGATGCGGTTAAAAATAAAAAATTTAATATTTGAAATACAATGCAAAAAAATAACACTTTTGTCATAGATAAGAAACATGACTATTTTTTCCAAATTCAGGGACAACTAAACGTTGCAGAAGCAGAAGCCTGCTTATTTGCTGTTTGGACTGGAGTGAATCATAATCGTCTAATATTAATTTAGTGAGAAACGTCTTCCCAGTTCAAAATGGAGAAATAAACCATCCACGCGAACACCGACATCCACGCGGACGGAGTCGCGGGCGGAAGCTAGTCAAAAATAAATATCTTTTGTTTTCATTTGCGCATTTTTCTATTTTATAATTTTTTACACAAACATTACATTTTTTTTTATGATATACAAAATTTGATAGAACGTATTCGCAAATTTTTTGTACTGATAAAAAGAATCACCCGGTGTAATTTTCACGAAAATTGTTTCAAATTATCATTTTAGGTACTTATTACGAATATTAAATTATGCATACGAATGATTTAATTTTTAAAAATTAAGTGGAGCAACTTTCCCTTAGTACATTTGTATTATTTACATATAGGATGACAGGATGCATTTGTTTGCACTACTAGACCAAACCCTTAAGTGAAACTTCTTTAGGCGCGTTGAGAGTAAAATTACACGGTTGCGTCTTGGCAATACTGTCACGTCATGGAGTATGACGACAATTTTGGTATCTTTAAATCCCACCAAAGAAGTTTCACTTCTGACATGTGTGCTTGGCACACACGCTGTTTATTGTAATAAAAATCGAAATAATAGTGGAACTATAGTTTGACCGCAGTGGCTGTAGGGCTGTATAGGTATGTGTGCGGCGAGGCGGTTCCGTTTTTTTCTAACTTTTAACTCGTGCTCTTTATTATCCGGTTCTCGCCTCACCGCACATACCCAGGGCGCGGTCAATCTATAGTGAATTATGTGTTTTAAGCTATTGCATAGCTTCTATCGCGGGCTTTGAGCGCGAGGACCGAATCCAGAAATTCCGTAACGAAAAAACCTCACGCTCCCCACTCCGACGGGCGGAGGTGTGGCTTGAAGGCATAGCATGCAATAGCGCAACCGCGGCAGGCCCCGAGTGCCACACGTCTTTTTTTAATCTTAATTATCATATTGTTCAGGTGCACGGGTTCAACACGCAGGGCGAGAACATAGCAGATAACGGCGGGTTACGGGCTGCACTGCACGCGTACCGCATCCACCAGCGTCGTACCGCACGCCCCGCGCCGAGACTGCCCGGCCTGCCGCAGTATACACCCGAGCAGCTGTTCTTCTTGGGTTTTGCGCAGGTATACATGGAGCAATTATTGCTCTTCCTGGGTTTTGCTCTGGTGTGACCGTAGATAGACACAGGCTAGGGTCATTGTTGGCCCTGGGTTTTGCACAGGTATGATAGCAAACAGACATGCCGGAGGAACTTTTCTTCTTGGGATTTGCGCAGGTGTGGCCCGCTAGGGTAATTATCGATGTCCCTAAAGTTTGCACAGGTATGATAGCAGACAGAGTACATACCGGAGCCACAGGCCACAGCTGTTCTTCTTGGAATTTGCGCAGATATAACAGCAGGCACTATGGAGTAACGGGTATTGAGTTTTGCACAGGTTTAGATGGATTTGTCCGCCTGGGTTTTACATAGATATGAAAAATTGAAATGAAAAAATTTTTGTTGAAAAGAGGTTTTAAAATACTACGCATCCTCGCACATCTCTGGTGGAAAAGCACCCTAAAACTTTGGTTGAAATTAAAAATATCATAAGTTTCAATAAATTGCTATTTTGACTTCGGCATATGCTGACGACGCTGTTTATAAACGGCTTACCTAATTAATATACAATTATAATTTGCCTTTGACATATTTTATACTACATTCTTCTACTAAATATGCATAACAAATATATTTCAGATATGGTGCGGAAATTCAACAGTAGGCGCTCTCAAGTCGAACCTAGTAGAAGGAGTACACAGCCCGAACAAGATCCGAGTGATTGGAACTCTCAGTAACACAAAGGAGTTTTCAGACGCGTGGCAATGCAAGCCCGGCTCGCCAATGAACCCGGAACATAAGTGCGTTCTGTGGTAACGAAATAACTATTAACATGTAAATAAATAAGTGATACCTACTGCCTATTGACTTACTCGAGAGTGTAAAAAATTGAGTCACTGACGTAAAATACAGTTTTTTTTATATTGACACTAAAATGAAATAGCTAACGTGAGATCTATGAGATGATCTCGAGTCCAAATTGAAAATAACAATTTGTAACGTAAAAGATATTTGTTACGTTACAAATTGAAATTACTTCAGCACACTGTTTACAAAAAATTTCAACAAAAGCTGGACATTTTTCTTTAATATTTTTTTACTCAAATTAATTCAACTGAAACGTGACTATAAATTGTTAAGATGTTGCTGAGCAATGACAATAGTTTATAAGTTCTTGATTAGGTTATTAATTAATTGACCAGTTAATTTATGTTACCATCTGAAGCGTATTATATCATGAAGACTGTGAAGAAAATAGTAACCAATTTGCTAAGTTCTAAAAATTCTAAGTATTTTACTCTTACTCCATTTATAGAAGAAAATTTTTAGGAGAAAAAGTTATAAGTCCACTCGACAAATTGTTAAATATGTCGAGTGGACAGTGGTGTCGTTAAGTATGTACAAGTGACTTGGACTTGGACTACAATATTAATGTTATTTATAATTCCTAGAAAATTTACTAACTTATGGACCACCAGTGATTCTTTATAGTTACCATGATAATGTGAAAAATTTTGTACATAGAATAAGTATTGACTGTTAGAATAGTATTTATAGGTAAGCGTGTAAAAAGCTGTGAATTTATAATCCGTCCGTAAGATAATTTTAATAATAAATAAGTTACCAAATAATTATGATGTATCCATGCATTTTATTTAGTACCAATTGTTAATGGCATTAATTAAATAAAACGTGAGATTATTCAGTTAAGTTAGACTTAATTTAAAATGAAATAAAAGATATTTTTAATACAAAGTACATTTTATTTCTTTCTAAAATATTGGAACTTGTATACAGGTGCTGACACTGGTGTGCCTCGTTGTACTTTCTTAGGTTTCATGATCTTGGCGTCATGTAGCTGTCGCTTTAACTCCATCTTCTGTTGTGTGACCATCAACAGTTTTTCCCTCTCAATCCTCTTTGACAGCTCTTTGTATGTATTTTCTTTTGCCTTCTTTGCAGACAAAAGAGTCTAAAATAGATGTTTTATAAATCAGGCACTCAGAATTCAAAATGCTATTTATTGTGAGACCCATTACTTTAACAACAAAATTTTTTTAGTCAAATCTTTCTTAACAGTCTACTTAGATCAATTTAAAATTGAAAAAATCTTAAATTTAAAGCCTTTTTTTCAACTACTTACTGCTACTAGTAATTTTCTAAAAACAATACAGTTCTCATAAATATATAATTTATGAAATTTACTTCATATAAGTTACAACTAACCAACCACTTTTACAACTTACAACCAACTTTTTCTCTTTACAATTTATTATTTACAACAACTAATATTACTCACTTGTTCATCAATTTCTGGCAGCTTCAACTTATCCAATTCAGACAACCGAGGTCGATTGGACTTCCTATTGATAAGAGAAGGGTGTGTGTCCAAACGTTTAGCAATGTCAAATTCTTTCTCTTCTCCCTCATCTACAAAAAATGTGTGAGTGTTCGGTGTTGCGTCTGCTATGTCTGTCATATGTAGCTCCGACTGGAAAATTATAACTATGAAGTTTTAATAGATTCTATAACAGAACATACAAAAATCTTATATTTTCATACACATAACAAAAGCTTTGTCTTATATACTATTACTTTATTTCTCTCTTAAAATCTTAAAAATTGAGCATAAAATATTAGAAATTTTTCACTAAAAATGTCTTCAATTTAAAGGGTCTTTAAAATTAGTAAAATTATTTGAGATAGATTTCAAAGACAATACCTGCAACCTCTGGATCCTGCGGCCCTCAATGGTACGCTTCATGTTAATGTACTTAATATCTTGTGTCTGCATCAACTTGATCTGCTCCACTGAATGTTCATTTTCTTTTTTAACCTCATGATGAACCTGGAGATTTAATTATATTTTTATTAAAATTATTTTTAAATAGTTTTTTTATGGTCAAATATTTATAAAATATAAAGTGTCGCCTTTGGCGCCTTTGGCGACCAGCCTCAGCCACTCCGGCTCGCTTGACTCTGCCTGCTCCTCAGCACACGCGGGCGCCACGCTCCTCCGCGCCTCCGACTTTTTTAATACACTCTAGTGTATGACAGACAAGTACCACGTGGATTCGGGGTGGACAGATTCGGTTCCGTTACTAAGAATTTGTGTGCAATATACATATAATATTTTTTTTTTAATAATTATTTATTCAAATTTTGTATACATGTTTGATACAATTTACAAGGGTAATGACAAATGGACAAATCTGAATCATCTCAGATTTGCTGATGATATAATACTCATATCAGATAACCCTGGAAACCTTCAAACCATGCTTCTTCAACTGGCACAAGAAAGCAAAAAAGTGGGACTATCGATTAACTATGAAAAAACCAAAATCATAGCAAATAGAGCGCGAACCCCAATTAAAATAGAAGATAAGTTAATCGAATATGTCAATTCTTATATTTATTTAGGTCAAATAATAGCTTTCAGCGACCAAATGGAACATGAAATTGAGAGACGGGTTGCCCATTCTTGGAAGAGATACTGGTCGCTGAAAGAAATATTTAAAAATACACAATACAATATCACAATCAAAAGAAGACTATTCAATACCTGCATTTTGCCAATACTCACCTATGGTTGCCAAACTTGGGCTAAAACAAAAAAACATGACACAAAATTGGTAACATGCCAACGAGCTATGGAGAGGAGCATACTAGGTTATACAAAAAAAACATAGAAAAAGAGCTTTAGATATAAGAAAAATAACAAAAATAGAAGATGTTGTAAAAAAGACAAGGATTCTTAAATGGAGGTGGGTAGGGCATATGCTCAGAGAAAAGGGAAACCGATGGACAAGGGTCATTACTGAATGGACTCCCAGAGCAGATGCTAAAAGGAAAAGAGGAAGACAAAGAAAAAGGTGGTCAGATGAGATAAGGAGAGTGGCGGGGCCGCTATGGCTACGGAAGGCGAAAGAACGTGGCGAGTGAAAGAAGTTGGAAGAGGCCTTTGTGTCACAAGGACACGCCAGCACCCACATATAAATTTAATTTTAGTTTTAAGTAAAAATGTAACCTGTAATATTGGCAATAAAGGCTATAAATAACAAGGGTAATGAATGAATCCATTTTATTTTTTTCCGCCCAGCGTCTCCACATATTATATTCTTTTATAATATCATCGAATTTTGGGTGGTTTTAGTTATCTGTTTAAAAAATCTTTTTACAACACACCACTGGGACTCAATTCTTTGAGTATGAACTATGAGTTCCATCAGGGAACAAATGGGTTGTCTGGGTCTGAGTGATTAACTTTTTTATGAACATACCAAAGTTGCCCCAATCATATACCTACTACTCGCCAATAATCCTTATGAATTGTTGTCCCTCAGCAACATGCTTTTGAATGAACTATGAAGGAACTATGGTTTTGAATGTACGTTCTTTCAAACACAATTCTTGTAGTTTTGTCAATGTAACTCAAACAATTTTGAACATAACCTCAAAGATTAAAATTAAGATTTCTCTGTAATTACACGTTTCCGCACGAAAAGCCAAAAGAAAGTTTCAGGGCATTATTATCGATCGGAAAAAATTAAAATCACGCCGAAATTCGTGCCGCAAATTACTAAAGTCAACCCTAAAAATGTTTAAAGGACTTAATAAACAACTTACCCCATCCTTCACTCTAGAATTAATCATGTGAAAATAAAATTCATCCGGATTCTTATCAAGCGCCCTTTTGCGGATGACTTTAAGGGTTTCGCCCTTTTTATGGTAGTCATCGGCACGTTTCTTGTAATCTTTCTTTTTCTCAAGTAAGCCCAAATGTTTTCGTTCAGCGGGTTGATGCCTTTCTCTGTGGGTTTTTTGGTTAGCTTTAGCGGCTTTCTTCCACGACGACATTTTCAGATATTTTTTAAATTACTCTTGGTTTAAATTTAGATACTTATATATTATAACTCAATAGCAGACATCAATTTCTTCTCAAATCATTTAAAAAATATTTATTCCAAATAATTTTCACGTGTTCTCCGTGCAATGTTGATTGACGATTGTAATTGTCTGTGATTGTTGTCGTCGAACTGTCACTGTCAGGCGTCAAATGTCGTAGTGTCATCTGTCACATGCCAGCATTGTTCGATGTTGTTGTATCGATCTCTAATCTATGGCAGTATTGGTGTTGTTCTCGGTGCTAAATAATTCTTATCTTCTGATCTTCTGATGTATTAAAAAAAAACATTACTTGAAGTCATAGCTTGAAGTACATAAAAAATAATGAATACCGGCAGGTATTATTACTTATTTTACATCAGACTGCTTGTAATAGTTTTTAGCTTAATAACCTGCATTTTATTACGAGTAATCCACTTTCCGCTCAAATAAAATTATTACAAACTCATTAAAACATCAATTTGTACGTCTACATAATATTTATTTGCTAAAAAGAGGACGATCGAAATTGGTCTACACTCTACCTGTTTTTTATTCTGCTAGACATTATTACACTACTTAATATAAAATAAAACTAAAGAGTTTGTTTGTTTGCTTGAATGCAGAAATCTCGGGAAGTACTGTTCCAATTAAAAAAAATGTACTTACAATTTCAGTGTAAGTTATGTAGCTCATTTCACGAGGAAGGGTGTACATACATCATCATGCTTAGACCAAAAGTAGCTGAGAAATGCAGGGAAAACTGCGGGATACACCGTACACTCAGTAATTTTATATTCGTTGAATTTCCCCAGGATATCACGCATCAAGCAGAAAATTGGACTGGCGCTCTTAGTTACAGGCATAATACTATTTTTTAAACCTGTAGTTCTAGTATTGGTACAGGAGCTACCAACGTTTTAAAAAAAGTCATTTTAGTATAGTTGGGTTTTTCATATGCTGTTTCTCTTGCTATTTCGGTTTAGAGTCCGGCCGCGGCTGTCTGGCTGGCGCGGGCGGTAGTGGTTGCGTTTATTAGTGCGCATCTTATCTGCACAGGAAGATATACCTACTTAACTTTAGTCATTTTTTAACGCGTTATTTTTAATCGCTTTAGATAGATCCATCAGACATAATTTTTTTTTATTGTAAGACGTTAGACGTTTTATTCGTTGATAAATGGGTGCCATACGCAATTTTTTATTTAAAATAATTAAAATGTTATCGAAATAAGTGAAATTACATCAACATGAGTCCGCTTAAAAGAAAAGTACTTAACTAATAACTTAAGTAGTCATTACAATTTCAATAACTTGTCATCTTCTGTTTTTAGTTTTTTACCAACAAGATAAACAGACAAAATGCATCTTATATAATGAAAGGTATGTTATTTATGGGCCTTGTGTGTCATGCACTAGACACTAATGAAGAATATTTCAAATTCCAATTGATTAATTACTTAATATACTTAATTGTAATTTGTAATCACGAATACATTACTGATACTACAATAATATATGCAATGCAATGTAGGTATTTAATACGGTAAGTATTTTATTTATTTATTTAGCATTAAGATATAAAATAAGTAATCTTGTAAGTGTTTCAATAAAGTAATTTAGATAAATGCATATTGGCATTAACTGAGTAATTATTATTGTGTGTGATTTCCTTTATTATGTGATAGGACTGTAAAATATCATTAAATTAAATCGAAAATCAGTCATGGATAGAGCCCTCTGTTTTTCTATTTTTCTGGTACGTACTCTATTCTCTTCGTAGTAATAGTTATATATATTATTATAATAATCATTCTATTGTTTCCTAATTGTTTTAACTTTTACTGCATTTTTATTAGTAAGTACTCAATTAAATAAGGTAACGGCACCAGTGGTGGACAAGCATCCAGTAATGGACAAAATAAATATAAAATTTAAATAATAAGACCAAAATAAACGTTATATAATTTGGCAATACTTAAAATATAAGTTTGCTTCATAAACTATCAAAATACGACACTTCATCTTATTCGGTCAAAATGTTTGAAGATGGCATAACTTTATGTTTAGGTAGTTGCTGCGACTCATTTCTAAGAAATCCGTTTTTACTAAGGAAATCCTTAAGGAAGTGAGGACACAATTTTGTTTATAAGAATTTTTGTATAAATCTTAGCAAAATTTGATATTACTTTTATTTATAGTAGTTAAGTGTACGAAATATTACACGATTTAGTATCATGATAGATATAAAAGATAGAAATAAAATTCGTCAGTGTCCATAACTGGATTTAATTCTATGGATATATCCATTTATGGACAAATGTCGAAACTAAACTTTTTTTTAAGATATTAAGTACATGCGCTTTTCTATATTGTCTTTTCTTTCTGATTAATAATATACCTATCACGACTATTTCGAACACAGGGTTCCAATATTGTACAACAATTGTCCATGACTGGATTTGCTTTGGTTCCTATAATGGACATTGATATTTTTTGTTAAAATTACACTCCCCGACAAATTGGTAATGCAATCAATGCCCTTAATAGTAGGGATAAAGTAACAAAAGCCGCTGAAGGATTTGAAGTGCCAAGAATGAATTTGCACAATAAACTATCAGTTAAAAGTCCTAAGGTCTGCTCAATGGGTCCAACAACACAATATATATCTGAACATGAAGAATATATTTTAGAACAATGGGTCATTATGTGCTGTGCGACTCGTTCTTGGCTTCATTCTCTATCACTGCGTAGATAAATCGCATCCTTATGCGCATTGTAACGCATCTATCATCTCTGATGAACTGTTTGGATCGCTGTCTGCTGCTAAATTCCACCACCATACAGCACACACGCTTAAATTTAATCCACACCATCTTGACAACAGTTTAAAAGAAGCTTTTTGCCTCGTGCTACAATTTGGAATCCATATCGATGGATCGATCAGATGAAGGCTGCTATTGGCGGTTCACTTCACGAGTGTAGCGGAATGCCAGGAAACAGAGAGATATGGTGGAACATCGTGAAACGGGTAACATCTACCCTTCAAACCTCATGTTGACCACTTTCGCTCTGACTAGAGTGATACGACGAAGAAGAAGAGTTCCCAAAATGGATGGATGTGTGGCAGTACTTTTTGCACGCCTCATAAGCGAAGCGTTGAGGTGGGTACTACTGTCACTTCGCGCAAAACATCTGATTTTTCAAACTTAAAATGTCTTTATGTATCATACATTGCACTTGTAAGATTATACATACACACACATATTAAGAAAAAACACTATTTTTAACATTCATGATATTTTTGATGTCATTTTTGTTATTTAAACTAGTTAAAAAACAGTTTAAAAAAGTTCTGTCTTGGACGTCCGTGTGTCTGTATGTGCGGAGGATTTTCTTGTTAACACGATAGCGACCGAAATACTTTACTAATCGAGTCTTTTTTTTTCTCTTACGCTTGAGTATGCTCAGGAATAGAACCCTTTCATTTTTCAGGGTCTGATTCGATGTGGTTTAATTGTTATTAAATAAACAAAAAAAATATCGACTTTTTTTTTTATAGTGTACTCAAAATTCACCATTATAAACTCGATTCTTTATACTATAAGCCAAGGTTTAAAAAAATAAGTTGCTAGTCAGTCCCTTAAACCTGCGCAGTTTCACATCTAGGTGGGGCCACAAGAAAAATAGCTCAATTATTACGGTACCGCTTTCTTTACTTTTCCAAATGTTTTATTTTATTTCTTTTTTATATTTATAGTCACGTACTATTAATAATCAATTTTATTGTAAAGGATGAGATTATGAGGCGTGCACTTTTGGATTTTCCAAACTATTTTAGTTATATTTTTCATCCCTGACTTATTGAGAACCCATATTGTTTTTTTCTTAACGGACACAACTCAGATTAAATAACGATGCCTTTGTCCAATTTTTGCCTAGAAAATGGAAATTTAGACTGTTTAAAATATTATAAGTATGCAAAATAATTAATAAATACTATTTTTTATGAATACATCCCAGATTTATTGTATTCCAATCATCATTTGCAAGAATTTATTGATAACTATAAGTCTTCTCCAAGTGTAAATAACTGGAGAAACAACTTTAGGTACAGTCCATAATTGGGTGTTCATAACTGGATGTTGTCCAAAACTGGATGTCCATCATTAGATTTTAACTGTCCAACACTGGTGCAAAAAAGTGGTTTTTTAATTTATAAATAACTTTATTATTTATGCATTGTAATCTTTTTTCTAACAATGGTTATGTTAAACTAACATTGAACTAAAGGTATTCAAAAACAATATCCAATAAAGTTAAAAAACCTATGAGAAATTTGCAAAAAACTTGATTTTTTTCCTTAATCTGTACAAGACTGGTGCCGTTACGTTATAAATGGTTATCATTTTTACAATTTGTATAAAATATGTCTCTCAGCTAACCCTGCAGCGGCGAAGCCACGATGAATAGGTACAATATAAAAATTAAAGTAAACTTATAAAAATCCCAAGGTCATCTAATTTAAGATAATCATATGGCACAGTACTGTTATCTGCTGACCCGGTTGTGTCCGTTGACCCAGTTGGCCCGTGGCCAATGAACCTGATTTTATTAGTCCAAAAAGTGTGGGTTCGATCACCACTTTTAGAAAAATAATGTTTTGGATATTTACTTTTCTAGATCCATGCTTTGTACATGTAATAAGTATATAGTACTTTTCTAGATCCATGCTTTGTACATGAATATTGTATTTAAAATGGAGTTAATAAAGCTAGCTATAGCTCTGGAATAGTCTTCATATATTATTAATTATCACCCTCTATTACAGCTTTCTGGTGTGTATGTGACATACCAACTTCAAACTAACGTGTGCACCAGCAGCGGACGGTTTGCGTCCCCTGGCGACGAAACGTGTACAAAATACATCCTATGCATTCGTGTACCATTTACACAAACATTTAAATATTATAACTACACGTGTCCTGCTCCCTCTTTATTTAATCCGAATAATAGCGTATGTACTACAAATTATACATGTAAAGAAACTAAAAGTCTCTATGCAACGCAGAAGGTCGTATCCCCGATCCAACATCGACCAATTGTACAAAATACATACAATGTATAAATATTAACAGTACATATCAAGAATTCCCCCAAAGCTGTCCAGATGGTACTTATTTTAATCCCAACATAACCGAATGTGACGCGCTTTACTCGTGTCCTTATTTTTCCTGCCCTTCTTCAGGCAGATTTGCAAACACTACAGATCAAACGTGTCAATCCTGTATTTTATGTGTTAAACTCAATAATGGCACGTTAGCTCACTATATATACATGTCCATCAGTTTGTGTGTTTAATCCCGCAACAGAATTGTGTACGACTCAGTATATATGTCCAACGAGAAATTCTACAGTTTAATTTAAAAAATACACTTGGAATGAGATGATTTAGTATTTACCTACTTTGTTTTAATATTAAAATATTATTAAGTTGATTAAGTTACAGTTGTTTTATTCTCATAATTAATATCATCATTGCTAGAGCAAGGCTAGAGCAATAAATGCGCATCGGAAATTTTATAATCATATGTATTATTATTAAACTACAATTTAAGAATGATGACTATTGACTATAGTGTAAGATCATCAATGTATCATATTGTAATTAATATTATAAATACTACGGATTGGAAATAAAACATCTTTATTAAAATGTGAACTGGTTTTATTGCTTATAGATACAATTTATAATATAAGTACATAATTATTATTTAATCTCGTTTTACTTGCTCCCAGCTCCATAAAATATATTGCGTATACAGTAAATACAAAATTTATATTCGAAAATAAAGGCTAAAATTACTAAGTGTTAGGGTGCTCTATTTCAGTAGATTTTCGCATCACAATGGGCAATCGCAAGAATGTCAAGAACAGCAACTCGAGTGCGCTGAAAAATCCAATCCCCAGGAACATGTTGAAGACACCACCTAAGGATGCTGAAAGAACAAAACAATATTGTTTTGTTTACAAACTGATTTATTTTCTTTACATATGCTCAATTGATCAAATAGAGAAATATACCACGGATAATATAATACTGTACAATGTACATAATACTCATGTAGAGTAAATAAAAGTTATTTAGATACATAAAAAACATTAAACTCTAGGTACCCTTTTAGTTTTGCTGAACCATGCTGAGACCACTGTTGAACCAAAAGTTGTGAGGATGAATGGATGTCAAAAAAAAATTTGTGAAATTAAAAACTTGCGTACACAGTAATGTAATCCACGTCTCTGTCGGGTTCACGGTGAAAATTCTGGACCCACTGATTCTCATTCGGATATTGATTACACTGTCCAGCAATACGTCGACGTTCGCACTGAAACACATTAGTTACATTTTTCCAAAATTAGCTACTTTTTGAGTGAAATAAACTGCGCTAAAGAAAAGTCTCAGAGCTCGCAAATTTATCCTACAAAATAATCATCGCGTTCTTTGTACAAATAACAGACTTCTAGTTTTAATTTATATGCCTAGTCATCTTCATTCAGTAAATCAATGAAAACCCTACATTAGAATTATAACTTACTACAAAGTATTAAAAGATTGCTCAATAGCACTCATTCGACTCGATTCCAACGCAAGGGAGGTGGTCACCTTCTTGCAGGTTGGTAAACAGTTGCAGGTATTGTTATCTGAAATAGTTTTATAAAATTATGATGTGTGTACCTACATTTTTTATCATGAAAATCGTTTGTTAAAGCTATAAATAAATAAGCAACGAACAATAATAAATGTAAGTAGTATTGTTTAACGCCGTAAAAAAATATTCTCTTGTAAGTATACCTACATGACTTTTTTCATAATATAATATGTATGGCGATGAATGTATGTTTGTAATGAAAATGTGTTACCCCGTTTAAAATCTCTTAGGCAGCTCAACTTTTGTAGGGTACAGGTGGGCGGAACATTCATTTCTTTAGGTGAGTTGATTCGCACTACATCTGAACATCCACATCGTTGTTCCATACATTTCAACTAAAATGGAACATATTCTATAGTGGAGTACAACTTTATATAGGTACTGATTGAAATGTCTCAATTTATTCCTGTAGTGTTTATGGACTATGGTGAGGGAAAATTACTACAGCAAAATTAATTACGTACGTACATTGAAGTGAAGTTATCAATGTTTAGGTTTTCAAATGTTATATAAGAAAAAAAAACTACTGGATTTAAAGCTTCAATATGCTACTACCGAAACTCACCAAGCATCTACTCCTCGAATACAATTGATGAGCCGCACAGGTTCCATCAAAAAGCTTGTCCAGGTCGCTATCTATAACCGACACTGAGGTCAAATGAGCTTCGTACGAATATCCAGGACGAAGCGGCGTCGGCTCGAACCATTCTTCCACGTCATATTTAGTAAAGAACTATGAGCCATATAAAAAATAAAATTATGTGGGATATAAAAGCAATAATTCTGACTGTTTTAATTCTCATACATAGCCTACATCCACCTACAACCATAAATATAGGAAAAAGTATCGTAAAAAAAAGCAAATTCGAAGCTTGTTAGCATTTCTAATATATGCTGTAGAATGTAGATTAACCAAATATTGTGGAAACAATACTCACTTCACAATTATGGAGCATTGGCTGGTTATAACACTGCATGGTAATGCTCAATGTCCACATTGTTTCTATTTGAGACAACGAACCTGAGGCCGTTTTAAAGCTGCAATTTTCAAGATCTTTTAAATCTATCTAACTACGATAGAAATCCAGATTATTTCCACTACTTACATAGAAGAACAGGACTGCGATTATATAGAAAAAAAATTAAGTCTGTTCGTATTTCAATTGAATGAAGTTTTCGTCAAACAAGAGAGATCAGAAACCAAGCCCTCCCTACTCTGCGGTGGACTAAGGTCTCATAATAATTGATATTGCTACCATAAAACATTAGAAGTAAGTACCACTTACTCTTTAGGCAATGCAGTACAGCAGACTCCCCATTGAGTCAGCATTTTAGTAAACAACCGCCCACAAGCTATCGCTTTATCCTGCCATTGACATGCCCTCAAAATAGTTTCGCATGCCGGCATGATAGTAAATAAGGCTTGTTTAAAGGTGATGCCATTTTTATCTATAATAGCGCTGAGAACAGCTAGACGTTCTTCTGTTACGTATTTTCGACGTAAAATGCGCTCAAATATTCTGGGTAATTGTTTTGCAACTGTAGCGTTTACCTCGCTGGTGGATAAAAAACGTAACGTCAGACCTATGCTGTAGAAACTTTAGTTCGCATAAAATATTTTAAAGCTATTCTACTGAAGATCTAAAATATGTAGTGGCAAAACAAGAGCTCTGAGTTCGAATCATTAAATTTACCACAAATCACAATACATAGTACTTATTATTGGCTGCCATACACAATAACAAAACTCAAATCATATTCCTACAATATCATCAAACTTTCGAATCTCACAAATGCTCAGAAAACATTCGAGCGACGGTTGCCACGGGCGGGCAGATGGCCACTAGCGGCATATCCACATCACGGTCTTGCACCATCTCCTGCAGCGTGAGCAGCGCGGGCACCTGCATGAACCGCGCCCACACCACTGCGCACAACACCGCCGAACAGCAAGCGCTTGCGCAGCAACATAGTAGCCATCCTAGCCTGGAAGATTGTGGGACTAGAGTAATGATTTGTTAAACGTGATGTACGTTGCAATGGTTGTAAAAATATGCTTTAGTGGTTTTAAAGTCTTTGATGAAATAAATTACTTGCTTAGTACCTACCGGAAATTAGTAAAATGTTGTTTTTTAATTTTTTTAAGAAATATGTTGAGAATAAATTAAGAAGGTAAGGTACATACCTACTTAACGTTCACTTCAACTCATTAGATACTTACCTATCACACTAAGATTTTGTTGAGTAAAATACTTAAGTGATTTTAAGGTCTTTGATTGAAGAAATTTTATTTAGTACCAAAAATTAGAAATACAACTCTTTAGATACTTACCTATCACAGTAATATTTCGAGTAGAGATACTTAAAACCATGAAACGTTGTGGTCTCAAAAAAATGTCTAATGACACGAGCGTACGATTTCATATTTTATTTAAATTTCCCATGAATGTACAAATGTGCGACAATATTTCCTATACAATGAAAAATCACGCATTCAATAGAACTTGAAAATTCTAAAGGTTAATTATCGATGACTATCATAATTGCTGGTGTTTAAATCGATTAACGTTTTGTAGATGGGATCAAAAGGACCTTGATACCTGTAATTATGAACTCAGATTAATAATTAGAACTTAGTTCAAGTTTTATAATATACAAGCTGCTCGTCCCGGATGGGGCTGCCCCGCACTGCAGTCTCCGTGACTTCCCCTGGCCTCTATAATAATTGTATGAAAGGAAGTGGATTCATTCCGTGTCATTATAATATTGCTGGTTAAATTATTGTTCGTAGCTGGGTTCGAGAATATGCCTGCTACAGTTAGAAGTTAGAGAACAGACGAGTGTCAAACATAAAATGAATTTTACAATATACCTATCTGTACGGTTAACGGTATCAACATCACCGAGATTGTGGCCGAGCCTACACCATCATGCTACGGCCACACTACCTTACCGTCTACCGGGCTGTTACCGCAATAATTATGGCATTAAATTACCGTCTAAATTACTGCATGAACTGGTGTGGTTACACTACAGTTTACCTAGATATGTCGGTAATTATTGGCATTTACCGCAGCAAAAAAAAAATTAGTTAATAATTAATATATAATATGGTTTCTGTAATAATTCATCAAGGATTCTTTCTTTTTAAAAAGGATTTTTTCTTTTTCAAATCATCTATTGTACTTGGAAATGATAAGTTTTGTTTGATCCGACGCCACGCATCATTGTGTACACTGCGATGTTTATAGTTCTTCTGTTGGGTATCCCCAAGATCCCAAAGAGAAGAATTCCAAGAATTCCCAAAATTTGCGCCATCGAGCGCTTTTTCATTTGACCACTCCATTTCGGTCGATACGTGCGTCGCCGGTGAGCTCATATTGCACACTGGACAAACGGTAGTGTGGCCGCATACGCAATAATTACGGCGGTAATCTTCTTTGATGTGCGAAAGAATACCGCCGCCAGAGCTATTGCCTACCGCCATTTGTCATATTGATTGGCATTGTAGAATTATGGCCATAAGTCGTGGTTACACCTAGGTGTTGTTAAAGTTGTGGCAATAATTATTGGCATATCACGGTAGTGTGGCCGTAGTATCATAAGCGGATATAGTTACATATCATGCTACGGCCACACTACCTTATACTACGGCCACACTACCGTGATATGCCAATAATTATTGCCACAACTTTAACAACACCTAGGTGTAACCACGACTTATGGCCATAATTCTACAATGCCAATCAATATGACAAATGGCGGTAGGCAATAGCTCCGGCGGCGGTATTCTTTCGCACATCAAAGAAGATTACCGCCGTAATTATTGCGTATGCGGCCACACTACCGTTTGTCCAGTGTGCAATATGAGCTCACCGGCGACGCACGTATCGACCGACATGGAGTGGTCAAATGAAAAAGCGCTCGATGGCGCAAATTTTTGGAATTCTTGGAATTCTTCTCTTTGGGATCTTGGGGATACCCAACAGAAGAACTATAAACATCGCAGTGTACACAATGATGCGTGGCGTTGGATCAAACAAAATTTATCATTTCCAAGTACAATAGATGATTTGAAAAAGAAAAAATCCTTTTTAAAAAGAAAGAATCCTTGATGAATTATTACAGAAACCATATTATATATTAATTATTAACTAATATTTTTTTTGCTGCGGTAAATGCCAATAATTACCGACATATCTCGGTAAACTGTAGTGTAACCACACCAGTTCATGCAGTAATTTAGACGGTAATTTAATGCCATAATTATTGCGGTAACAGCCCGGTAGACGGTAAGGTAGTGTGGCCGTAGCATTACCGTCTACCGGGCTGTTACCGCAATAATTATGGCATTAAATTACCGTCTAAATTACTGCATGAACTGGTGTGGTTACACTACAGTTTACCTAGATATGTCGGTAATTATTGGCATTTACCGCAGCAAAAAAAATATTAGTTAATAATTAATATATAATATGGTTTCTATAATAATTCATCAAGGATTCTTTCTTTTTTAAAAGGATTTTTTCTTTTTTAAATCATCTATTGTACTTGGAAATGATAAATTTTGTTTGATCCGACGCCACGCATCATTGTGTACACTGCGATGTTTATAGTTCTTCTGTTGGGTATCCCCAAGATCCCAAAGAGAAGAATTCCAAGAATTCCAAAAATTTGCGCCATCGAGCGCTTTTTCATTTGACCACTCCATGTCGGTCGATACGTGCGTCGCCGGTGAGCTCATATTGCACACTGGACAAACGGTAGTGTGGCCGCATACGCAATAATTACGGCGGTAATCTTCTTTGATGTGCGAAAGAATACCGCCGCCGGAGCTATTGCCTACCGCCATTTGTCATATTGATTGGCATTGTAGAATTATGGCCATAAGTCGTGGTTACACCTAGGTGTTGTTAAAGTTGTGGCAATAATTATTGGCATATCACGGTAGTGTGGCCGTAGTATCACGGTAGTGTGGCCGTAGTATAAGATAGACAATCATATATTCGTTTGGAATTACTAGGTAATGAATAAAACGACAATGTTATATTTTGAAATTATTTATTTATTAAAACAGGAAGACATAGAGAACCGTACGTAGAAATTTTCAGACAGAAAAATTCTTACAATGAACGGCCGCCCTTAAATCCATGGCCTTATGTCAATGTGTCAAAACTCAATTACTCAAATGTCATTTGAGAAAATAAAATACAAATAAGGCTAGCTTCATACATTCGGAATGGTTAAATTATATTCCATAATCTGAATTCTGATATTATTAATTCAGATTTCAGAAAGATCAGTTTCTCAGATTATTTCTTTTAGACTTGTGTGAGCGTGATGATAGATGCGGAAAAGTTAATTTTGTGCGTCCAAACCCGCCCTTGTATATGGGATATTTACGATGTAGATTATTATGACCGGGAAAAAAAAGATTTAGCGTGGATAGATATTTTTCATATTTTTAATCCAAATTGGGAAACATTATGTGAAGAACAGAGAAAAATAAAAAGTAAGTATATACTTAGTTATTGATATATAAAATTCAGATATCTTAAAAAAATATATTATTTACCGTCTTTAGCAGTATATCATCCAAGCATTTGAGTTTCTTAGAAGTTTTTTAACCGACTTCAAAAAAAAGGAGGAGGTTATCAATTCGGCCGGTATGTTTTTTTTTTTATGTATGTACACCGATTACTCCGAGGTTTCTGAACTGATTTACGTCATTCTTTTTTTGTTCGATGCGGGATGGTGTCGAATTGGTCCCATAAAAATTTTATTCGGATAGGCCCAGTAGTTTTTATTTTATGAGCATTTTTGTCTGTAGGTATTTGTGAATTTTGCAAGTGCAAGTTTGAAGTCGGTTGTTTTTAACGCAGTTATTACTTGTAATTGTCTTAAAAGCTGTGTCGTCGCCTTAACTTCAATTTTAATTATTGGTAAAAATATTTAAAATCAATCAATCACATTATATTGTATCTTGGAAGCTTTCACTAGCAGCTCGTATCTGTTTTAAAGTACCTAATAACAAAATAATAATAACACTGTATTTTTTCCAAAAGTTGCAGAACTCAAAAAGAAATGGGGTAACTGTCGTGATTATTACTTGAAGGATGAAGAAAAATTGAAGGGTTTTAAAGGATCTGCTCCAAAAAAAAGTAAAAGATATGTTCACGCAGACATTTTAAGTTTCTTAGACAAAATAAAGAAAAACGAAAGAAACAATAAAAAAAATTATGAAACCGATGACACTGATGAAGAAGATGAAGATGAGGAACAATGGGATGTTAGAACACATAGAGAGCAAGAAGATATAAAAACGGAATATATACACATTATGGATAGTAATACATATGAAGAATCGAAAGCTAAACAGGCAATACCACAAGCTGTACCAGCTGATATATTAAAAATATTAAAGATGAAAAAAAACACAGCAACTAAAGATTATGACGATGATGAAAAATATCTTTTGAGTTTTTTAGGTGACATGAAAAAAATGACACACATGCAAAAAATTGACTTTAAGTTAGGAATGATGCAATTACTTAAAAATATATTCACAGAAAATTCAGATAATTATTATATTAAATCAAACACCCCTAGCCCTCAAAGTAGCTATAGGTAATAAGAGTTAACTACATGATAGTAGGTTTCTCAACAGGGCTTGCTAGAGTGGTCAAAGAAAATTGACAATAATTTTCATACATGTCACATATTTTGTAAATATACACATCAACACCGTCTAGGGATATTATGTTTAAAGTTTTTAATTTCAAAAAATACTGGCTAGTTTTAAAATATTTTAAGAAAGCTTATTTTATAAATCTTTTTAAATAATTCTAAATTTGAATTTAAGAAATTAAAGAAAAAACAAAAGATTTGCGCGGCATAACTAGAGAGAAGGTCGAAGGTGCACTTTACCTACCATTAGTTTTCGGTTCTTTTTTGTCATTTATTGGTGTTTTACAACAAGTTAGCGATTAATTTCGAAATTTTGACACTGTACGCATCATGCAGCGGCGCCATTTAACAAGAGAGGAAATGTTAAGGGCAGTAGGCATGCTCCAAGCTGGGGCTACTCAACGGAGTGTTGCTGAGGAGATTGGAACAAAACAGAACGTTATCTCGAGATTATGGTCACGTTATCGTGCTACTGGAGAAGTGGCTGAAAGACACTCAGGTGGGAAGCGCATAACCACCCGACGACAAGACAGATTTTTGCAAGTTGCTGCAAGAAGGCAACCAAATGTTACGGCCATGCAGTTGGTTCAAAGGCTCCAGTCAGAGCACCAGTTGCTTGTGAGTGACCAAACTGTGAGGAGGAGACTGCATGAAGCTAATCTTCATGCTCGCAGACCGCTTCGTACTCCAGCACTACGCCGAGGAAATCGTGGACGAAGATTGCAGTGGGCTCGTGAACATTTGCTCTGGGAAGATAACCAGTGGTCTGTAGTGCTGTTTACTGATGAGTCTCGATTCGGTTTCCATCCCGATTCACGAAGAGTACGCGTATGGCGAGTTCCTGGTCGTGAGAGTCGACTACTACACCATCAGGAAGTCCACCCTTACCACGGTGGAACAATTATGGTTTGGGCCGGAATTCGTGTTGGTGGACGAACAGACCTCGTTTGGATCAGAAATACCATGACGGCTGAAAAATACCGTGACCAGGTGCTAGGACCAATAGTCAACCCCCATCGGTTACAAATGGGCCAAGAATTTACGCTCATGCACGACAACGCCCGTTCGCACACAGCGCGAGTGGTAACCAGGTGGCTGCAGGAGCACGACATATCCGTCTTAGACTGGCCCGCGCAATCACCTGACCTAAACCCTATAGAGCACGCGTGGGACATGCTCCAAAGAAGGGCTTTGAGGAATTTTCCTGAAAACATTGTGACTGAGGAGCAACTTTTTTTACATCTTAGCAGGACCTGGGACAATATCCCACAGCTTGACTTTGATAACTTGATTCAAAGCATGAAAAACCGTTGCAGGACGGTTGTTAACGTCATGGGTGGTTTCACTGATTATTGATTTTCTGAATGATTGCAAAAACTGGCATAATTTTCTTTTATTTTTAACTTTTTTCTCAAAAAACACATACGTCGTTAGTTTTGCCATTACTTCACCTTTTGTCTTTTTATAAATAAAATTTTATTTTCGCAAAAAAACTGTTTTTGTTTTATTCTAAGCTATAGCCTAATAAATAGGCTTTATAAAAAATATTAAGTTGCATTCTATTTATAACAAATTTTTAGTTAATTGAAAAAAATTCGTAATATCCCTAGACGGTGTTGATGTGTGTATAATATTAGAATTGGATTTATTTTGGAGTGATTGAAATGCTCATCATAATAGATTTTCCTGTGGGAATGAGATATTTAACTCCTAACTATGCCCAGTAATAAAAATATATCAATATTGCTGCATTGCGATGTGAAAAGAAGACAAACCAACTTTAACTTTATCTTCCAGCCCAGTTGATTATATTTTCAATTTTGTCTACAACACTGAACTTAACCAGCAGGTTGTCATTTAGTTGATCCACATTTGACTTCTAAAACTAATGAAACCTTCACATGTAGGAAGTTTTTCTTTTTAATAAATATTTTATTGTATGAATGTTGTATTTATATTTATTTAAGAATATTTCATTTTTAATTACTTTTAATGTTAGAAATAATCTTGCAATATACTTTCCTTTCCTTTAGTTTGTTCGCATTTAGAGAATCAATCCAGTTCCAATTCAATTTCTTTCTTTTTTCTTTTTTAGAGCCAAAACAAAAAAACCATCTGACCAATCTGAATTTTTAAGATATATGTGAAGCAAACTGTCTGAATTTAGATTATGAATCCAGCCATGTTTGAACAGTTTGAATTCAGATTCTTAATAACATAATCTGATTTCCGGAAGTGCGCCTTACCACAGATAATTCATAGTACCTCACACATAAAAAATCACAATACTCTTTTTCATTTTTCGGCACAGTTAAACGCACAGATAAAAAATAATAATTGGTACTTTTTAAATTAATTTATTGAAGATATTTGTATTAATAACAATAAAAAAGAAAAAGAAAACATTTCATTTTCTGTATATCAATAGAAGGGAGTAAAATTTTATATCTAGTCATAAACCCGTAAATGGGGATAATTTTCTAAAAAATAATATAAAAATTTTGTCAAACTTTATGACTGTGTGGAAAGATGTACATTCTGAATATTATGTATTCTTATTATCCCTGTTTGGAATTCAGAACATTTGTTAGTTTTATTGATTAAGAAATTCATAATCTGAATCTGACCTTAACATATTTAAACCAAAAAGCCATTTCAGATGTATGATGTCAGCCTAACATAGATTAAAAAATTATACTATGAGTCATCAAGTTTTATCAATACTCCACATACTTATATTAAAAAATTAGGATATAAACATTGAGATATACATATGGAGACGACACCGCCTACATCACTTATGTTCCGCTCAACATACGCCATATGGCGTAACTGCACGCTCATTTTTTATTTGTTTTAAAGTGAAACGCATCAAATAAGCCTTCGTGTGTATTACGATATTGCACAAATAATACAAATAATACGGAAAAGTGGAAAGGAATAACTTTCATTGGTAAGTACCTAACTAGATAATAATTTTTAAAAATTAGAGCAAAAAAATGGCGCACAGATTTTGTTCGTGGTGTCTCCTCCACCGTAGTACGTAGTTATTATCTCAATAGCCGCGTCCAGACCGCGGCTCGCGAGTCCCGCGCGCGAGCCAATAGTTCGGCCGGTGTGGACGGCGCTCGGGCTTCCTCGGGCACACGTTGGCTCGGCCGAGCGCCGCTCGACCCCAAGCCATGCGTTGTCGGTTTTTGCCGATGCTCAAAGGCGGCTCGGTCTGAGCTGCTCGCCCGGTGTGGACGAACGTAACGACACTCGCGAGCCAGAATCAAAAATGGATAAAGAAGACAGTATTCGCTTAATACAACTTTACGGAAGCTTCAAAATGTTATGGGATTCGAAAGATCCAGATCATTTAAATAAAAACAAGCGAGAAGATTCGGTTTTGGTACAATTTTTTAATCCAGAGTTTTCGTTTCTTTTTTCTTTTTTTATTATATATCCAGACAACACAAGCGCAGCAGCAGCTAATAATACGTGGTTTTCCATCGTTAATCGTTATACGGAGAGAAACTGAATGCTCAAACCGGCTCACCTTGGCTCGCGAGCGCGGCTCGGAACTTTTCACAATTAGCTCGGGTGCCACGGCTCGCGAGCAGGAAGTCTGAGCGCGGCTCCGAGCCGGTCTGGACGCGGCTAATGGAAATAAATCTTGAGTTTGCTCTTGTATTTAAATTAATAGATTAAAACTAAAATTTAAAAATGCACTTGAAAATTTTATAGGCATATATTTATTATTCTTAGATAGAATTAACTAATAGAAATAATTGACTAAAATTAAAATACCCGAAAGAAATATCTTGGCTTCATTTCTTATCTTATGGCTTAAACCTTGCTAAATAATCATAATTGTGAATTCTTAACTAAGAGAGTCTCATTAAAAATAATATAAAATTGATCTTTGAATTGAAATAAAAAAATATAATTACTCCACTACTCTATTACATAACTATGCAACACATAATAACATGTACTTTGTGCGCATATCACAACATTAACAGATCACACTCAATAAGTTAGCAAATACTATTGACGTCACATTAGCTGAATCATAGCTATATCATATAATCATTTACATTTTGCTAATTAAAACTCAGATTCCTCATCGGGCTGTCATTGTCATGTAAACATAATCCAAATCCCAAATGTAATAAAATTTGAACAATGTAAACATAATAAGTATGTCTTAATGATGTAATGTATTATGTTGAAATTGTTCAATACACAAAACAGATTAGTGTACATTTAACACACTGCATTACCATAGTTGTTAGTTGCATTATACTATTTGTCCAGTATACATCCAATACACAAAGCATTACTATTCCCTAGTACTGCAATACATTCGCTTTCATTTGTTTCACCATATAAAATTTCAATTTAATCACTATTCACTACACAAGATCACTCGTTAGCCACGGGTTCGGTGGCTGTAGTAGTACAGAAGCAGACATCAAGCAAGCAGAACACAGCTCGGCAGACGGGGCAAGAGCCCCGGGCTGCTAGCCACGAGCTGGGCGCGCCGGCCGCGCGGGTCGCCCACCAGCGGGCCATGCACGCGCAGCACCAGAGCACCCTGGAAATATAGCGATAGATATTTATATATTAGCATTACATAGCAATTATTTTTCTATGCATATCATCATCATCATCATCAGCCCATATACGTTCCCACTGCTGGGACACAGGCCTCCTATGAGGGTACAGGCCATTTCAGGTTTCTATGCATATATAACATAACTATTCTCATGACATGATGATGATAGGGAGGTTGTGGATACATTGATAAAGGGACAAATTTCATGATAAATCCATTGCAAAGTAAATAATATCTGTAAAACTAGGGTAAGAAATTATTAAACACAGCTGCCTTGGGCTTTCTGGATTGACCAAGGATAAATGTAATGACTTATAATTTAATGATATAAAATTTAACAAATCAATTTTACAAATAACTTTACAATCGTAAAATTATTTGTAACATCGATTTGTTACTTTTTGAGTTGAAACCACAAAAAACAGAAAAAAATCTTTCTTAGATATAATAACATAAGAGTTTTCCGGTCCTCAAACTAAACTAGATTCCACACATTACACATACCTGCAGTTGCATTGTTGGCAAGGTGGTGGCCCTCCTTGTACCTCCTCAGTTGGTTCACATCGCTTGTTAATCTTCACCTCAGCCTGGTTCTGCATGCATCCGATACATTGTTCCAACTCCTGTTGAAATGACTATTATTTTTGTTAAGTTTATGAAATATAAATATAAAGTGACCATGCAAAAATTATTTTAGAAATGTCCATTTTTGGCAGTGATAATAATTAAAGCAATGAATTTATTTAGCACAAAAATCTAACAAACATGGCAACTTTCTTTTTCTAATTAAAGCCAGAAAAGAGTATTGTAAATCCTCTCAATAATAAATTTAAGCTTCGGAAAGAAAAGCATTCAAAAATGATCTTGTTTAAAATAAAAAAAAAAATACCTGATATACTTTATTGAATTATTCCCAAAACATGCACACTATATCACATACACTTTTCTCACCTGATCCACATGATAAACGGGATTCTGATCAACATGTTCCTTGAATACTTGCACAAATCTCTCAATGAGTGGTGGCATTAGGGATATATGTTCAGGAACGCGCACAGGCCGGTCGAGCCTCGGTTGCAACTCTCGCAGGGCCGCTGTAGACATTCGGAACACAAATCGCTCCATATCATCACGCAATGGAATGACTTCTATGTTTACGAATTGTACTTCTTCTTCACCAGTGGGTGTGAGATTGTGGGTGTCAGTCTGTTATAAAAAATAATATGAAGCCAGGTTAAATTATTTTAATAAAAAGGTGAAATCTTTTGAAACATAAGAAAGCAACTATTCCATAATAAATGTTTATAAGAGATAGCTATAGATAGAAGCTAATTCAATAAGATATAACAAGCCTAGAATTTTTCATGCATTAGACGCTACAGGTGGTTAGCATGTAATACTTTATTGAAATAATATATCAATCTATGATAAATATTGTATACTTACAGCAGTAGCAACAAGGGTACAGTCTGATTGTTTTATAATATTTACATGGTATTGGGACACTTTGATGACCCAAGTTTGAGTAGCTATAACTTTGCTAGTTGCACTTAGTGGTAAGGAGACTTTGTCCACCCTAAAAAGAAATTATATACAATTAAATCATATTCTAAATTATTCCCTTTTATACTGTTTCCAGCCTACAAAAGTACAAAACTTGCCAGCCTACTTCTTTACAGTGGTTTTAGACTATTAATGCCTGATACTACTCAGACACATTTGGTTGAAAAACTGAGTAGTAGAATGTATTTGTTAATTACCCTCGAAACTCAATATTAAAGTCAGCAGCTAGCACTCTCCAGTCTTGCCTGTGCCTCACGTAAGGCATTAGCGCTTTAACCACAGGATGGTTCGTCTTGTCGTACTCCCACCAGCAAATCACAGTATACATCATGTAGGCAGGGATCAGCGCCGTCGCAATCAAAGAAGACAGCATCCATTCCCCGCGTTCTCCGCCACACCACAGCGTAATAACGTATCCCAGCGGCAACGACGCATGTATTAACACTGTTATCGTGATCCTCTTCATGTGGTATTTAATAAAGTTCATGTTCTCCGAACCGAGAAAGCTATCGAACACTTGCGGAATCGTAAAACCGGCGGATACGAACTCCGTAGGCGGATAAACGACGCATATCGAGAAAAGAATGTAAAAAAGTGTTATCAAAACATCCATTTTTTGTGGTGTTTTCGGCGATAACAATGCAAATGGTATGTTATTGTTTTGTGATTTTATACACTGTTAAATTACAGGAAAGAAAATATATATAACATTGTGATACGTATACTGAAATTGATATAATTAAATATATTATGTTTATGATAAATTGCCAAACAATCACAACAACCACAAACTGACCCACAAACGCACCAAACAAAAACACCACACGTATGACAATTATTGCACAGATTAGGTATTAGTTACTAATTATTGACAACAGTCAACAGTCAAGTTGACTGACTGTCAACTACCATAAACAACTAAAGTAGCCTACTCACGATTCAATTTCAGTAACAATCTGCTGACACAATCTGCAGTGAGCTGACAGATTGTGTCGTGAATAGTGTAGTTGAGGGCACGTTGGGGGCGTAACCCAACATGTTGCGTATTGGATCGGCGCGGAAGCAACCCGACAAATTGTCTCAGCAGATTGTGTGCGTGTTGAAACGTGAGTATTGTGATTGCTCCAATCTCGGCTCAATCGCGCTGCCGCGTTAATCGCAAAATGGCGGTTTTGAAATAAACGCGGGAAAGACATTTTTACATATTTGAGGAAGATGTTTATATTTTATACTTTATAGCCCTTGAAATCTATCAATAAAATTGGAAAAAATTCAAGCTTTACAAAGATAATTATCTTATATTTCATAAATTAGTATATCCATTAATAATGCGTATTATTGCGTTGAGGTTTAGCAACAGGCCAGGCATCAACGTGACGTGCACACGTTGTGGCAAGCAATCGCGGAATGAAATTGTATCAGCAGATTGAGGGTTGGATGAATCGTGAGTAGAGAACGCTCAATCGCGACTGCAACAAATTGTTTCAGCAGATTGTTGGTTGTGTTGAACCGTGAGTAGGGCCTTTAACTTCAACTTGAAACTTTAGATGAAGCGTAGACTGAGAAACTTAGAGCGTTTTCACATTGTCCGGTCCGATATCGGATATCGGGCGCCGATAGCCGATATCCGATATCGGAGGCTAAGTAAAATGTATGATTTAGGTACCTGTCTTTCACATTGTCCGGTCCGATATCGGATATCGGAGCCAACACCGATATTCCCGTGAACTATCGGACGATAATTTTCAGTGTTACCAACTCAATTTTCGAAAAGGTAGTATACCAACAGCAAAAAAAGCACTAGTTTGTGTATTTTCAGTCATTTCTAGGCGCTAAATGTAAAAAAAAAATCCTTTCATTTACTTTAAACCTTTTTATTAAGAAAACATTAATTTAAGTATTTAAAGGCATTAAAAATACTATTTTTACGGGAGTTATTTTAATACCGTCCTATAATATACGGCAATTGGCTGAACTGAAGTAAATAAAAATATCTATATCTTTTTTTACGTCTCAAATATAATAACTACAACAAATAAAGTTTTTTATTATAGTTTGCCATGATGACCAGTGTTGCTAGACCTTATGATTTTTCGGGTGATCTACTGATTTTTCAAATAGGTACTAGCTTGGAAAGAAAGGGGTAGTTATAATATTTGTTAAATACTACCCAGAATATTTTAAGAAAGGAAAAGTAAATTTGCATATTATGTTAACGAGGTATCAAAATATACTGCACTTTCCAACATGTACAATAAATCAAAAATAGTATGACATATTTTAGAAGAAACTGACGAAATAGTTAATGGAGAAACAATTTTATGACATTCAAGAATTTATTACATTGCGGAATCTGTGACAACGAAGAATTAGTTTAGTTTAATTTATTTCGTTTAATATTTGCACACCCAGATAATAGGTAGAATGATGTACATTCTACCTATTATTTATAGGTATAATATATATATATATTATTATTAGCACTATAAAATTGTAATAACAGCACCTACATTTGTAAATGTAATTTGAATTTATATTTGCCAGTTTCGTCGCTTTAATACTGAGTTGAATTTTATTTTATTTTATTTGTTTATGAACATAACAGTCGTACATGATTTAATATAAAAAAGTTCTAAAATTCACTACGACCACACAACATGTTCTATTATTAAAAAAAGAAAAACAGCATATAAAAAAAAACAAGCCTCACAATGAAATTGAATACCTATTGAAACTAGATTCTGACTCTGCAGAGGGTACAAATCCAAACTCCGCAGTCAGCAGATTAAACCGGTTTGAAAAACATAGTTTATTTATTACTATTTATTTTATTTAAAATAAAGTTTATTTTTTGTAACATAAATGCATCCACTGTTTTTTTTTAATTCTCCATATATCTACTTTTCCAGTTTCTGGCAACACTCATGATATCGGGACGATACTATCGGATAATGTGAAAGGGCAAATTGTGTCCGATATCGGATATCGGCTATCGGCTTCCAATATCCGATATCGGACCGGACAATGTGAAAACGCTCTAAACAAAGGTACTCTGTAACCGCGACTGAGACAAAGATAGTTTGTCAATGTATAAGTTGAATGTTGCCACAGTATCCGAGCTCCCGGATGTTTTGGAAAGGGTAAATATTTTTAGGAGCAATTAAATAAAACCAGTTATGAGATTTTTCTTTTGTCTTTATAATCAATTTAGTAGATACAAAAAATATAAGCAGATTGATTATTGATGACGAAACACATTTCTTACTTTTTCATTGGCTTGTTCATATTTTACAATATTTTGTGAGAATCCAATCTTTTCTACCACTTCGATCCATTAATTACGTAGGTCTGGATCATCTGGAAACAAATCGATAAACATAGGTTAATAATAATTAATGCTCGCAGGTAGTTCAGGTTCTCTAAAATTATAAGTGAAATTTTATGTCAATCACAATTATTACTATGAGAAATAATAAATTAAAATATGTTTTCGATGCCGAAGTCTTCCCGAAACACTGGGTTATTATGGGATTTCATATTCATTTACTTTCGAGTTTCGCCATATTGTCAAATCAATATTTTTTTTTTGATGATCGGGGTATTATTTTTCCCGACATTGGCAACACTTACTTGTTGATGTTTATAGGTTATTGAATGTAAAAATCGATATTACGCTAATATTTTCCTTGTTTTAACGCGACTTGTTGTTACTTTAGGCTAAAGTAAAAATAATCATCACTGAGAAACTATAAATAAGGACAATAAAGTCGTACTTACGCGTGAAAAGACACACCGGCAATTTTCTTCTCACTATCGCTTATACATGCAATAACACGACAACGCACCATTCTATTTACTTCGATGTCTATATTAAGATAATTTCACCGTCTTTTCAATGTACTCGTATCGATTTTTTACTAAATAATATCCAAAATTCGAACACCAAGCACGATGAAGGCACGAACTGTCAAAGTTTGTTTCGCAACTCAAGTTGCGGATCTTGAAAAACAGGTTACACACTAAGGGACAAAAAATTGGGTATTTGTGTCTTTGTCTTATGCATTTGTTATGGTATTTTCACTCTCTTTCTTGTGTAAGTGAGAAAGGTATCGTCATTGGGTCTATTAGTTACTCTGTCTACGAGATGAAGGCTAGCTTGAGCAGTGAGCTCACCAAAACTTGACCCCGCAAACAATTTTTTTTTGGTTTTTCAATTTTTATTATTGCATATCGTTAGTTCATGGTTTGTTTTTGATTGTTCGCTATAAATAATTGTTTGTTCCTTAATTGTTTATTTAAAAATAATTAATTAACAACGTACCGTTTGGTTAGCCCCCTCATTCAAATCTATTAATATTTTTCCTTATCATTACGCCGTTAGTACACCGACGCATTCGCGAGCGGCAGCGAAACAACGAAAAATCTGTCAGTAGTATGACAGGTTTTCGCATATAATATGTCATTGGATATGTCTCACTCTAGCACATAGATAGATGAAATAGTTGCGTCCTTGTCAGTATTGTTTTGCAAGGAACTGCGAAATGGCCATTACACAGACGCATTGCGAAAAAGTTGCGAAAACATTGCTGTTATTAACGTTCCACAGATATTTCGCTAAGCAGTAGTTTCGCAGAGATTCGCTGCCGCACGCGAATGCGTTGTGTACTAACGGCGTTAGTCCATAAAATACAGATTAACTTTTGTTCTTCAATAAATTACATTTGTTCGAACATTTAATTGCATTTTTATTGTTTAAAGTTAAGATAGGTAAGTATTATTAATGATACTCATAATTTTTAACAAACTTAAAAAATACTATAAAATTCTGTGATAAAATTGTTTGCAAGCATTATTTATTAATGATAACAATCACGTCTTGTAAAGAGCAAAAAATTTTTAGATGTATCTATATCTATAAAAAATACAATAATTAATAACGTAGTTTATTAGTTGACAGTAAATTGAATTGGATCCAATAAAAAAACTTGAATAAAAATTTGTTGTTTATTTGGTGAAGTTGAGATAAAATTGTTATTTTAAACAAGAAATTTACTCAAAAAAGGAGAAATCATGAAAAAGGTTAAACGTAGCGGTGTCCGTGATGCCATATATAAAGTTTTTGTTGTTTTTAATCTATGGACATCAAATGAAACCTACGTCATCTAGTGAATAAGAGAGTGAAGAATGTAATTCGTTTTGTGACTGTATGAATTGTATCAATGTATCGGTTCATTCGTTCTTGCTCATTAGTCATTAAAATACTTGCCTCTCGTTCGCAATCAGATACACGTTGTTTTATTTTATCCTCCTGAGACCCAGGATTTTTTTTTCTTTCTTTTTTAATAAAAATTAGCTGCATCTGTTCTAATGCAATTATAGATATTCAAAAAAATGGAAAAAAAAATCTTTCGTGGAAAACTTGGATTTTCTTTATGTCATTTATATATTACAGGGGGTCCCAGTTCCAAGTGTAATAAGTTTATGAAAATGAAGAAAAACTACATGTTTTTTTAGTTATTATATATTTTTAAACTTGAAACCTAATATTTATTATTCTATCTATTGTTCTGTATCTATTTTTTGTAACTTGGTTCAAAGATAGGTATTTTTAGGGGTGAGAAATAACCAGTTCAAGTATTTTGCACCGGCGCGGCGGGGTATTTATATTGTCACGTCCACCCCTAGGTCTTATTTCTAATCCATCCTCTTGGTCAGCCTCCTCTAATGCTTGGTCCACGTCATGTGCGTCCCCGAAATGGTCTGCCAACAACTGAAGATGACATACATAGTGATGATTCTGTACTGACGTGACTCATACTCATTGGACGAATGGAAGAAGACTCATTTTCTGGTGTTTGGGCGGCTTCATCGGTATCATTTGGGGGATTATCTTCATCTCAAACATTTATTTATTCAATTAGACTTCTTCTAAAAGCACTTTTGAATCGTCATAACAGTATTAACATTTACCACCGATTCGGAAAGCAGTATCTATGGAGAAGAACCGGCAAGAAACTCCATAGGTCCATCATATAGGTCAATATTTGACTCATCCAGGTGTTGGTAGACCTCAGTATCTTATAATCCTTGAAAATTATAATAAAATCTGTAACATAAACTAAATAATGTCATATAGGTAATACATGGGGCCCTTGTAACCAATACCAATTTGGCAAGAATTGAGACCAAATGTCTTGCCAGTATGACATAAAAGAAAACATTCATATTTTTCACAAGTTTTAGATTTATCTTACAAAATAACTATTGCAGTTGCAGAAATAATATCTATTATAATTAGATATACAAAGATATACTGCAATATACTAATGGTTCCACTAAAAATGTAAGATTACTGACCACGTATTTGCCGTCGCACAGCCACCTTCGACTTTGAAATGAGAATACTTCAAATCACTGTCACTTATAAAACCAAAAACCGTTTAGTATAGCGGATGACATACCACTACATCGATTTGAGGTATTATTCCCGCATATACGCAAAAGATGGCGTTGAAATATTTTTTTATTGTTTATGTAATATATATATGACCGCAGGCCCCAGGAGGTTATTAATAGGTTATGGGCCCAGATCCATAGAATTAGTTATCAAAAGTTGTAAAGTTATAGTTTTTTTAGTTAGCATCAGTGATTAGAAAGTGATTGCGTCATATATCACGGTGAAAAAATTTTTTTCATCCCTGTTGCACGTGGCGCGGCGTTGTGGTGTGATCAACAGATATGGCTTCAAGTACAAATTCCTTTATTGCAAATGTGCCGAAACTAAAAGGCCGAGAAAATTATAGCGAGTGGGCGTTTGCCGCTGAAAACCTATTAGTACTTGAAGGAAAGTCAAAATTTGTCAAGCTTGAGGGAACCGGCGACGCCATTACGGAAGACGCTATGACGAAAGCCAAGTTGATTCTAACCATAGATCCTTCGTTATATGTACATATTAAAGATGCTAAGACTACTAAACAACTATGGCAGAAATTACAGCAGATGTTTGATGACGCGGGCTTTTCGAGAAGAATCATGTTATTAAGGAATTTAATTTCAATACGTCTCGAAACATCGGATTCAATGACAAGTTATATTACTCAAATAATAGAAACCGGGCAGAAATTATCTAGAACGGGTTTTGTGGTGAATGATGAGTGGATTGGTTGTTTAATGTTGGCAGGATTGCCTGAGAAATATTTTCCAATGCTCATGGCCATTGAACATTCAGGGATCGCCATTACGGCGGATGTTGTAAAATCCAAATTATTAGATTTGACCGGGAATGATGATTCGGCGGAAACTACAGCGTTGTACACTAGAGGGCGTCGACATATCGATCAAAGATCAAAATCATTCAGTAAGATTGGAAACACGTTCAACAAAGATGGCGATACGTCAAATGTTAACAATAGCAAAAAGAAAGTCATCAAGTGTTATCGTTGTAAACAGATTGGGCACTACAAAAATCAGTGTACACAAGTGAAAAGTGCGATGACAAACAACTTAAATTGTTTTTCTGCATTATTTTTACGGGAAAACTTCAAGAAAGATGATTGGTACTTAGACTCAGGTGCAAGTGTGCATATAACCTCGAACGTGAACAATATTCGGAATCCATCAGAAAACACGAGTATAAAGGAAATTACAGCGGCTAACAATGGAGTGATGGCTGTATTATGCTCGGGTGATGTTGATATTGTTACGATTACGTCGAAAAGCAGATATAATATCACAGTGAAAGATGTGTTATGCGTGCCAAGTATTGCAACGAATTTATTATCTGTTAGTAAATTAATTGAAAATGGAAACAGAGTGGATTTCAAAAAAAATCATTGCTATATCTACAACAGTAAAAATCAGATGATAGGAGAGGCAAGGTTAGTTGACGGTGTCTATAAACTTATTGTAGAAAATAAACACAGCTGTTGGCTCTCAACGACTGTCAGTGGAAAAAGTGAGTTGTGGCATCGAAGGATGGGCCACTTGAACAGTAAAGACCTCACAAAAATGAAAGATGGTGCAGTTGTGGGCATTGACTTTAATGACAAAGCTGTTGTTGATAAAAGTTCGTGCGTTGTGTGTTGCCAAGGGAAGCAGTCACGATTACCGTTTAACCATGTTGGTACCAGAAGTAGTGAAGTACTTAACATCATTCATGCGGATGTGTGTGGACCTATGGAGGTGAATTCAATTGGAGGCTGCAGGTATTTTTTAATCTTTGTTGATGATTACACACGCATGACTTTTGTCTATTTCTTGAAAGCTAAGAATGAAGCACTTAAATATTTTAAAGAGTTTAAAGCTTTAGTTGAAAATCAACAGAATAAGCGGATTAAAATATTTAGAACTGATAACGGTCTGGAATTTTGTAATACATTGTTTGATAGTTACTTGGCAGAAGCTGGTATACTTCATCAGAAAACTAATATCTATACTCCAGAACAGAATGCTATCAGTGAGCGTATGAACAGAACTCTAGTAGAAAGGGCTCGTTGCATGTTGTTTGATGCCAAACTAGACAAAAAGTTCTGGGCTGAAGCGGTAAACACAGCCGTGTACCTTAGAAATAGGTCACCAGCTTCGGGCTTACAAGACTTGACACCAATTGAACTTTGGACTAATAAGAAACCTAATCTTAGTCATATTCGTATTTTCGGGAGCCAGGCCATGGTGCACATTCCAAAAGAAAAGCGATTAAAGTGGGATATTAAATCTAAACCACATATACTGGTTGGTTACTCTGAAAATGTGAAAGGGTATAGGATTTATGACCCAGTTAAGAAATGTGTGACAGTAAGCAGGGATGTCATAATTCAAGAAAACTTAAAAAGTAACATGAATGAAACAATATCAGTTCCAAGCCGTAAACTACTGGATTCTTAACCAGGAACGGGGGTCTTGGCTTAATTGCCCGGACCGCGAGGAAGATAACCTCTTCAAAAATTACCCAAATCCAATGGTGGGAAACGTGCCAAATGGATGCATGGCTGTATGGATGAACAGCATTAGCGCCAACCTCTACGGACCTGGCAAACGTAGTTGTATTCTGCCTTCTTAGGGAATGGCGTCACCCCTAAGTGACCTGTTATTTCGTCCAATACTCGTGGGAACAAAATGAGCAAACTTACCCCAAAAACCAAAACAAATGTTAATCCAACTATGATCCAACAAACTTTCCACAAAAGTTTATTTATAAAAACACGAAGCAACTCCGTTGGTTCCATGCCACAGGAAATTAATACTAACGATTTGCTATTTAACACAATAGACAAAAATAAAACCTGGCAACGAGACCAAATACCTCAAGCTAAAAGAAAAAGAATGGAAACAACATCTCCGGAGACGGAAAATGCAAACAAAAAGACTAATGTGACGGCATATGCCATTCCAACACAAAACCAGTTTGAAATATTAGACAATGAAGAAGATAAAACTAATAATAAGGATTTAGAAAAGCCACCAAAGCCAGAACCAATCTTTGTAACAGGGGTTCTAGATATTAGCTCACTCAAAACCCTATTGTCGCAAATAGCTACGGTAGAAAATTACACTATGACCACACTAAGGTCGGGACATATTGTGAAAATAATGCCTGGAAATATAGATGTTTACAAATCAATAAGAGAAAAATTCATCGCGGACAACATAAGTCATTATACCTACATGCTAAAGAGTGAAAAACCTTACAGAGTTGTTTTACGGGGCCTCCATTGCTCAGAGGATTTATCGGAAATAAAAGAGGAATTGAAGGCCCATGGACATGAAGTAAGGCAACTAGTAAATGTGCGCCACAGACTATCAAAAGAACCCTTACCCCTCTTTTATGTAGACCTGGAGCCAAAACCAAACAATAAGGATATATTCAAACTGAAATTCTTAAATCACATGAAAGTATCTTTTGAACCACCATATAAAAAAAGAGAAATCCTGCAATGCAAAAGATGTCAAAGATTTGGACATTCAAAAAATCATTGTTATCGACCATTCAGATGTGTCAAATGTGGGGAAGACCATCCAACCACTAGCTGTACCAAAACAAGAGATACGGAAGCAACTTGTGCTAATTGCCAGCTAAAACATCCTGCTAGTTACAGGGGATGCATAAAATATAAACAGTATAAAGAGCACCTATTTAAAATACAACCAAAACAAACACATCAAAGTATGGATCCAACAAAACATATTCCTGAAGGTGTTAAACCACAGCCAAAAACCTTTAAAACATATAATAGAACTTCCGCAACATATCTAGACATAGCAAAAAACAAAACAGACAATAAAAATAACACAGACCAGCCAATTCAAATGCAACAACTTGGTGACATCTTAGAACAAATGTTTAACAGAATTCAAACCATGATGCTTAACATGGTAGACAACATGATGGATCGATTTATCCAGCTTATCAGCAGACAAATAAACAAATCATCCTACCCTTAAAATAATCACATGGAATGCCAACGGACTAGTCGCACGGCGACTAGAGCTCGAACATTATCTCCTCACGAAAAACATAGATATAGCTTTAATATCAGAAACAAGGTTCACAACCAAAAGTTATGTCTCAGTTAAGGGCTATAATATTTATACCACCAATCATCCAACAGGAAATGCTCATGGAGGAACGGCAGTTCTCGTAAAATCGAATATAAAACATTACCCACAAGAACCATTTTCCACTGACAAAATTCAAGCCACTCTTATTAAAGTTAATGATACAAGCTCGGACATCACACTAGCTGCAGTTTACTGTCCACCTAAACACCAGATAACTAGAGAAGACTACAAAAACTTCTTTTGTACTCTTGGACATCGTTTTGTAACTGGAGGCGATTGGAACGCAAAACATCAGTTCTGGGGTTCTAGGTTAATAACAACTAGAGGGAGACAGCTTTACCAAGTAGTAAAGGATTTGAACCTTGAATGTTTGTCCGCTGGCGCACCCACCTACTGGCCAGCTGATAAACATAAAACACCTGACCTGCTGGATTTTTTCATATCCAAAAATATTGCCATTAACAATACAAATACCGAATCCGATATGGATCTCTTGTCAGATCATTCTGCAGTTGTCCTCAATATATGTGATAAGATCATTTTAATAGAAGTCCAATCTAAACTATACAACAGGAGCACTAACTGGGATAAATATCAGGACATAATCACGTCGAACATACAGCTTAGGGTCCGTATGAAAACAATCGATGAGGTTGAACAAGCTATAGAAGCACTAAATCAATTAATCCATGAAGCAGCATACAAGTCCACATCCCATCACAAAACGAAAGAAGTCAAAGAACATGTTTACCCATTGTCGATCAAAGACTGCATTAAGGAAAGACGTAAACTTCGCCAAACATGGCTCAACACTCACTATCCTAGTGATAAGACCGCGTTCAATAAAGCCTCGCAACGTCTGAAAACATTAATTCAAGAGTCAGTAAACGAGAATCTTCAATCATATCTGGCTGGACTGACACATTCAAGTGACACGAATTATTCTTTGTGGAAGGCTACAAAATACCTAAAGCGTCCCAAGCAGCCAATAACTCCATTAAAAACACCTTTAGGAACCTGGGCTCGCTCTGACAGCGAAAAAGCTAACACTTATGCTAATTACTTACATAATGTTTTTGAACCGCATCCATGTAGTAACCGATGTGTTGGGAATGAAGTACAAAATCACCTGAACTCACCCATGCAAATGTGCTTACCACTAAAACACGTGACAATTAGGGAGCTAAAGCGGGAAATCCTGAAACTTTCAGAAGGTAAATGTCCTGGATATGATCTTATTGATGCTACCCTACTGAAAAATCTCCCAAAAAAGGGAATATTATTCTTACTCACTATTTTCAATGCATGCTTAAGATTATCCGTATACCCAAGCCAGTGGAAAATAGCACAGGTGATTATGATCCTGAAGCCAGGTAAACCAGTTCATGAAGTATCTTCATATAGACCTATAAGTCTGCTTCCTGTTATTGGAAAATTAATGGAAAAGATTATCCTAAACAGAATGCAAGAACATTTAGCAAAGATAATACCAACTCATCAGTTCGGTTTTAGAGAAGGGCACGGCACCGTAGAGCAAGTACATCGGCTGGTGGATGTTATAGGTAGAGCGATGGAAAGTAAAAAATATTGCTGCGCAGTTTTTCTAGATATAAGCCAAGCGTTCGACAAAGTGTGGCATGACGGGCTTCTTTTCAAAATTAAAAAAATGCTTCCACATTCGTTCTTCCCACTACTAAATTCTTACCTGGCTAATAGATGCTACGAAGTAAAATATAATTCTGATATATCAGACATGCATGAAATTAAGTCAGGAGTACCTCAAGGTAGCATACTAGGTCCCGTACTTTATCTTTTGTACACATCAGATATACCAACTGATCCTAACACCATTACTGCTACGTACGCAGATGATACGGCTATTCTAACTACACATGAAAACCCTGATACTGCTTCAGTCAAACTACAATATCACCTTACCCGCATCGAAGAATGGCTTGATAGATGGCGCATGAAGGCTAATACAGATAAATCAGTACAAGTAACTTTCACACTTAGAACGAAAACCTGTCCACCTGTCAAACTTATGAACAAAGAGATCCCACAATCAGATGACGCAAAATATCTGGGAATGCATCTTGACCGTCGTCTTACTTGGCGTAAACATATATGGACCAAACGCAAACAACTAGACTGTAAAGTACGTAGTATGTACTGGCTAATCGGACGTAAGTCAAAGTTGAATGATGCCAGTAAAATGGCTATCTATAAAGCTATTCTGAAACCAGTCTGGACTTATGGCATTCAGCTCTGGGGAACAGCCAGCCATAGCAATATCGAAATTCTCGAAAGGTTCCAGAATAAAACTATGAGAGCTATGTTCAACATCCCACCATACATTAGCAATAAAAATATGAACTTAGATCTCAACCTGCACTCAGTGAAGCAAGAAATTGAACTAAACAGCAAGAAATATCAAGGCAGATTGGGACACCATATAAATAAATTAGCTGCTGAACTGAAGGGAGGGGGCACTGTGAGATTTTCTCGCCTGAAGAGAAATAGCATACCCGATCTTGCGATAAGATTCGCAGACAAATGATGAGCTTTGCGTCACTGGATGCAAATCTCAGTGTATAAACATATTTACAGATGAAAATCGGAAACCATATTAGATTATTGTTTATATAAACAGATGGCTAAGTTGCAGTATAGAAAAAAAAAAAAAAAAAAAAAAAAAAGTTTCAGTGGGGGAAATCTCAGAAATAGAAGAAGAAAAGAAAGACATAGATGAATTTGCTGACAAAGAAGCTAAACAGGATATTAACCAGATGAATAATAAAAACGCTATATTGCAGGATGTGTCTGAGATTCAACCACCAGATGAACCAAAGAGGGTGAGGAGACCACCACAGCGTTATGGTTATTCAAACCTGTGCATGCAGTCGAATGCTGAGAATCAAAGTGATCCAGTCAGTATCCACCATGCTCTTCAAAGTCCTGATAAAGACAAGTGGATTTCTGCAATGGAAGAGGAACTTCAAGCATTCAAAGAGAATGATGCATGGACAATAGTGAGTGAAGTGCCTCAAGGTAAAACATTAGTGCAGTGTAAATGGGTCTTTAAAAGAAAGTTTGATAGTGATAACAGTGTTAGATATCGTGCTCGTCTGGTAGCGAAGGGCTTCACCCAAAAACCAGGTATTGACTATGATGAGACATTTTCACCTGTTGTGCGTCACTGTACTTTGCGATTGTTATTTGCACTTTCTGTACAATTAGATTTAAAAGTTACTCATTTGGATGTTAAAACTGCTTTTTTGAATGGTATTTTAAAGGAAGATATTTATATGGCTCATCCACAAGTTAATTTAGATAGTAATAATGATAAAATAATTGTAAAATTAAATAAAGCTATCTATGGCTTAAAGCAGTCGTCAAGGTCATGGTATGATAAAGTTGATCAATGTTTGACAGAATTAGGCTTTAAGAGAAGTTATATAGAACCATGTGTATTTACTAAATTTCATGACAATGTAAAAGTTATTGTTGCTCTTTATGTGGATGATTTTTTTGTATACTCTAACAGTAAAGTAGAGACAAATAGTTTAATTTCAGTTTTGAATACTAAATTTAAAATTAAAGATCTTGGAAATGTAAAACAATGCTTAGGAATGAGAGTAAATATTGATTATAAAAATAATGTATGTACTTTAGACCAAGAACAATACATTGAAGAATTATTAGTTAAATTTAACATGCTAAATTGTAAAGAGGCCAGTACACCTATGGAATTAAAACTAAATATAGATAAAAATAACAATGTTAATGATACTAATATTCCATATCAGCAATTGATTGGTAGTCTCATGTATTTGTCTGTATTAACGAGGCCTGACATAACTTTTAGTGTGAGTTTCTTAAGTCAATTTAATTCTTGTCATAATAGCACTCATTGGAATTATGCTAAACGCATTCTTAGGTATTTAAAAAGGACTAAAAATTATTGTATAAGGTATGTCAAAGGTAGCTCTGAATTGTTAGGTTTTGCTGATGCTGATTGGGCCAATAATTGTGTTGATCGAAAATCATATACAGGGTATTGTTTTATGATGTCAGGGGGAGTAATATCATGGGAAAGTAGAAAACAAAAAACGGTAGCTTTGTCCAGTATGGAAGCTGAGTATATGTCTATGTCAGAAGCTTGTAAAGAGTCTATGTATTTAAGAGTATTGTTGTCTGAAGTCACTAATCAACCAGCATATACTATTACCTTGTACAATGATAGCCAGAGCGCCCAAAAACTTGTTATTAATCATGTCTTACATAGAAAAAGCAAACACATTGATATCAAATATCATTTTTTGAGGGAGTCTGTTGAAAATAAGATTATAAGTATTAAATATATGTGTACTAGCGATATGCCAGCTGATATTTTTACAAAATCACTTTGTGCAAGCAAGCATTATAAATGTATTAAAGCTCTGGGAATTAATGATTGTTTATAATTGTATTGTATATGTGTTGTATTTGGTTTCATGTGATGTAGTGGGGGTGTTGTTTTTAATCTATGGACATCAAATGAAACCTACGTCATCTAGTGAATAAGAGAGTGAAGAATGTAATTCGTTTTGTGACTGTATGAATTGTATCAATGTATCGGTTCATTCGTTCTTGCTCATTAGTCATTAAAATACTTGCCTCTCGTTCGCAATCAGATACACGTTGTTTTATTTTATTAATAGTTTTCATTCGGTGTTTCTCATAATTTCAAGCTGAAAAACGAGAAAAATATTTGGAAAACGTTTACAGACGTACAGCAGATTATACCGGTGAGATTCCATTTATTTTTGCTCAGTACTACGTAAAATAGAATATTCCATTAGTGACCAGTGTTTAATGTACGTATCTATGGCGATTATTACGTTTTTGAAATTTAATTTGAGGTTATTTGTATGTAAACAAAAACTAGTTTTTATAGTGCGACCAGCACAATTTGAGTCAAGAAGTTATATCCAATCCAACCAGCCTTAAATAGTATAGTGATAACTATTTTCATACAGCTATCTATGAATCCTTACTTGCTACTTACTAGAGTGGACGCAGGGATCCAAAGTGAGTCTTGGCCTCCGACATAAAAAAAAATAGTTTTAAGCTACTAAATAAATATTATGTTAAATGTACTATTTGATTTTATTCATTTTAATTCGTTTGTTATAGGGGTTTCTGAAAGCACAGTACGCAGGATAGTGGAGCAAGGGAGTAAAAATGAAGGAGAATATCTACAAAAAATAAATAAAAATACATATGTAGTTTTCAAATCACCTTGTTTTTTTTACCTGACGGACCCAGAAGGAGCGTAATGTGTTTGAGCCTTAGGTTTGAGCTGTATGTATGTATGTTTGTTTGTTCGTATGTTTGATTCTATGTGCGCCTCTGCAGTCTAAATGGCTTGACCGATTTCTATAAACTAATTCCAAATACATTTAAGTAAAATTTGACCTAGGTAGGTCATTTAAAATACTAATGTATTTTTGTCTTCAATTTACACGATGATGAATGAAACAACTTTAAATCGCGGTATTTATTACTTTTTATTTTTTTGATTTTTATTCTATAGTATCAAGATTGCTTGCGTCGCAGTATCAGTGTTGCTATATGAGCGACGGTGGCGCCCTCATTTTTTGTCATCTCTTTTGTGTCGCACTGTATAAAAATACATACTTACATTATTTTCTTTATCACATTGTATTGAAATTCTTTTCTTTATAAAATTACATTTTAGTTTTATGACTTAGATTTTTGTGTTAAAACACGAGTCCCTAATAACAAATCCATACTAATATTATAAATGCGAAAGTAACTCTGTCTATCTGTCTGTTACTCAATAACGCCTAAACTACTGAACCAATTTGCATGAAATTTGGTATGGAGATATTTTGATACCCGAGAAAGGACATAGGCTACCTTTTACCCCGGGACATAGGATAGGTTTTATCCCGGAAATCCCACGGGAACGGGAACTATGCGGGTTTTTCTTTGACTGCGCGGGCGAAGCCGCGGGCGGAATGCTAGTATAAAAACATACATAATCATATTACTCACTTTCATACATTTTATCGACTCGTTCTTTCATAAAAATATTTCAGTTTTAAGACTTATTTTTCATGTTTAAACACGAGTACTCAACAATTAACATAAACTTTTTCATACAAACTTAGCATGCGCATGCGCAATGTAACTTTTTGCGATGTATATACGCGTAATTAAAAGTTGTAATTTAAACAATAAAAATGCAATTAAATGTTCGAACAAACGTAATTTATTGAAGAACAAACGTAAATCTGTATTTATTTCTGTATTTATTTCCTAAACGTAAATCTATCTGTATTTATCTGTAATTATTTTACTAATGATATGGAAAAATATTAATAAATTTGATTGAGGGGGCTAACCAAACGGTACGTTTTTAATTACAGTGAAAGTTAAGTGAGACATCAAGGGACCTGCAATGTCGTTTAACTTATAGAGGTATTCCACTTACCCAGTGTCCCAGATATACAGGTATAAATAAATATATCTGTCTCATTTTCAGAGGGTTCCATTAATAGAGGTGAGAATACAGGTTATTTCAGTTATACAAGTGCGATCATTAAAAAAAAAACGGTATGATAGTAAAGCGAAACTAAAACTGAAGGTAATTGAAGCTCAAAATTTGTAGTTACGTACTTGGAATTACGGGTGGAATTTGTGGGTAGAATAAGAATGAGTAAACAAACAATGTTATCTCAGTTACAGAGGTTTATGCATATAAAATTTACTCGCTGTCTCAGTTATAGAGGTAACTATGAAAGAGTTATAGAGGTAAATATATAAAAAAAAAAAAGGTCCCACTTAACCAAGTTTCACTGTAATTATTTTTAAATAAACAATTAAGGAACAAACAATTATTTATAGCGAACAATCAAAAACAAACCATGAACTAACGATATCTTAATATATATAAATCTCGTGTCACAATGTTTTTCCTCAATGGACTCCTAAACCACTTAACCGATTATAATAAAATTCGCACACCATGTGCAGTTCGATCCAACTTGAGAGATAGGATAGTTTAAACATGTAGGTACCACGGGCGAAGCCGGGGCGGACCACTAGTGACCTAGGGACTAGGACTAGGGACACTAGGGACCACCACAAAAAATTATATACGTAGGTACTCTTACCATAGCATTAAAAATATCATGCTATCTGCAACTGTTTTCATCAAGGTTTTAATCCCCTTGTATAAATAATATTATAATAAAAAAGACGTGTGGCACTCGGGGACTGCCGCGGTAAAGCTATTGTATAGCATGCCTTCAAGCCACACCTCCGTGCCCGTCTGAGTGGGGAGCGTGAGGGTTTTTTCGTTATGGAATTTCTGGATTCGGTCCCCGCGCTCAAGGCCCGCGATAGAAGCTATGCAATAGCTTAAAATTTTGTCAATACCCGTGGCACTCAATACTGATTATTCCTTTAAAAAAAAGAAATGTCAATGTCATCTGTCAATGTCACTCAAATGTCTCGATGCGGATAGTGGACACGTCTCACCGAATAGCGTATAATAAAACAATTTAAAATCTGTGTATTTCGTCATTTTTGTATTGGATTATTCATTTTCTTCATAATATACTATAAAGTATCATTAGTACAGAGAAGGAAACCCTAAAATAAAGGTATGTAAATTGCATATTTCATATGTGTCTTATCAAAAATAATTTCATGTTACAGCTATGTTTCTATTAAAGTATTAGATAAAGTATTTGTACTGCGATGGCAAGAGCTTAATAATTGAATGACAATAGTTGATGAGCCTCGTTACGATTGATAAATCTATATAAATGTACCTTTTCAGAATCATGGGGGGAGTAGAACAACCCTGTTATACTTTGATTAATTTTCCAACCGATTCGGAGCCTTACAATGAGATGCAGCTTAAAATTGACCTTGGTAAGTTGATTTTTTAATACATGCCACTATTCAATTTAATATGTATAATAAGTGTATTAAATTATTTCATCAATATGTCAAAAGGCAAAACATTTGTATCAATAAAAACATACTCAAGAAGTAATATACTAACTTTTACATATTGGACCCCATTTTATATTAACTTCCCATGTTTCAGAAAAGGGAGATATTAAAAAGAAAATAGAAGCTCTGAAAAAGACAATTGGAATTATTCTATCTGGAGAAAAGATACCTGGCCTTTTGATGATAATCATCAGGTTTGTCCTGCCGCTACAGGATCATACCATCAAGAAACTATTGTTGATCTTCTGGGAGATTGTCCCGAAGACCACACCTGATGGCAAGCTGATGCAAGAGATGATTCTTGTCTGTGATGCTTATAGAAAGGTAATGTTTACTGAAAAGTTGATGAAGTATAACATGATTATTTTTATTTCATTTTATGATTGATGAAGAGTATTTTTAATGAACATAATGCATGCTTATTTTATAAGAATGTAATGAAGTTCAAAACCTGTTAAAAATAAACAAACATTTGTTTACATTGTTAAAAATGCAACTTATGTCCAAATATTGTTTAAATAATTAATTTAAAATTCTATAATACATTTTTAGGACTTGCAACACCCCAACGAGTTCTTGCGTGGATCCACCCTGCGTTTCCTCTGCAAGCTGAAGGAGCCTGAGCTCCTGGAGCCCCTGATGCCAGCGATCAGGACATGCCTGGAACACAGACATTCTTACGTGAGGAGGAATGCTGTTCTTGCGATTTTCACTATTTACAGGTGAATTAAATGATTGACATATTAAAATTTCAAATGAATGTACCAGATTACATTTTGATAAATCTATCTGATTTTAATAAATTTTAAATATTCAAAATAATTATAACTCATCCTAAGTTGTTGAATGCAGCAAATGTGTGTATCCTACTAAGGGGCCATCCATAAAGTACGTCACACTAATTTCATGAGATTTTGAGCACCCCCCCGTCCTTGTCACAGGTGGTCACATTTCTAAGACCCCCCCCTCCCTAGTGTGACGTCACATGTTTTGCAATTTAACATCGAAAAATTATTAAATTAAAACAGCAGTTCCGAAATTAGTTTTATTTCCATTTAAATTAAGTACTTTTTTATGAAATCAACATAATATCAAATATTTGAAACAATAACAAAAAAATAAACTAATGTTATTCATTAGTTTATTTTTTTGTTATTGTCATAATATATTAATTGTCAACAAAACAATTTAAACCGTATTGCCCTAAAGATAGAGTTGGACATATTTTTTAGTTTAATTTATATTTCAAATTACGCGATTAGTACCTCTAGATTTTTAAATGTGACGTCACGAAACTTAAGACCCCTCCCACCCCTTGTCACACCGTGTCACACTTTGTCGACCCCCTCCCCCCCTCTTTACGTGTGACGTACTTTATGGATGGCCCCTAATAAATAAAATGTGAAAGAGGATTGATGTATCTATGTTTGTTGCTTCTTTACGAAAAAACTAGTATAGAGAAGTTAAGATTGACATTATTCTATAAAAATGTAACAATTCGACATTGTCAGAAACTTTGAATTCCTCATTCCTGACGCTCCGGAGCTGATAGCGAACTTCCTGGAAACGGAGCAGGATATGTCGTGCAAGCGTAACGCCTTCCTCATGCTGCTGCATGCTGACCAGGAGCGAGCGCTCTCTTACCTGTCGTCCAGATTGGACAGTGTGCATGGGTTCGGAGATATTCTGCAATTGGTGATTGTGGAGCTGATCTACAAGGTAAGATTTATATTTTGAGGTTTTTTCTGCCATGAAGATGATTTTTTATTCTAATTACATATTTATATATAAGGTATTTTTGCAACTTGGAAAAAAAACATTTTCTATTTAAAAATAGCTTTCTGGCTCTTTTCTGTTGTAACTCTGAACCAGATTATAAATTCTATGTATTTTGATGACTCAAAGCAAATTTTGATACATGTTTGAATGACCTTAAGAAATAATTGTATGCTCTAATGCCACAATTGAGTATTCGAATAAAAAAAAATTATTGATTTTTTTATGTATTTTAAAACCTTACTATTAATAATATTGATATTTAATGCAAAAAAACTCTAAAAAAATTTTTTTTCAATTAATTATAAGCAATTAAATATTGATGAAATTTAAATTAAAATCACGTGACTATAAACGCGCCATGACTGGTCACCATAGATGTGACATCAAAATGCTGTATACGTTTTTCTATCAACTGCAATGTGTTAAAACTAACATTATGACGTCACACGCGTCCGGGTGACGCTTCGGGAGTTGTCGGTGTTTTTTCGGTACTGGATTCAAAGACTAATTTTTATTTTGAAATAACTTTTGAATTATTGCAAAAAAAAATTTAAAAAAATAGTTTTGTTATAAAACTAATATATAATCTTTCCATTTAGCACAAAAAAAATTTTTATTCAAATACTCAATTGATATTTTTGCTAGCTGTGCAAATGGTATCCTGGACCTCTGTAGCAGCATGTCCTTGGATGCATGTAGTTGTAGTCATTTTTTATGTATTGTTACTAAATTTAATGTATGTTTTGTTTTAATTACTGTAAGTACAATGAATAATTCTGTTTAAATGAATAAATAAATAAATACAGGTGTGCCACGCGAACCCGGGCGAGCGGTCGCGGTTCATCCGCACGGTGTACGGGCTGCTGAACGCGCCGAGCGCCGCCGTGCGCTACGAGGCGGCCGGCACGCTCATCACGCTGTCCAACGCGCCCGCTGCGCTCAAGGTCAACTTTAACATTACAAATATTTAAAAAAAAAACTAATCTAATATATGTAGATTACATAGATGTATAATTATTATTTTCCCAATTCCAAAAAGTTTTTTAATTTTTGTGATTTTTCTAAAGCTTTCGAATATGTAGAACACAAAACATTATCAACAAAATGAAATTTTTGTGGAATTATAAATAATACACGAGATTTGACAGCCTCTTTCTATCGCATCGTTACAAACTTCAAAATGTTTCTTTTGGAGGCCATACCTCTCCTAGCGCAGTTATGCAAATTGGTGTCCCACAAGGTTCTATTCTAGATCCGGGTTTATTTTCTGTATATTATGTAAATGATTTAGTATTTAATATTATTCAGGCTTGTTTATTTGCTGATGACACTTCTTTGATTTAAAAGGAAAACAAATTAAGACATAAATTTATCGACTACAAAGTGGTAAACAGCTTATAATTTATTTCTAAACGATAAAAAAAACGTTACAGATAATAAAAGCATGATTTTTTTGCTAATAAATAATTATTTCAACAGGCAGCAGCGGCGTGCTACATTGATTTGATTGTAAAGGAGAGCGACAACAACGTGAAGCTGATAGTGGTGGGCAAGCTGAGTGCTCTCCGTGCGGAGGGCGGGGAGGGTGCTGCTAGAGCACTGCCGGACCTCGCTATGGACGTGCTGAGAGTGCTTGCCGCTTCGGATTTAGATGTGCGCAGGCACACCTTGCAACTTGGTGAGTTATATGATCTTGTAAACTGGGGATTGTAGGATTTTTTTTGGAATAGTAAATACATCTGGTTTTGTCTGGTGTCAACTGCTTTTTTTGTGAAAGTGATTGTGTTGCGTGATATTATTGAAGTAAAACTTCTTTAGGCGCGTTGAAAGTAAAATTTCAAGGTCGCGTCATGGCAATATCGTCAAGTCATAGCAATATCGTCACGTAATGGAATAAGGCGACGATTTTAGTATCTTTGAATCTTACCAAAGAAGTTTTACTACTTACACGTATGCGCGGTACACGCCCTTTTTTTCAAATAGGTATAATCTTTTATATGATTTGTTTGTGTATCAGCGTTGGAGTTGGCGACGCCGCGTCACGCGGAGGAGCTGGTGGGCGTGCTGCGCAAGGAGGCTGCGCGCGCGCACAGCGCGGACCACGACGACGCGCACAAGTACCGCCAGCTGCTCGTGCGCGCGCTGCACCGCGCCGCCACCAAGGTACCCTCAAATATTGTTATTATTTTAGAAACAAACAGTCATATACATAAAGAAATACAATCAAAATACATAAACATACCTATAGTTTCATTTTTTTAACTAGTTATTGTAATATTACAAATTACAATATACCATTACTATTATGTATGCCAAAAATCAAACATAATAAACTAACTATATATTGCATTATTGCGCTGCTTATTTTGTATTTTAAGTAACTCAAATTAATGTTTGTAAGTTGCTGGTACTGATATTGATATTGATTATTGCTGGTATTGATTTTTCTTCACTCACAATCAGTCGCTCACTTAGTAAATACCTCTATAACTGAAATTCATTATTTATGTCACTAAAAACTATAATTTACTGTTACTCGTTTAAATACTGCTCTTAAAACAATTGTAACCGATGTTGTTTTAAAAATGAAACGAGGATTTCGAACAGCTTTTTAATTTTTTTCTTTAGAACTTAGTTACATTACCTGTAACATCGTCACACAGTACAGAGAAGAGAGCGAGCGAGTGAACATAGGAACGAATGAACAAAACATACTTCAAACTAATACAGACTAATAAATTTATAATACAGACAATATAAACATTGCCATATAAAACAACAGTAACCATATAAATTTATAAAGAATAGAAAAAATTCGATCACGAGGCGGGACTAGAACCCGCATCCTTTCGCGCCATTCCGGGGCGGATGCCTCACCAACTCAGCCACTCGTGACCCGCCCCTGGCTGAGTTGCTGCTGCTGAGTGGCTGAGTTGGTGAGGCATCCGCCCCGGAATGGCGCGAAAGGATGCGGGTTCGAGTCCCGCCTCGTGATCGAATTTTTTCTATGCTTTATAAATTTATATCTATAAAGCATTTGAATGCCATAAAACCAAAAATATAAATTCAACTGTAACCATTTCAAGCAATGCACATTGAATTTTTTGAAATATTTCAATTTGCATAAAATTATCGCCCCTAGCCAATGGAAACTTGCACTAATATTATTATTCCGCACAGTTCCCCGAGGTGGCGGGCAGCGTGGCCCCGGCGATGGTGGAGATGCTGGGCGACGGCAGCGAGGCGGCCGCGCACGACGTCATGCTGTTCCTGCGCCACGCGCTGCACTCCTTCCCCGACCTCGCCTCGCAGGTCTACTCGGTGAGACTTAGTACACTGGTCACTTGGCACTTCGGACATTTAGCACTAGCCACCTGGCACTCGCCTGTATACCTGGTACTTGCTATACGGCACTTGCCACATGGCACTTGCCACATGGCACTTGCCTACATGGCACTTGCCTACATGGCACTTGCCACATGACACTTGCCACATGGCACTTTCCACATGGCACTTGGCACATGTTATTTGGTACTCTCCATTAGTGACACAGCATTTACTACTTACGCGTGTCACTAGCCTGGTGACACTTACGACATCTAACTTAACATTTACCTCTTTCAACATGATTAATGATTTGTGTACTGAATTGATACTTTTGTAAATCATTACTACCTCTTTATCTTATTCTTGAAAAGACTGATCAAACAGTCCAGACACATCCAGTTATTTAAAATCCTACTGACAAATGTAACATTTGAGTTTTGATACTTTCCAAATTCCACATATACCACAATTAGTATCAAATATTTTTTCCCTTAAATAAAATTTTCCCCGTAGAAACTTCTAGAATGCGTGAGCAACATTCGCGTCGGTAAGATCGCTCGCTCAGCGCTGTGGTTGTTGGCGGAATTCGCCGACACAGAAGAAAGGGCTTTAGCCGCACTTGAGATTCTTGATAACGTCATACCAGCGGCTAAAAATGCTGATGCAAAGGTATGTCTTTTTTAACTCCTTCTAATATGTATGTTTATTTTGTCAATTAGACATAAAAATGTGTATTGTGTTGTGTTTATGTATTTGTTTTCAGGACTTTGCTTCTTTTAAGTGTTGTGATGTATGGTTATTAAAATTAAGTTATATTTATTTGTTGTAAGATTGCTCAAATGTTTTCCAATTGATAAACGAAATTTTAATGGTAAAAGCTTTAGCATAAGAAATGATAAAAATGCCAAGCACACGCGTCAAAAGTGAAATTTCTTTGACAAGATTTAAAGATACCAAAACTCCATGACGTGACGATATTGCTATGATGCGACCTTGAAAGTTTACTCTCAACGCGCCTGAAGAAGTTTCACTTCAAAAATTAATTCGCAGGAGGAGGAACCAGAGAAAGCAAGCAAACAACCGGAGGCACCGGCTCGTCAATTAGTTACAAGTGACGGAGCGTATGCCACACAATCTGCTTTCAACTTGCCGCAGTGAGTATTTTCCTATTTTTCTATTTTCTGGTTGTGTGGTACTTATTTGGGTATCTTTAACTTTAATGTATTAAATTAGGAAATTCATAGAGGTTGATTAAAAGTGGGCCAAAAGTTGATCCTTGGTGAACTCCAACGTTTATCTTAAATGATTTACTAAACCCAGCAGCAAATTTTATTGTTGATTTTATTTACGTTTTCATCCATATTTTGCATTATTTTCTCAAAAATCTCTGGTACTTTTTGTAGTATGATTTTCTATCCAATTTTTTGTGCACACTATCAAACGCTTTTTCTAAATCAATGCGGGCAATTTGTAAAAATTATTAGTTGATTTGCTGCAGTAAAATCAAACTGATTACGGTAAATTAAATGTATTACGGCGCTTTAAAAATATATGGATATTTTTGCCAACCCACTATTAATTAATTGGCATGATGGTTGATTATGTACTTTGAAGTGTGTTAAAGTTGAATCCGTAAGTGGTATGTGAAGTTCTGTTGTGACTACAAACTTGACCGGTATTCTTGACGTTGTATAATTTCGACGCTCTAATTAACTTGAATGTCCGTCTGACAATTGACCTGTTTTCTTGACGTTGTATAATTCGACTGCTCTAATTTACTTTATATTTAGGGCGTCAACAACCGACACAAAAGAGGGTCTATCTACCGCAATCCGCGCAGGCGACAGTTTCACAGCAGCCTGCGCCTGCTCCGCGCTGTGCAAGCTGGCGCTGCGCTTGCCGCCCGCGAGACGTGCGCACGCGCTGCGGCTGGCCGCGCAGCTGCTGGCGTACCACAAGCTCGGTGAGTGGGGGGAGGGGGAATAATTAATTAAAAAAAAATGTTTTACATTGTTGGTTTGCAGACCTGACAGGATTTTTTTATTTTTATCATTCATAAAGTTTGTTTTCTGACAGCCAATACTTGAAAACAAGAATTGGCGAAATCAGTCCAGATGTTTTCACACGTCATCCCGAGTCCTGACCGATAAATTTTTCTATACTTAAACATATTTGCAAATAATTTTAGGCATTATTCCCTTCCCTCAATACTTGACCACTACAAAAAAGGAAGGCTTACAAAACAGCAAACACGTTTTAATTTTCTTTTATCTTTTAGAGGGTGCGAACGGTCTAACAGCGGACGACATCGAGCACGCAGCGGTGTGCATACGCGCGGGCGCTGAACGACCGCCCACCATCACCGGAGCGTTGTTGACTTCGTCTCGACAAGCACTAGCTGCATTACTGGCTCTGCCTGACCGTGCGCAGCCTGAATTGTTGCCTGAGGTTGAGGTAAGGGAGGATTAAGTGGAAATAAATATAGAAGGATAGTGCAGTGTTTTACATTTTGGTCCTTCGAGCCGGATTGATAAGTTTTCGTTTTGCTACTGGATTTAGTGAACAAATTGTGGTAATCATCAGAGTTAGTCATCAACATTAAGCCAACTTTCATATACATAATATATTTAATAATCGATGAATCAATTATTAATCAATCATAATATACGCAATAATCTAATTGAATGCCAAATTATTACTCCTGTTGATCTTAGCGTGATAATATATAAACCTTCCCTTTCCACAATAAATGGGCTATCTAACACCGAAAGAATTATTCAAATCGGACCAGTAGTTACTATCGGACCAGTAGTAGGTAGTACCAAACAAACAAACAAACTCTTCAGCTTTATAATATTAGTATTTATAGAAACAACAACTCACTGTTAAAAACCAATAGAATTTTTTAGTCCTTCGGTCCGGTTTTATAAGTGTTTTTTTTTTGCAGGCGGATCGTGCGTTGACAGTAGAGAAGCGCGTGGAAGTGGAGCGCGGTATAGCGTTCGGTGCGCTCGCCGGGGCCGCCACCGCGCACCAACACGACATGTTCGAGCTCTCGCTCAACAGGGCTGTGCAGGGTGAGCACACACACACACACACACACACACACATTCAAACACGTACACACACATCGTTTCACATTCACAGAAATGCGCCACGCAGATAAACATTAAATATTCACACACACACACACGCACATATATCCACCGCGCAGTCAAGACATTAAACATTAAATTGCCACGCCGACGGAAACGTTAAACATCCACACACGCACTTACCCACAAATGCACAACACACACAGATAAGGATAAATGCACTTACACACAAATACGATATGCAGACAGAAACACTAAAAATGCACATAGAAACATAAAACATCCATACACGCACTTACCTACAAATGCACAACACACACAGATAAGGATAAATGCACATACACACAAATACGATATGCAGACAGAAACACTAAAAATGTACAAAGAAACATTAAACATCCATATACGCACTTACCCACAAATGCACAACACACACAGATAAGGGTAAATGCACTTACACACAAATACGATATGCAGACAGAAACACTAAAAATGTACATAGAAACATTAAACATCCACACACGCACTAACTCACAAATGCACAACGCACACAGATAAGGAACATGGATAAACGCACTTACACACAAATACGATATGCAGACAGAAACACTAAACATTTACACAGAAATATTAAACATTCACATACGCATTTTCACATTTGAAATGTTAATTATAGGAAAATATTAATTTATTCATTGTAGTGATGCCGATATGGGTGTTCGTTTAGTTTTGAAACTCGCATTCAAAATGTTTGCTTCTTGTAAATATTAACAACTGATTATTTTACTTTCTACCCCACGCTTGATTCACTTATTAATTCGTGTTGAATCCTTAGTCTCACGATTGTAAGATATAATTTAACATCAAATTATCTAAATAACCCATTCCCGTATCCAGGCCGTCCATCAGCAAGCAGCACGTCGGGCGGCAAGTTGTCCCGCGTGCGGCAGCTGACGGGTTTCTCAGACCCGGTGTACGCGGAGGCGATAGTGGCGGTCAACCAGTACGATATCGTGCTTGACGTGCTCGTTGTTAATCAGACTGGTGAGTTTTCGATCAAATAATCGTTAGCGTCCTATTTAAAATTTAAATGTTCGTCCAGTGCAGTTCTGAAAACTGAGGATTTTAAATTATTTTATATTTAAGTCGTTAATAATGTAGTTTGTCATTCGATTAATGGATTATTTGCATTTTGTTAGATTTAATTTTAAACCATGACACTTGAGCTTTTATATTTTGAAAAAATTGTATTATTTAATGTCCAGTTTTAGTTATTCTTCAGATCGTCAGAAATGATTAAACAAATGTTTCATGGAACAAAAAACAATTAAAATATATTGCGTTATATAAGACAAATCATTATCATACATAAGCAACAATAATGGTTCAAGTAGGGTCCCTTGAGGAACTCCATGTCTGTTTTATTCATATGTGGACTTATATGCAACCATCTTGGTCTTTGTCAATATTTATTATTTCTTCATATTGTTTTCTATGTGCCAGATAGGTTTTTATCAAATTCTAGGAGCATTTATGTGTGAAGATATTGTGATTTACTAAGTCAAATGTTTTCAAGAGATCAAGGACATGTTTTATTACCTGCGATTTTTTATCGACATTCTCTGAAACTGTTTTAATCACTGAAAACATTGCCGACGTAGTAGATATATTAATCAAAAAACTATTTTCTAGTGTTGATTACATTTTTATATTAGTTAAATATATATATAACATTTATTTCAGGTAACAGACAATAAATTGTACAGACCCATAGAATAAATACCTTACAGACTAACATACATATAATATTTTATAACTAAAACTATTAAGCACTACACTATATACAATTCACGGCACTGGCAGTGTCATATTTCGCTGAATGGGCTTCGGCTGGATGTTGCGAAGCCGCCCGCAAAACCGCCGGAACACGACACCACGGGGCCAGAACTCCTCGCTCATGAAGATCGACAGCTGCTCGCTCGGTACACGCACAACAAATGAATTAAAATTCAAATTATTGCGTGGCTCCAGGCGCTGGACCCTCACGATAAACTTGGTCTTAACCCGCACATACTCCACTACATCAGAAGCTTGGGTGGAGTGGTGCAGGCGGGACACGTACAGCTGCGTCGTCGGTATGGCGGGCCGCAGCAGGTGGTTGTTACCGGTCGGGGCGGTACCGCACTTGTTGGAGGAGGGCTTCTTTAAAGGGCGACAATGCTTCCTATTAATTGTAACCCGATGTGTGTTGCGTGTTCCCGGAGGACACGCTAACTATTTATTAGAAAACTTCTTTTAATTATTTTTAATTAATTAAAGGGCGATAATTTTCCCTTTTAAATATGTATAACATGTTGTCCGTTGGCAGAGGACACGCTGCAGAACTGCACGGTGGAGCTGGCGACGCTGGGCGAGCTGCGGCTGGTGGAGCGGCCGGCGCCGCTGGTGCTGGCGCCGCGGGACTTCGCCACCATCCGCGCGCACGTCAAGGTCGCCTCCACTGAGAACGGCATCATCTTCGGCAACATCGGTACGTGCTGCTGCGGGTGGACACGCACGTGCTGCTCGTTAGTACGTCTACGCGAGTGCAGACACATCACTATTAGGTGGCATTGAGATAATATTACTACGTATGGAGGAGACACCACGAACAAAATCTGTGCGCCAATTTTTTTGCTCTGAGTTATAAAAATTATTATCTAGTTAGGTACTTACCGATGAAAGTTCCTTTGCACTTTTCCGTATTATTTGTGCAATGTTGTAATACACACGAAGGCATGTTTGATGCGTTTCACTTTAAAACAAATAAAAAATGAGCGTGCAGTTACGCCATATGGCTTATGTTGAGCGGAACATAAGTGATGTAGGCGGTGTCGTCTCCATATGTATATCTCAATGTTAGGTGGCAGGATTATCTGAACTACTAGATGGAGAGGCGGACCGCTCTGTACAAGCAAGTCCAGAACAGAATTCTATACCGTGTAATCCCAGTCTTTTTTTGCCAAGCAAGCGTCAAAGTTCATTGGATACATTTTTTGTATCTTACACAAATAATGCCTATACTTGCGTGATACGTAAGTAAAAGTCACTAAGAACAGAATAAAAAAATCGCTGTTTGTATAAATTAATTTAGATATAATAATTGACACACGTATCATAATTTATTCAAGTTTATTATATTTTTTACATTAATTATATAAGAATACCAACATATGTATTTGTTTTCTCTGGTGACATTATACATCCGTCGTAACATTCACAATAAAAGTGATAACGTTGACAGTGCTAATGACGAAGATATTGATTATAACGATGGTGATGATAATGATAATCATGATATTATTGACGATGGTGCCAGTGTACGAGGTGATATAATTAATGATGATGACAAACATAGTAATAATGATATTGTTAATAATGCTCCCAGTGCATGATGTGTCGTTATTGATGGCGACGATGATGATGATAATAAAGATATTGTTTATGACGCTCCCAGTGCATGATGTGTCGTTATTGATGGCGACGATGATGATGATAGTAATGATATTATTGTTAATGTGCACAGTGTACGTGTAGATATTAATCATGATGACGTCGATGATACTGATAATTACAATACAGGGCTAGTTTTCAATGACCAGCCAAAATTTAAAATTAAGATCTAGATATTAAGCCAAAGGTACATTTTTTTAGCCAAAGGTTTATTGTCGAATAAAAAAGAAAAAAATAATAGCATTCATTTGAAAATGTCTTAAAAATTTCCTAAATCGTAAACACGCGATAAGTTCAACGACCTCGCTCGTGCAAGCCGCCAGAATCTATGCACTTGTGTGCGTGCGCGCATCGCCAAATTTATGTGTGTGCTAACTTCTACCTATCTAGGTTGTTGAACTGAATTGTGCTTTTGTGCACACGTTCACTTTTTAGTGGCGGACAGGAATGAAATCTAATTGAAAAAAAAAAAACTTTTTTTTTTTTCATTAGATCGAAAGTGTTATCGATTCTGAGCCATTTCTGAAAATTTGGCCGGTCATTGAAAACTAACCCTGTATAAAAGATAATATTATATACAGTGTACGAGGTGTCGGGCGCGTCGCTGGACCGCGGCGTGGTGGTGCTGAACGACATCCACATCGACATCGTGGACTACATCCAGCCCCACGCCTGCTCCGATGCAGACTTCCGCACCATGTGGGCGGAGTTCGAGTGGGAGAACAAGGTGGGAGAGGGGTTTACTGATTCTAGTTATGTTATATATTCTTTATTGCACACAATTTTTAATTTACAATACAAGGACATTAGAAGCAATTGGCGGCTTTATTGCTAAATAGCAATTTCTTCCAAGCAACCAGTACAAAGCATGAAATATACAGTTACAAATATGGGAAGATAGTGTACACATAACAAGCAAATAAATAATTAATACAAAAAACATACAAATCAAAATAAACGAAAAAAAAACAAACAATATCAAAAACATTAAAAATAAAACACAACAAAGAAAAACAGCACAGAAAATTAGCAGGTTTGCAAATAATGATTCTTTACCATATTTTTAAAGGACTCAAGCGATTGAGCTTTCCTAATGCTGGTGGGTAGATCATTCCAAAGTTGCACAGCTTTAACAGTAAAAGAAGCGTTAAAAAATTTAGTTGAGTGAACAGGAACACGTAGCATTAGGTTATCATTTGATCGTAGGTTCAAACTCCTGCCAGATAAAAATTCAAAGTTATCTTTTAAATAGCAAGGAATACGAGGATCAAATAGTATGCAGTACAGGAGCGAGAGGACATGAGCATTCTAATTCGTTTTGTAGTCGTGGTGGTGGGAAAGTCTTTAAAATAATACAATAGAGTTATTCATTGTGGCATAAACGTTTAAATAAAATGAAAATAGTAAAGAACGAATGTAAAATATAACAATGATGATTTGATGTTACTTGCATAAACTAGTGATCGTGGTGCGATGATAGTATTCAGTACTAAATGGAAGAAATTCATTAGAATATGACGAGTGATACAACACAATTTAAATAACAATTTATAGACACGATATTTATTAAGTAATAAATCGATTGCGGTGCGTTTGTCTTGGTAATGTATTGTTTTTTCTTGAAGTATTTGCGGTAGTTGAGGGACGGAATGAAAGTCGGGTAACTTAAATACGAAATATAAATTATTTTTCACAATAATATCCAAGTTTACGAGTCATCTAATAATAATTATCTTTTTCTCAGCCAATCTCTTTTCTTAAATAAATCTATACATTTTTTTTTCTAGAAGCTAATTTCATTCATTTTATAATTACCAGGTGTCAGTAAATACCAGTATTACGGACTTGCGTGAATATTTGGACCATCTGCTCGCATCCACGAACATGAAGTGTCTCACGCCAGATAAGGTAAGTCATATTTGATTGTGGTAAAGTCTTTTTCGTATTTCTCTATATTTTTGTGTTCTGTAATAAGTTTCTTTTTTAAATTTTGAGTATATTTCAAACCAATTCAGCAAATAATTAACTTTTTCATCACAGGATGTTTCACAGTTTGTTTAACACACATTTAAATGCATGTGGCAGCACAAAAATACTTTAGCGATATTTGACCTTTCCAAAACATTTGATTCTGTGGAACATTCCATTTTGGTCCTAAAACTCAATTGCTATGTAATTATCTTTTTAGCACGAAACCAAGTAGCTGTATACGTTTACAATATGATACAAACCATTGTTGTTAATGAAAAATAATCTAGGTGATGCGTCGTTTGGTGTTCTACAGGGACCTACTTGGGGTCCATTTTTATTTTTGATAAATGTGTATTCAAGGGTATCTAATTACTTGCAGTTTATGTGTGAATAAGATCTATTCGCAGAATTTATTTCATAATTCTATTTAAAATATCGTCTAACTTATTCGTTTACAGTTACTAGTTAATAATAATCGTAAAATGATATTCATGGTGTTGAATTTGTTCCCCCCGAACGTAAAAAAGTTGCAAAGGCGTCTTAAATGGGGTATTATTACTCTGCGGCAATTTATCTATCTACTTTAAGCAGGGAGACGGTATACCTGTGGATATTTATCCATCTATTTATACACCTCCAGGCTCTATCCGGGCAATGCGGGTTCATGGCGGCGAATCTATACGCCCGTTCCATCTTCGGCGAAGATGCTCTCGCCAACCTGTCCATAGAGAGCGCTCTGCACCGCCCTAACGCGCCTGTTGTTGGACATGTCAGGATACGGGCTAAGAGCCAGGTAAGCACGAACTCGTACAAAAAAAAAAGATCGAGTGTGTCAGAAGTGAAACTTCTTTGGCAAGATTCAAAAATAACAAAATCGTCGCCTTACTCCATGGCGTGACGGTATTGCCATAACGCGACCTTGAAATTTTACTCTCAACGCGCTTGTACAGATTCACTTAAATTATTCACTGTACGTGTACTATCATTATGCAATTCAAGTCAAAAATTATTTAATCTCATAATATATTATATTTACTTAAAAATGTAAACATTTTAAAGCTTTTTTCTATACAATTTTTTTTTCTAACAGGGCATGGCACTCAGTCTCGGAGACAAGATCAATCTGATGCAGAAAGCGCCGACACACAAACAGACGGAAAATGCGATTCCCGCTGCGTAAATATATATAAATTAGGATGTAGGTTAGATTTAATATTATATCCTCGTATGGCAAGGAGTGTACTTTAAAATTTATTATAGCCAATAACATTTATAAAAAAGTATTGTCACCAATAGGACTTCAGAATAATGTTCTTTTAATTTTGTTATAACTATTCTTATTATAATATATTTTATGTCGTGCATTTAAATCATAAATTATTCAGTGTATACTTCCTTTGTCAGACATACTATTATGTTGATTGATTTATATTGATATTTTATTAATAAAATTACTTATTCGATATGTATAATTTTGTTTTATTTCTTACTTCAAAAATCATGTATTCCTGTTTCCTTCCTATTAGATTCTTCGTCAAACTTTCATCACATATTGTTTGACAGAATACTAAATATAGGTAATCGTTATAGTTGTAAAAAATACACATAATATAATAATTCTAGTATAATCTAAGCACTTTTTAACCTTTTTTTAACATCAATTATTTTTTATGACTTGAATCGTTATATTAAGGATCTCCGGAGAAAGAGCTATTTTTGAATATCTTATTAAATTGCTTATAGTTAAAAAAAATCTCAATTTCTCATTGTAATTTATACATTAATAGGGTAAAAAAGTAAGGTCACAGAAAAGATTCTTAACCATTTATTAAGAAGAAATAAAACCATCAAGTCTTATGTAATAAATTAGTTTAATGCGTCGTCAGCGATGTTGCGACGTGTATAGTTCATGTTTCGTACAAGTCAACGTATAAATAATAAAAATAATTTATAATTAGTTAATGGATTGGTTATGAAACAGTACAGTCGACGCGGCGGCTCGAGAGTGGCTTCTTGGAGATAGTGTCTGGAAATAAAATAACTTTCATTAGTTTCACGATTACATAAATTTCGAACAAAATTAAGATTTTGTTAAAGACACTGGACTATTTTTTTTTGTTAATATTAATTTCCATTTACAGTTTTAAATTAAACGATGTTCGCACATTTTTATTCAATCACATTTACTTCAAATTCAGATCTACACTTTAGAATATACCTAACGGCTCATTCATAAGAATAGTTAGCATAAAATGTACCGATGCATCAATCTATTCAAACCCATCAATTATTCAATTTTTTATTCATTGAATAAAGCGCAAGTGTGCGTAACCCACAATATTTCGGGTCATTTGTAACAGGATGGCGGTTCTACAGGGGTCTTAGTACGCAATGACAAAAAGAAAAATGATGATCAGAACGCTGATACCGGATACCTTAAGATACTATAACGTTTTATATTAGAGTATCTTAACATAAAATATTATAGTATCTTCACCGTGTGTGACGCGCTTTAGACTTCTAGAAGCGCTTTTGAATTGTCAAAATACAGAGAAGAGCCAACAAGAAACTCTTGATACTCTTTTAAAATCATTTTACATTTCACTCACTTATTCCTCCTCCTCTTCTTCTTCCTCCTCCTCCTCTTCTTCCTCCTCTTCCTCTTCCTCCTCGACCTCTTCCTCTTCTACGACCTCCTCCTCCTCGGGTTCAGGCTCGAAAGTGGGCTCCTCATCATCCTCGGGCTCAGCCTTGGCATCCTCCTCACCTTCGGGAGATTCGGGTTCACCCTTCTTCTTACCGGGCCTCTCGCCGAACCATTTGGGCAGTCTCGCTGTTTTGGAAATTATCATTAGATATCGATAGGATAAATGGGGCAACATTTAGCGCTTTCTTTTTAATGAGTCCTAGAGGTTTTTAGGCAAATCAGCGCTATAAAGCAAATCTATGTAGTAATTCAGGCCCCGGAACCACAGACACAATAGAAAATCTACTGTGTCTGGGACTAATCGGGCCGCTTGGGGCTCAATGGGTTAATGTAAAAGTAAAATATCACGTTGAAACATGCGATCTTTTTATTCGTATTAATTAAAATTCTTATCTGTTGTGGTAAAATTTTTGCAACATAAGTGTAAAGCATTGATATTATTTGCCATAAGAATATGATATTTACAATGAATCTTATTAAATAATTCAAAAATTAAAAAGTATTAAATTGATAAGATAGAAAGCGTGTTAGTTACAATATAAAGCTAAACCTACTTTATTAGTTTCAGATGAAAAGGAAACGATTTTAGTAATGTTACCTGTGTCCTTTAAAAGTTGATAGAAGATTCTTTGAAGAGCAGCAGAATAAGCAGTAAGTAAATTATTATAGATTTTTACTATTGATTGGCTTTTCCTTAGAAATTTTCCATATTAGAAAATTAATAAAGCATCGTCTCTATCGACATTTCTATATTTTGCTTTATTGTTAAAAGCTTTATTCTCCAAAGCATTTTTGCCTTTTTTCTCTTTACTTACCCTTTTGCCTGCCTCCGAACTGCTCAGCCCTTTCATGCCACACCTTCTCGAGGAAGTCCTTGTTCAATTTCTCTAGGTCCTGTTGTGAGGTTATGATTGGGGTCAAATATAGGTATCATGAGGGAACTATGGTTACATTATCGTATTGATTAAATTTTGGGCGTTTTTTAAAAGATGTATAAAATATTTATTCATTTAGTTATATCTAATTGAATTTCTAGTTATATCGATACGATAATGTCAGTTATACAGTTGGAATAGGACCCATAACAGCAAGCCACATGGACATGAGTACGACATGCCATCGCGGGGCTAAATGTGGGAGGAACAAGATGCCACATTCGCCGCTTACTTTTTGTTCGGTTCATAAACTCCTCGTGTTTCTCCTTCCATAATTTATCCAAAACCTCCGAGACTTGGGTATCGTATCCCTGTATAAAATGTGGGCATTAACAATGTTGATTTATCAGTTCCTATGTTAATCCTCTTTTTCAATATAGGTACATAGGTACCTTATTATGATTAATTCATTTTTGCTACCTTTGATTTCCTATGCTTATACTGTTCCCGATAGATGACTATCATTTTTATTGTTCACTATAAGATCAAATAAATGATCAGCTTTAATGATTTGGAGTATTTCATAGAATTTTCTACTTACACCCTCGAACAACTTCTTTTTGTCGTCGTACGAACGTGTGTCAACGCGTCTTTCATATTTGGACGCTACTTGGATTTTGGGCTGCAAAAGAAATAATATTTTAGAGTCATGTTACTTGTAAGATTCAACTCAATGGATTTCTTAATTAATTTGAAACTTACGGGGTGCTTGCCTGTGAGTGCTTCGGGGTCAAGACCCTTTTTAAGGGCCTTGTGCCTCAACTGTTGCTTTTGTCTTTCTTTGAGCTCTTTTAACTGTAAAAAAATACTTGTATTATTATAATTGTCTCAGTAGTTTTTTTTACATCATGCTAACTTTCGACTTGAATCTAACTCATGGAGAACGTTACCAATTTTTGTGGTAGTAAAAGAAAAATTTACTTGTCTCATACAATAGTTATCTGTTAATTTTACGTATCTATACCCACTTATATGAATAAAGTTCTTTGTTTTATTGACTGTTTTAATTATGCGCAAATCCTGTTCAAGTGCAAAAAAAATCCAATACAAGAAAGACTCTTGAAACTCACGTCATAGTCCTGTCTCTTCTGCCTCTCCTCGAGATCGTATTTCTCGGTCTCGAGCTTGACGATGCACTCCCAGAGCTCGGTGGCCTTCTGCCGCAGCTTGTCCACGGAGAGACCCTCGATGGCCAGCGGCTTGATGCGGATGGAGAGAGAGATCCTCTTCTCCTCTTCCAGCTGCTCCTTTGTCTTGTTGCGTTCCAGTTGGGCGTTGCTGAGTCCGAATTGCTGGAAGGTCACGGTATTTTTAAAAGATGATTTTGTGAGCTTAAGATGTATAAAGATTTATTTGTATGATTATAATTTTATAAAAGCAGAAATTTGTCTAGAAACACCTATAATCAAAAATCTATCAGTTCATTTTGATCGGTCAGATTCTACAAACGAATTTTGTCAGACGTGTCTCATAAAATTTGATTGATACAATGAGTGTAACTTACGTTGTCGCTCTTCTTCTGAATGGTGAAGTTGGGGCCTTGCTTGCTGGAGGCGTCCTTCATCGCCTGGAGCATCGCCTGGCGCTTCTTCTCAGCCTCCTCGAGCCGCTGTCTCTTCTCTTCGATGTCGCGCTGTTTCTTCTCCTCAATCTCGCGGATGCGCCTCTCTTCTTCTTCCTTCTTCTTCTGGGCGAGGCGCTTCTCTTCTTCAGCGCGGGAAACCTGATCAGTTTACCAATTACTTATCAGATTTAGGTAATTATAAAGCTAGTTAATTTATCTCTTAATTTGATATTGCTAATGAATGGAAACTAAAGTAATCAACGTTAAAAGCACTATGTTCATCATTTTGTGATTAAATTGGATTATTTACCTTGCGCTTGGCCTGCTTCTCTTTGAGACGTTTGAGCTCATCTTCTTCCTTTGACCTTTGTTTACGCCATTCGTTAATGTATTCCTTCAGCTGTTCATCTAAATCCGACCGCTTCTGATCTTGACGCTGTTCATAAAAACATACAATTAATTTAATTACATTTACTATTTAAATGTTGTTATTATAATATATTGCTTTTATTTACATTACATTAGCTCTAAAGAATCCAATATAAAACAAATCGAAATAACTTTTAGCAGGATCGTTAAATATGATTTGGTAATAAATCCTTTATAACTTATTTGTATAAAAGACGAAATTACCTTGATGAATTCTGGATCTCCCTCACCCCTGAAATTATACAGATCGATTAATGAAATGCTAAAGACTTCGGTCTGCAAGTTCCCAACAAATAGTTACGATATATCGTCGTCAAGTTACGCGTAAACTTAAATATTTATTCGATGACTATAAATTATTGTTATATCTTCTGTTGCCGTTGGTAGGTCGTAACGATTTATTGTGAATCAGTTAAATTGACCGCAGGTATATTATAGCTTCTGTTAGGTATTGCATTATTTATTATTGTCTTAGTTGTTGTAGTTATACGAGTAATATTATAGTTTGCTTTAACAACACAATTTATTTACTGTTTCTTAATTATTTGATGTGAGAATATGGACATAAGTATTAACATTTAAGATATCTGTTAATTAATTTATTGTGTAAATTTAACGTATAGTATTATTCCATTGGTATTTTATGTTTGATATTTATTTCTGTATAATTGTGTATAATAGTGAAATATTTCGTTAAGATAATGCATATTTATACTGAATATAATGTTTTATATTGGACATAATATAAAGGAAGTTAATTATAATAATAATTAGGAAATGCATGCTTTGACACTACCGTGCAATTATGAAACATTAACGGAAACTCATCCATTCGAATTGACCGAATCGATGTGTAAAAGCGGCGCGGGCGCAACGCGAACATTCAAAAATAGAACATCTAGTTTGACCGTTAAAAATAACCGCATTGATTCGCTTGCTCAACACGATGACGGAAAAATTCTGGCAAAACCATAAATAAAAACGCCCGAGCCGCGTTAGTTAATACGACTTTTATAGTTAGTGACACCATAGAGCGGTGCAACTTACGCGATCGACGGTCTACTCCTAGAAACAGAAAATAACAATCAGCATCTACCACACATTGTCGCAGTAATCGTACATAAAGAACATGAAAGAGAAAAGAAGCAGTGGTTTATACGTTGCGCATACAGTCTCCATTACAATATTATAGAGTTATAGAAGTAGAAAATTTAAAATACTTTTTTTTTCGTTTAGTGCAATATTATTGCCTGTGCATTATTAAACGGCGAAGCGAAGCTGTGAACATTTTGAAGTAATCAATACTACTTACTCTTGTTTGGGAGCGGGCCTAGAGAGCGATAGCAGGAGCGGGGAGGAAAAATAAATGTGATTAAAAATCGTATTCTAATTGTATTCATTTCAAAAGCTAAGTAATAGAAGCGAAAACAATCGGCCACACTATCGGTCAAGTAGATCGTTTGAACGATGTAGAAAGCGAGAATGCGCCTAACGTTCCAAGTCGGTCTGAGAGCTGAGAAAGCGTCAACTTAGCACTAGAAGCGAAAATCTTAGCCTAATTGAGGCAAGCGTGCGAGTGCCGGAACAAGTCACTTACTTCCTGCAACAAAAGATTTAGGATACGGTGAGGGGTGCATCAAACCCGATACTAAAGAAATTGGAAGACTGAAGCTAATTGAATTTACAGTAGTGGTACTAAATGATAGATTTCATCAAAACAAGGTTCTAGAAGATCGCTAGGCAAAGAGACCAGGCCTCAAAGCTTAAAGTATCAATCGGAAGAGTTAAATCTCAAAGGGATCGCAGTATTCGTCCGAGTACTCACGTCTCCACGACTTCTTCTTCTACTTCCTCCTCTTCGGAGCCACTGTTGAGAAAATAAAGGGTTTAGGAATAACGCAGAGTAACATTTGCAGATAACAATGGATATTGTGGAGCAGTTAGCACATAGGTAACAAAAATTCGTTCTCTATGAATGAAATGTTCTTTGGGGGGTAAAAAAGATGCACATAGTGTTTTGGTTACGTTCATTTGTTTTGTATATAGTATATAGAGTAGTGTGTACATTGATCATCGTAAGTTACCTTTAATTTATCTGAAGACTTTCTAATAATTCAGAGTGTTTAAATAAAATAATACTTACGAATATTCCTCTTCGTCAGACATGTTGGTAGTTTGTTATTCTGTAAAAAAAGTTATTTTTATTTTAAATAATGAAGTAACGACGGCTTAATGTGCATTCATTTATCAAATATCTTGGCACAGAAATGACTTGCACTGTTTAGATTTAGGTACATTATCTATTAGTTGGCTTTATTTCAAAACGTTGTTTAATTAGTTAAACAATGTTTTGTGTTACCTACTACGTCGAGAATAACTGTCTTACCACAAAAAAACTTTAGACAGGGTTAAACTTTAAGCGCGGGTTCTATTTAATCTGGTTTTGTCGTATTTCACAATATAGACAACTATTAGTGTGACAGATCCCTGGTTTAAAGTTAAACTGTGTTTAAATTGTTTTGTGGTAATACCATAAAACTCTAATATTATTCATACAAATCGGAACTAAAAACGTAATTCATCATTTGGGGTCGAGTAGTCTCGTATCAGTGGTTGAGTAGGTCCTCTCTACTCAAAGTTGCAATAATTGTCATGTTTAATCACAAAGCAGCAGCTGCTTAGCAGCTTCTTATCTGCTTTGTGTGTTTGTTATTTTATTTGACTGCATGAATAAATGCATACTTTGCACGAACTGCATGAATGGATTGCGTATCTATAGGTACGTTATAAAAAGCACATGTTACGCAAGAATTATTTATCTTGACAATTAATAATAAATATAAATAAGTACTTTACCATTCATAAAATGACGGTTAAAAATATAGGTATACGGTTGAATTTAGAACCTCCTCCTTTTTTGAAGTCGGTTAAAAATATTTAATAAGCTGTTTGTGTCCTGAATAGTTTAAAGTAGGTATTTTACGAAAAGTCCCTCGCAATTTCATGCGCGAAATAATATGTTCTACAATATATTCTTATAATAATTAGAACTCAACTTATTCGCATTACAATTATTTTCAAACAAGAGTAAATTTTCAAAAATTTAAAAGTTAAGTAGGTACTTAGTTATTTTAATTTCCAGTAAACCTGTCTTAATTTTATGAAATTATTAGAGTCACTGAAAGTGAAAATTAATGAAAAAAAAAAACCTTTCATTGAAAAATCTTTCTACTTTCTACCTACCTTTCAAGAGATTCCGATTGAATACGTAGGTATTACAATCTTACAATGTACCTATAGGCTTTTTTCGAGGAAGAATAAATACTAATTAATGTTTATTTTTAATAAATCAATAACATACTAGCAATATGCTAATCAGTTTTGTCAATCAACTTAATAATTAAAAATTAGAATCTGATTCTTAAAACTATGTAATCAAGTAGTTAGTACAATATATTGAACAACAAAAATTACATAAGCTATGTACCTACCCGCTACAACTGTATATTATGTAAAGACAACGTTTTTTTTTTTCATAATCTTATCCTCAAGCTTCAGCCTCAATTCTTTGAGCCTTAGCTCAAAGAATACTAAAATAGTCCGATAATAATTATCTAATGGCATAGGTAGTTAAAGAATTCGGAGGAACGTTATGCATCTATTCATCTATTAACCTATTTATTAGATATGTGCTTCATATTCTCAATATTTTGTTGTTACCTAAGTACCTAATTTTATTGAAGCTCCAGTTTGTGTTCAAAGTATGTTTCTATTAAAAGAAGAATATAAGCAAAATAAAAATGCATAAAGATAGTGCATATTTTCAATGAAATAATTCATGACGTCACTTTCAGCTTTTCAAGGTCAAAAAATTTTCGTTAAGTTACCGCCAAAAATTTTCAATCGTCATTGATTTTGAATTTGGAAACACGTTAAAAACGTTGGAATTTCGAATCACAGTATCCGATAGGTAGGTAGCCTTAGATAATATTATACGCATACGTTCCATTATTTAAAATAAAGTTTCAAATATTTGTCATTATTGACTGAATGTTCCAATTTCCAAATGTAAATTATGTAATATAAATATATAAATATTGTTTATGAGCGAAATACGAAGACGTGTAACCTTATTGTTTACAGAGAGCCGTCTATTTTCAGCGGTTTTATCTTTCGAACCAATAAGCACACCTACAGATTGCGCGTTGGCACTTGTTCAAAAAGTGTATATTTGGCATCAGTATCAAATTGTGCCTCGAAATATTTTTTGCAATACAGATATATACATTTTAAGGTGGTTTTGATAGTGGTGGTGTTTAAAAAATTTAACTGGATATCTTTTTAATACGAAAAAAGGAAATTTTGATAAAAACTTGTAACTTTTTTTATCTGAGCCAAGTGACATTTAACGAATTTTTATTTGAATCTAGGAAATTACGTTTTACTATTATTTTAATAACATAATATCCCAACAGTTACAATAGTTTAAATATTTTCCAAAATATACTTAACACGAAATTTTGTGTCCAAAGAGGACGTTTTTCGAATTTTTCACTACCTATGTATTTATCTAAATATATCAGAGCAATGCAATCAATGTTCCTTGATTTAACTTATTATTAATCTGTGATTACTCTAATTGCTATTTTAACTGTGAGAATTTCCTGAATTTTTTTTTATCTCAGGATAACTTATTATCCTCTGAATTTGCAGAATCTGTATAGTATATATATAGGTACTCTATTTTTAACCTAGTGTACAGTGTATAGTGTAAGTGTTATACTTAAAATCATGTGTATCCACACGAAATCACGTAACATCCGTGTAACATAACTCCGCGCTAAACATAGTGTTGCTATACGCTGCCGACCCGATTTGGCAAACTCGCACCGCGTATTTATAGACACATCCTTATTTTCCATAGACACTTATGGTAAATCTACACACTGTACATTAGGGCACTGCACTACACCACGTCACTTACGTCGCACGGGTAGAAGACGGTCACTCAGTCACTTTAGCACTGGTTCGTAGACCGGCAGCACAGCGACGTTGGAATGTGGAGTCCGCGGCGACCGGGGCGGCTCTGAGCGGTTGCGAGCGATGTGCTCGCGCTTGCCCCGCGCCGCGCGTTTATTTTTAACCGCAGTCATTTTTGATCTGATTTCAGCCAGCTCCGATTTCTGTAGCGCACGGTGGAACTCTGAGCGTCCTGCGGCGGACGTGAAGGGCGTGGTTACAGTTGTACTAATTATTATATTTATCAAAATTTCACGGAAACTGATTAGACATGTTAATAAAGATAAAATTAAGCTTAAACAAATACCGAACTATAAAGATTAAAGAACCGCTAAGATGTTTTCCATTCATCGGTCATGAAAAACATAATTTATCGATGCAAATTGACATCGATAACGCGAGGATATAACACCAATTCGTTCCTTCTTTCACACAACCAAATTCAAGAACTCATATTAATATAATATAATTTTATACAATTTTGAATAATTGAACTTTTTTCATTAAGTTGCAAAAAATAGCATTGATTACTATAATCATCGCATAGTATTAGTAAGTTTTCAAGGAAAAAGGGAGAGTACGTAACTTAGATTCTAACAACGTACTGAAAGTTTTTATTGATCACCAAAAACAAAATAAAACTATTAGCTATTATCAAATTCCTCCATTTGTGAGTTACGATCTAAGGTTACGATGATAACGACAGACCACTACCTTGGTCAGAGAATATACAATGATCCAAGTCACTTATTCATATTAATTTCTTCATAAAACGCAAATGTGTCCGACTGACTGACCACGCAGGCACAAGACGAAAGTTTGTCTTTCTTTCATGTCCTAACGAAGAATTATCTCATATGTAAAGAAATTTCCTTTGACAACGCAGCTAAGCGCCCTGTAAATAATAATTTGACCTTTTTTTTCATTTCAAAAATGTTAAGGCGTCTATAACTAATTGCCTTGTACCTATTAAAGTCACTATTAAAAAAAAAACGTGATTGTCATTTGTCACTTTAATGTCAAATCCACGTGACATCTGTTTGTTTTCAAAGTTGTTTACATTTACATTTTAAATTAGTGCACAAAAATGAACTTACAATGGACTATTTTCTTTATTTAGTTTTATTATTTAGTGATGTATTATAAAAATGAATTCTCGGAATAAAATACTTTCACCATCCCCATCAACACCGAAAAGACGTCGTCTTGGAATTAGAAGGAATGTGCGGTTGTCTCAACTAAGTATCGAAAATATCAAGTTAAATACACCGAAACATTTACAAATCAATTCTAGAGTTAAGGAGAATTGCGATTCGCCGCCATTACCATGCAATCAAGTGGAGTATTTGTGTGATTCAGAGAGTAATAGTTCAATTAGTAGCGATATACCGTGCTCTCCCGGCATATTAGAGACGTGCAATATTTTTCATAATCTAAGCAGTTGGAAATCGTTTCAAGAAACCAAAAGCCCTAAAAATGATGCTGCGTCTGTTAGCACAATTGTTGACGAAGTATTTAATGATTCATTTCAATCGAAATCATTTATAAATTGTGTGCAAGAATTACCAAAGAATCAAAATTATCAGGATGAAATTGAAAAAACTTTTAATGAGATAAATCAAACTATTTGCCATAACGATTCCTTTTTTGATGAGAAGGATTCGTTTTTGCTTAATATAAGAGAAAGTGGTATAATCAATGAAAAACATACTAGAGAAAAGGAATTACCTCAACCAAATGTAAATAAAGGAAATAGCAATGATTTTTTTGGTCTTCCAATGATTACAAAAGGACTTTTTAAATCATATAGAAATATTGAAAAATTTTATGGTAAATTAAATTATGTTTCTACTTTGTTTATTGAAGTTTTGTTTTAACTCTATCTCTTTTGTCTAATTTGATTCAGTAAGTAAATTTCTTGATTGTCAAGCTTTAGGCTGGTTGCAGAGCTTGACCGACCATCAGTGCGTACGTCAGTCGCGCTTGTCATATGTATGCAAATTCATAGAACCGACCGACCATACGCACGCATATTGTCATGCGCATTCGTTTCATAGTCATACAATTGTTGATGCATATTGTCAGGACCGACGGTACGCTGTAAACTGTTCTAGATGCCCATAAGCTTATAAGTAAAAATTTCATTCCCATTTAATATTTATTTCATATTATATTATTTTTACATATAATAATAATTGCGATAAAATGAATATCGTCATTCTCTCAATTATTTAGATTGGCAAGAAGAGTGTCTCAATCTAAATGCAATAAAAGAGAGACGTAACTTAATTTATGCTCTGCCAACAAGTGGAGGCAAGACATTGGTAGCAGAAGTGCTTATGCTACGAGAAGTGTTGGTCCAGAAGAAGAATGCACTGTTTATTTTGCCCTTTGTAGCTATCGTTCAGGAGAAGGTAATGTTTATATTGTAAAAATGAGTAAACAATACTTTGCTATGGGATTATAGACTTTATATGTAGTTACTAATGTTTATATTCGTACAGCCTAGCTGTAATATTGGAAAATATGTTTATTACCACAAGGCACAATGTAATCATTCCATCGTTTCTTTATATATCATTTCTTTATACTACAACAAGTTTTAAATGAACAATTTTCATATATTGGTTTCAAATATAAACAGGGTTGTTCCAGCTAAGTTTTGTTAAATATATTTTTTTACAGATATGGTCCTTATCACCATTTGCTATTCAATTAGACTTCTTAGTAGAAGAGTATGCAGCCGGAAAGGGACACTTGCCACCAAAGAAAAGGAGAAAGAGAAATAGTATTTATGTAGCAACAATCGAAAAGGGTCTAGCATTGATTAGGAGCCTTATAGAGTTGGATAGACTAACAGAAATTGGCTTGATTGTGGTAAGTTCTTTTTTTTTTGAAAATTTAAAGGTGTGCTGGTGCTGGAAATTGAAGGCTAGGTGATAGCTGAAGAAATTCTAATGATATCTTTGTGTGTTTTGTTTTTAATATAGGCTATCCTCCTTAAATCCTTTTCATTTTGAAATAGATAGCAAAATCATGTCTTATTTTTATTCCTAGGTGGATGAACTGCACTTAATTGGCGAACCAGGAAGAGGTGGAACTCTAGAAACCTTACTTTCAACAGTAATATTTGCTAATAGTAAGTAGAAAAGTTCAAATTTAATTCCTAAGTAAAAATAAACCATCTTGTTACATTTACCTACAAAATAAAATTTGATAAAAATTATTGACTACCCACATTTATAATAAAATTAAAATATCTCCACAGAAGGTATTCAGATAGTAGCCATGAGTGCCACAATAGGAAACTTACCGGACTTGGCGCAGTTCCTGCAAGCTGAAGTATACCAGCGTGACTTCAGGCCAGTGGAGCTCACAGAATATGTGAAACTCGGCAATGTGTTGCACAAGATTGTATGGGATAAGGGTGGTATGGAGTTAGTACCTGATCGGCAGCTGGCTTTTGATGTAAGTGTTATAATTATAGAACAAAAATTTGCATAATATAAATTGATTTTGTTGTTGCTTTTACGTGATCATTGGCATAGAGTATATTTTAAAATCCTGACAACTTTAATTAATTTTAGTTTTTTCTACTATCTTGAACAATTCTTCATTATTTTTCATGCTCTTATTAAAATACATAAAATTTAAACAATAAAACACAATTATTTTGATAATGCATTTATTTTAACTTGTAAACATGTCTTATTGCTTTAATGAGCTCCATGAAGGCGTCTTTTTTATATTTAATATTGTTTTTTCTCCACAGATATGCAAAAATATGATCTGAAAAATTATCAGTATAATTGTAAAAGAATCGTTTTATTGCTCTTCACTGGGACTCACTGACTTGTGTAAAAATAATCTTATGATAAAACAATATTTATAAAAAAGTGGGATGATTAATTCAACATGTTTAAAGATGAGACAATAATAGGTTTTCTGACAGCCCCAGGGACTTAGGGAGATACAGCCCTTTACCCTTTATAGTACAAAAGCAAAGGCAATTAATAAAACCTACCACAGCCTCGCCTTTTTGGATTATCACAAATGGAGATCTAACCTAACCAAAATTTTAGCAAATATTAATGATTAATGCATTAAAACTATTACCTCGAGTGTATTTTCTTTTGCCAAATTTTGATTCGAAAATCTGGACAATCTTCTCTGGGACATGAATATTTCCTTCATTTTTATCTCTTTGATAGACAGCAATGGTGTCCCTGCAGTGTTTATACCAATCACTTATGGTGACTTTGCTTAAGCACTGTTGTCTAACTTCTTTGTATGGATCTTCATGAACTACAGTATTATAATTCCATTTTCGTGAGTATGCATATAATAAGTAAAACACATGTACTAAATCTATTTTTGCATTTTCAAAAAAAGTTCCTTTATTTCTCGAAACTCTTGATGATTTCATTTTACAAGTACGTTTATAACAACACCATGAACCAAATGATTTATTTGATGATTTCATAATTTTCATTGGAATGCGATGTTTACTACATTGTTTTTCAGAAAGTACTAGACCTTGTTCCTCAGCGAATGCCACACATTGCTCATTAGTGCCCAATTTTTTTATGACCCTCGCCAAATTCCACTGTGTTATCACTTCCTCCGTATAGAGGTTCCGATGGATAACAGGCCCTTCGTCATCGAAGTTGTCCTCAACTGTCGGTCCTCTAACAAGTCCTGAACTCGCAGGACCTGGTTTACACCCACTTCCACTATTTTCAGATGGTGCCATCACAATCTGTAATCGCGAGCAATCAGTGTCCATAGTAAATCAGTGTCCATAGTATGCGAATGTAGTATAGAAAAGCAATTCAAACAAAGTCCAAACATAAATAGCCCTCTTAAAAAATCGTAAATAAAAAGTATGTCAAAGCAAAAAATGAAAAACACTGAACTCAGAAGCGCGAAAGTATGTAAACAAAACTTTGAAATCCACGGAATGATTAATGAATAAACCTGTCAAATGTCACTGTCATGTCATATATAATAGGTACCAAAAATCAAAGAGAAAATTGAAAGAGCGGTTTGCGTTTCCGCTAAAAATTTACGAATTTGCGTTTCCGTTTACGGTGAAAATTTCAAGCTGCTTGAAATATTATATTAAACAAATTTATCATTTTCTTTCACGAATTGGAAAATTGGTGACAAAATTAAATGTATTTTTTTGTATTTTTTGGAAGTGGGAGTCGAGCACTGCTTCGGCACGAAATGGGTCAAGCTCGCACCGGGGAAGTTACCACACCCTCACAGGAAACCGGCGTGAAGTGGTGGCATATTAACAGTATGCCACCGCGTTTCGTACGGTGAGTGAGGGGTCCGGAGGCCCAAAAACAACAACCCCCAAATATGAACGCGGCATTATTAGGCAGAATACCCCAGGAGGGTACCGGCACCTGCGGTGCAGGAGAATCCCTCCCGCAGCGCCTGCGCTGCGGCAGCCCGTCGTATTCTGGGGCGGGCATAATTCCGCTCGGTCATGTGCCAAGGGGTTCGCAGAGCAAGCAAAAAAAATCACCCCCCTTCACTCTCACGGTGGACTTTTGTAACATACGGGGGCTGCACACTAACTTAAACGCCGTCCACTACCATCTTGAGACGGCTAAGCCGGCCTTGCTCTTCCTGACTGAGACTCAGATATCAACTCCGGCCGACGTATCTTATCTCACATACCCTGGTTTTAAGCTGGAGCATACTTTTGCACCGCGTGCCGGGGTATGCGCATACGTTAGGGAGGATATCTGTTGTCGACGTCTTGGCACCCTTGAAGGTGAGGATCTGTCTATTATCTGGCTGCATATTGACTGCGGCGACCACCCTCGCGTCTATGCTTGCCTGTACAGATCCCACAGCGGGAATACTGGTACCGACCGATTATTTGAGCACATCCAAGAGATGATCGACACCTTGCTTGTACAGTTCCCTTCTGCAGAGCTCGTGGTTTTAGGCGATTTCAATGCCCACCACGTTGAATGGCTCGGGTCGCGTACAACTGACCACGCGGGACGAACTGTACACGATTTTGCTCTAGCCTATGGCCTAACACAGCTGGTCTCATCGCCTACGCGAATACCGGATGTGGAGGGCCATACTCCCTCTCTTTTGGATCTTCTGCTGACCACACATCCCGAGAACTATCAGGTCTCCGTCGTGGCCCCACTGGGGTCATCAGACCATTGCCTGATACGGAGTATGGTGCCACTTATGGGCTCGAAACAGCAGACACCTGCAGCTCGACGCCGTGTGTGGCACTACAAGTCGGCAGACTGGGACGGAATGCGTGGTTTTTTAGCTTCCTACCCATGGGGGCCTGTTTGCTTCTCCTCGGAGGATCCCAACGCTTGTGCTGAGTCTATCACTGACGTGGTACTGCAGGGTATGGAACTATTTGTGCCATACTCTGTTGTGCCCGTTGGTGGTAGATCTAAGCCTTGGTTTGGACGTTCCTGTAACATGGCGTCTCGTCAGAAACAGGAACTTTTTCAAGCCTGGGTTGCAGCAACGGCGTGTCGCGATCCAAGCGTTGGTCTCATCAGGAAGAAGTACAACTCTGCCTCCAGATCCTACAAGAGAGAAATCGCTAGGGCTAAATCCAGTTATATTGGTGCACTTGGTGATAGACTAGCGCGACTTCCTTCGGGAACACGGGCGTTTTGGTCCCTCGCCAAGGCCATCCAAGGTAACTTCTGTCGTTCATCCTTTCCTCCTTTGCACAAGGACGAAGACTCTCTGGCCCATTCCGCTAAAGAGAAAGCCGAACTCCTGGGCGCTCTCTTTGCTAGGAACTCGACTCTTGATGACAGGGGAAAGACACCGCCTACCATCCCGCGGTGCAACCATTCAATGGCGGATATACGTTTCACACAACGTGCCGTTCGAAACGCTCTCTTTTCCCTTGACATCCATAAGTCGACAGGGCCGGATGGAGTCTCCCCTATTGTGCTTAGGACATGTGCTCCTGAGTTGGCACCGGTTGTAACGCGTCTTTTTCGGCTCTCTTACGCCAAAGGAATCGTTCCGAACTCGTGGAAGACTGCTCTTGTCCACCCAATCCCTAAAAAAGGCGATCGCTCAAATCCGTCTAACTACAGACCGATCGCCATCACCTCTTTACTCTCCAAAATAATGGAATCCTCTAATGGTCGCTCGACTGGTGATCTTTTGGTGTACCTCACCCACAGATGGGCGGAGGCGGTTGAGAGTAAAGGGGAGGCATTGGCTGTAAGTTTGGATGTAGCGAAAGCCTTCGATCGGGTCTGGCACAAGGCACTTCTAGCGAAATTACCATCTTTCGGACTTCCTGCGAGGTTATGCGATTGGGTTGCCAGCTTCCTGGAAGAGAGGAGCATTAAGGTCGTTATCGACGGTTCCTGCTCTAAGCCTCTTTATGTGAATGCTGGTGTCCCACAAGGCTGCGTGCTATCTCCTACACTGTTTCTTCTGCATATCAATGATTTGTTACAAATCAGTAACATCCATTGCTATGCAGACGACAGTACGGGGGATGCTCTTTATCCCGGCCGTGCGAACACCTCAAAGGAAAGCCTCAATGAGAGCCGAAACAAACTTGTGTCTGAAGTCGAGTCTTCCCTTCAAGAAGTCTCGGATTGGGGCGAACTTAATCTTGTTGAGTTCAATCCCCAAAAGACACAGGTTTGCGCGTTCACCGCTAAAAAGACCCCATTTGTCGTAGAACCTCGGTTTAAGAGTACTCCCCTTAGTATATCGCCGAAAATCGGAATCCTCGGAGTTGAAATCTCGAGTGACGTTCAATTCCGCAGTCATTTGGAAGCGAAGGCTAAATTAGCCTCGAAAAAGCTTGGTGTGCTCAGCAGATCGAGACAGTACTTCAAGCCGGCCCACCGACTTCAGCTGTACAAGGCTCAGGTGCGACCGCATATGGAGTACTGTTCTCATCTCTGGGCCGGAGCCCCACAGTATCAACTCCTTCCTCTTGACCGCATCCAACGTCGAGCAGCTCGAATTGTCGATGACCGTAGGCTTTCCGATAGGCTCGATCCTCTGTCAGTGCGAAGAGACGTTGCGTCTCTCTGTATACTGTACAGAATCTACTATGGGGAGTGCTCTGAGGAATTGTTCCACCTACTACCAACCGCACAGTTCCACCACCGGACCACACGCCGTAAAAACCAGTTCCATCCGCACCATCTGGATGGTTGGCGCTCCACCACTGTCCGCTTCACCCGCAACTTCCTTCCGCGTACGGTGAAACTGTGGAACGATTTGCCACCTGCGGTGTTCCCGAACAACTACGACATTGGGGCCTTCAAGAAAAGAGCTTATTTGTCCATAAAAGGCCGGCAAAGCACCTGCAACACTTCTAGTGTTGCAAGTGTTTATGGGCGGTGGTGACCACTTACCATCAGGTGGCCCACCTGCCCCTTTGCTTGCTCTGACATAAAAAAAAAAAAAAAAATTTGTAATTCTGGCAGCTAAAATTTATTTGAAGATTGCCAAACAACGTCCCTAAATTACTTCAGTATCATCAAATTCAGGCTGCTTGATTTTAAATCCGATTCTAAATTATATACTACCTGGCTCCGACCGACTCGTAATTTTTCTGTTGTTTTACAAAATTTTATCACATAATAACCTAATCCCAATCCAACTAAACAGAAAATCAACAAAAATATCCTTCGGCCTTACATTACTTTCTTATAAACAGAATGTGGCATAATCAATGGATCTAAGGAATGTCTAAATAATTATAATGTACTTTTGTTTAGAAAGTATAATATTATAATATTCTATTTTAATTTATTTATATTCTATTTTGACCGCGTTTTCCCTAATCAGAACTAGTTGAAACAAAGGCACATTTCATTACCTACAACTGGTTGTAGGGATGAAGAATATTATCAGAAGTGAGATCCAATATTATATTGTTTTAGTACACAGAAGCTGGCAGTAGGCTAGACCCGGACTTCGTGGGGGGTCTCGTCAGCGAGGTGGTGCCCGGTGACAGCTGTTTACTGTTCTGCCCTACGAAGAGGAATTGTCAGAGCGTTGCAGCGCTTCTTTGTAGCATGCAGCGGAGGTTAGTGATCAAACAATGTTTATCGATGATTTTGCCATTGAGTTACTATGTACTACGTACTAGAGAGGACATCACTACTGCACTATTTGTAGCACGAGTTAGAGTCAATCGTCTCGAACAGTATTTATTTGTTGTATTGATTGGTTTAAATTTATAAGTAATAAGAGGCAGAATATCTACAAAGTGTATGACTCACCAGACCAGACCAGCGCGCTTGTCGCACAGATTTTGTTCGTGGTGTCCTCTCTATACGTAGTAATAATACCTCAATGAATTTTGTCTTGGTCTTTAGATACTTATATGTTATTATATTATATTAAGCAGGATTTTATATATTGATATTTTAGACAAATTTTAGATGAATTAATGCTCTTAGAACGCGTCCTGCGTCATGGCTTTTCGTCATTGCTACAACGTGTCGAGCTCGAAGCAAGTCAACTACGGCACGGATTTCGTAATGTTGTTCTTTCGGCAATTTTTACAACGCGTCGTGAACGTTTTTATTAGACCCATAACACGAACAAAACGTGAAGCTTTATTTTGAAATGAATATTTTTTGGAGGCATTGTGAGTAAAATTTCAAGGTCGCGTCATGGCAATACCATCACGTCATTGAGTAAGGCGACGATTTAGATTTTTTGTAGATTTCGCGACTCTAGCGAAGAAGTTTCACTTCTGACACGTATATACGCTCTTTTTTTCGTTCAATGCGCGTTTTTTTAATCATTGAGAGTAAGTTGTATATAATTATGTACATTGTAGCGACATGCTGCAGCACCGCAACGCTGAGCGCGCGTCGCTGCAGAGCGCGCTGGGGGCGGAGGGCGCGTGCGCGGAGCTGGTGCGGTGCGCGCGGGCTGGCGTCGCCTTCCACCACGCGGGGCTCGCGGCTGATGAACGCGCGCTGCTCGAGCAGGCTTTTCGGTGCGAGCGAGCATATAATATGTACATACATACGCACACACACACACACACACACACATGGGCAAACACAAATACACTTAATTACTTGTGGAAGTGTGGAAAGTATTCCGGAACTATTCAATATACTACAGATGCTAGTTTTATGAAGTTTGGGAAAACCAAACAATAGCAATTTTGGGATCATTCTAAAGCATTTGATTATGTTCAACACAAAATGTTGCAACGAAAACATTTTTTTTATGAAATCAAGAATACTGCTTTTAATCTAGACAACTTCATACTTAACTAACCGAATCCAAAAGTTTTCATTGAGTGATCAGAATTGACCATACACAATTAAACAAATTGGTGTCCCACAAGGTTCTATTCTATGCCCGTTACTATTTCTAATGTATATTAACGATTTGCCATTCTTATTTCTACTTCCTTCCTCATTTAATTGCTGTACCGATTATACTTTTAATCACGATAGTTTACTAAACTAAAAGCAATTTTTTTGGTATACTTATATGAATCTCTAGAACACAAAATATGTTCTTTATTCGTATATTTCTCATAGTTCGGGCGTGTTATCAGTACTATGCTGTACGTCCACACTAGCGGCGGGTGTGAACCTGCCCGCGCGGCGCGTGATAGTGCGCGCGCCGCGGGTCGGCCGCGAATTGATCAGCTTGGCTGCGTATAAGCAAATGGTCGGCCGCGCGGGCAGGAAAGGGCATTGTAGCGTGGGTGAGTGACATGTAACATAATGAACATTGCGAATGTCAATATTGTGATATCGAAAATTTTTAATTTGTTTGGTTTGTTTACGTTACATTGTAATAAACGTTTTTGTTCACTCTTTTATCATTTCAGTGTGTATGATGATTGATGTCATATTCCGTCGAACTTTTTGGTTCATGCCGGTTCTCTAGTAGTCCTGCGATATCATTGACGTGCTATTAACAACTAAACTCACACGTGGCAGTAATGATCAAATTAAATCGTATCGCTCATTAAACAACTCTGCTTAACATAATATGCGTAGGCAGAGTTTTTCCTCGGACATATTTTTTTTGTCATGTTATTAAAGTTTTGATGCATTTTACTTATCATTTACATTTATTAAGAAGAATTGCATTGTATAATCGAATATAGCATATCCGACCGCGAAATTTCATTTCATAAGATTTTGTCACAACCCTTGATCATATAATACAAATCACCAGGGGAAAGCATCATAATCTGTGACGAGCGTGACTGGCCCCGGCTCCGAGCTGTGCTCGCTGGTGGTCTACCACCTGTCCGCAGCCAACTGGCTACCAGTATTGAGGGGTTGCTATTGAGTGCTGTAGCTTTGAATCTCGCTACTGATGTGGGAACTTTGAAGAAACTGCTTGGGCATACTTTGTTGGCTGTTACGGAACAGTGAGTTTGGTTTTTTTTCTTTAATAGGATTTTTATTTTGACGTTATTACGTTCAAATATGCTTTTTGGATGTAGATTTACTGTTATGATGGATAAGTACTAAAATACAATAGATACAATTATATTTATTCCGCACAGGGTTCCCGAAAACAGTCAGGAACCTCCTCCTTAGCAAACGATCAATTTAATATAAAAAAATCATAGCATGAATAAGAGAAAGCCATTTCTGACCATTATAAACAAACATTTCATTTTTTATATTTATTTTCCTTTCTGAAACTTATTTCATTTCATTTCAGAAAGGAAAATAAATATAAAAAATGAAATGTTTGTTTATAATGGTCAGAAATGGCAGGAATAGAATCATTATTTTACCCAAATAATTTCAACCAATTATACTTCGGTATAGCATTCTAAAATAAAAATAAAATGTTCCAGAACACTCAATATAGACGAAGTATGTAAACAGAATGTATTGGCACTAATAAAAAGCGGTGCTTTAGAGTTTGTTGGCCAAAAATCTGCATCAGTTAATGAAGTAGATAATGAATTGAAATTAGCTGTTAGCAAACTTGGTAATGCTGCGATAAAAGGTAAGATACATTTTAATTTAGATAATATTTTGATTCTGATTCTTAAGACATTTAAATAACTTATATTATCAAAATAAGTTAGGAAATTGTAAGCTTTCTTGTGTTACTAGCGAGCGATCTAGCTTTTTTTATTTAAGCGAAATCCTGAACTAAGTGAGTCCCGACTGTATTGGCATTCTGTACACTAGAATTTTAATGCGTTTTGTTCTAGAAAAACTTTCTCCAAAATTTTGAAATCACTCATCAGCTGGAAATTGGAATATTTCTTAAAATACGTCACTTTTGTGCAGGATGTCTAGATCTGCCCATAGCAAGACAGTTATTAGCCGATCTAGATCAAGCCTCTCGCGGTCTAGTGCTTCTGGGCAGTTTGCACCTGTTGTATCTAGTCACTCCACATGAAATTGTCATCAGACCGGACTATAGGCATTATTACTCACTGGTAATTATCGTTTTTATTCACAGATTTATTATTGTCTTTTAGTATGACTCTTTACGATGCTTACCTTCATCTTCATTCATACCTTGCAACGTATTCAAATATTTTAGCTATTTTATGAATACATTTTGAAAGATACGTTAACTATTAAACATTTTGAAATAATTATTTTTTTAGTGTGATTTGGAAAACAGGTATATTTTCAATAGTTTTTTCATTTAGTACTGTGACTTGGATGAGGAAGGAGCTCAAACAGCGAGAATTTTGGGCATTACTGAAGTTAACGCGATACGCATGATGACTGGCAAACCCATCACGGTATGTTTCTTACATATGTCATTACTTTAGGTTTTGATCATAATATTGTTTATTCAAATAAATACAAAATATATGGTCTGATCGGAAATGAAAAGAGTTTGTGCACGCCAATTTTTTTCCAACAAAACAAGCTCATTCTAACTACTTTTGCCTTAAGGTTCCACATATTTTAATAAATTATCCACGTATTACGATTTTAAGCCATATTGCAGAATGTTTCGGAGCAAGTACTGAACAGGTTCTATCTCGCGTTAATGCTGCGTGATCTCTGGAAGTTAACGCCTGTTCCTGTTGTAGCTGACAAGTGAGTGTATTTTATATTTTAGAACGATAGTTGCAAGATAATGCATGTGGTTTAGAAAATGGATTTGAATAATGGAAAAATATTTATGAATCTGGGGGCACGGCAGTGCCCCCGCCAAGACCAGCCAAGCGAACAAGCACGGGCACTACCTACCTTTTCTCGAAGCGCTTCGACGTTTTTTTGAACCCTCATAACTTGGGTTTGGATTATGATAGATCAACAAAATTTTCGGGATATATTGTCAATAGCGGACTTATTGAACATATTAAGTTTTAATTACATTAGCTTCTATACTTCAGATTTTATTTATATCTAAAAAACGCTAATTTCGTCACTGACTCACTGATGATCATCAAAATTCTTAAGGTATTTCCTAATGTCCTAGAAAGCTGAAATTTTGTATGTAAGCTAGTATTAGCACACAAACAACAAAAAAATTATAAAACTTGTAACTTTCATCCCCCAACCCCTTAAACTAGGGGATGGGAGTTTGTATGAGACCTGTAATTTTAAATTAAATTTTGATGACGCTAGAGGTCTAATCTAATAATCTAAAACTTGGTTCCCCTAGATATATATATGTATAGGTACTCCTTGTTAAAAAAAATTAAAACTTTAATCGACATACTTATAAAATTTTGTTACAAACAACTTACAAAAAGAAATGAAATCCCACCAAAAACATTTTCATGTAAAATGTTGCCAAGACGAGCCCATATGACTCGCACTGTCAAAAAGTTATCAGATCTCATGTAGAGCGAAGCTTCTAACACTACACGCCCTAACTCTACAAGGCCTAACTTCACAAACTCTACACCTTAGTCAAAATATGTGGCTTGGCCGTTCGTTACTACAAGAACTATTGTATAACACAAAAGTAATGCACAGTGAATTAATTTTTCACCTTACGCCGATGTGAATGTAGCGAAATGGCCAAGCCACATATTTTGACTAAGGTGTAGAGTTTGTGAAGTTAGGCCTTGTAGAGTTAGGGCGTGTAGTGTTAGAAGCTTCGCTCTACATGAGATCTGATAACTTTTTGACAGTGCGAGTCATATGGGCTCGTCTTGGCAACATTTTACATGAAAATGTTTTTGGTGGGATACCTATATCCAAAAATTACGTATGACTTTTCGAAGTTAAGAACTATTTCCTATGATTCAAAATTTTAACTATTACTTAGTTAATAGAGCCGTGATTATTTTGATGCAAACTTTCTTTACCTATCTTTACTTTGACATGGTATTTTTTGTAGATACCTATGTGTTTTTCTTGTATCTTCTATCTATCTTATTTTTAAACACCTGTATTCCTGTGTCAACAACTTTTACATAATTTCTCAAAGATACAACGTATCCCGTGGTCTGGTCCAATCGGTGATGACGTCATCGTCTTCACTTGCGTCAAGCGCGGCGCGGCTCTGCGAGTGTCTGAGCGTGGAACCGTTCTGGCAGTTCCACGCGCTGTTCCACGAGCTCGGTCTGCGCTTGCGCAACTGTGCCGTGCCGGAATTGGAACAGCTTATGGAACTGCCGGCGGTTAAGAAGGTAGGCTTTGGGTATATTTGATTGTTTATTTTGATTTTTCATATTAAATAGTAGTGTAAAGCTTAAATTAACTTAATAGATTTATAAAAGAAGTTAATTTTTGTTAGTGTTATGATATCAGAAGTAGGAAGCTTAATATTTTTTCTTAAAAGCTTCCCAAGCTTGAAAAAAATTCCTTAATTTCGTAACTCTTCTCTATTGCTTCTACCTAAAGCTCAATTTGAATTTTACTTAAAAAATAAAAATATTCATACGAAACTTTTACCACCACTTTAGGCAAATTGTCACATTAAGCCTATAATTCAGTCTCAAAATATTACTTGCAACATTTTCTACAAATAAATAACTAGCAATATTCATACAGGCACGTGCACTACAACTGTACCGCGCGGGGTACAGGCGCGTGGAGCAAATAGCGCGGGCCAGCTCTGAGGAGCTCGCAGCCTCCGTGCCACATCTCGCACACACCGCTGCTAAACATCTGATAAGTGCTGCACGGGTAGGGATACTAATAACCATTAAATATTAAGATTTCCACCCGCGGCTTCGTTCACGTTTTCATAGAAAAACTCGCATAGTTCCCGTTCCTGTGGTATTTCCGGGATAAAAATTAGCGTGTCTTATTCTGGGTCTTCAGCTACTTACATACCTACCAAACTTCATTGTAATCGGTTCAGTAGTATTTGCGTGAAAGCGAAATTTGAGCGTTACTTTTATAACTACATACATTGTAAACACATCGAATTACGAATTATTCTTATTGTGTACATTTATGAAAGAAATATTTTAATATTGTTAAATTATCTTTTTACAGATGATGTTGATTGAAAAAGTGGAGAATTTGCGAGCTGAAGCCGAAGACGTTATGGAAGATTTGAAGTTGGACGATAGACTGAATATAATATGAGGCAATAATATATATCAAATCAACGAATGTATTGTGTAAATAAATAAACATTTTTATCAATACAATTGTTTTTTTTATTACTACTCATAAAATATTACCTTTCCTTACATATTTTGTGTATGCCGTAATAGATGTGTAGATAATCAATTAAATAAATCAAATTATGTAGGTCATAATGCTCGCAAATAACAATTTATATTTTCATACATGGAATGTTTATAAATTGGTTCCAGTTGTCTTTGAATTTATAAAAAATAACATAATTTACTTTTTCTTATTACTTACTGACTCAAAATTTTGGCTTGGTTATCCAAAGAATGAAAGTGATGAAACAAATTCAATTAAAAATACCCTCGAGTTCTTTTTGGTAGGCAAGTGATCACAGACATCTTTGCGTATAAATAATTATATTAGCTATGCTCCGCGGTTTCACCCACGTGGCTCCGCTCCTGCTGGTCTTAGCGTGATGATAATTATATAGCCTTCCTCGATGAATGGGCTATCTAACACCGAAATAATTTTTTTAAATCGGACCAGTAGTTCCTGGGATTAGCGCGTTCCAACAAACAAACAAACTCTTCAGCTTTATAATATTAGTATAGCTGATATTTCATAAAAAGACACCTCACCTGGTTATCAGATGAGTGGGTCGATCTTAATTCGGATCTCGTAAGTACTAAAAAGGTATATAAATAAATTAAATTAAAATAAAAAGCAAACATATCAAACAATCAATTTATTCATCGCTTCTTATAGAAACACGGTTTTAACGACAAAAATGGCAATTTATTCTTCTTAGGCGGCTCATTGACTTTCGTGAACTCCATGAAATAAAACACGTTGTTGCTTTTATCCAAATCCTTCAGTGAAAAGCCCATCCTTTGAACGTCGTTTATGAATTTGTCTACATCGTCGAAACGGCTCTCCACTTCTGCTATTAATAGATGCCCGCTGAAATATGTATTTTTATTTACATTATCTCTATTTATATAAAAGCGATGGTGAGTAATTAGGACATAATAAAATTACTGGACTAAACAATATTTAAATTTAGCAGGGAAGTTGTTTATATGCCAAAGGGGGCTTTTTATTATTTAAGGCTGCGAATATAATTTCGGGAACAGTTAAACTGCTTTATCGTACATGATATTAATGTTAATAAATGGTAGAATATCTATGCTTTGGCCCATATTTCTGTCCTATCATTAATAATTTGAACAATTTAAAAATAACTGGGTGGTAAACTATGAATTTCTATGCACTTAACTTTACATAGCAAGTGATTTCAATCATCTTAGTGCATTTATTTCAGTTGCAACATTAATTACGAAGCAAGCAAACCCACTTAATTTTCTAAACAAAATAATAACTAAACACATAAATTTTATTTCCCTCCCAAAACAATAACTTACCCTTTCTTCAAAACGCGATTAGCTTCCACGATAAACTGAGTCAACTCCGTGCCCATGAGCGCCAAGCAATAAACAGCTACATTCATTGAACTGGTTAACAGTGGAGTATGGGCAATATCACATACTTCAACATTTGGGTTAAACGCTACTAAGTCGAAAGATCTAACTTTTTGTGGCACTCGTCGAGAAAGTATACCTTCTCCACACCCCATGTCAACTATTAGATGGGATTTCGGCCTGAAAACGATTTTTTATTAAAATTGATCGATCCAACTAAGAATAGGATTACTTCGACGCCATTTTGTGACGTCAAAAATCATAATATACGTACTATTATTAAATAACACGAATTAATAACAGTGTCAGTTAAGCGATAATGTTTTATAAATGGTGTAAAAGTCCAACAAAATACATAATATTATAATTGTAATGGAAGAAAAATCCAAGTAAATCGTATTTTTCAAATAACAATTGATACAAAGAGGTAATTGATGTTACCATTCTTAATTGGCTTGCACTTAGGTATGTGTGTAACTGTGTAGCCATAGAGGGAAGAATGGATGGAGAAAAGATATGATTATTGGCATATTGATTACAAAAATAAACTTACATTTTCAATATCCTTTTCAAAATAACATCGAGGGGTTTTACAGGCCACTTCTTCACCTGCTGCTGGTAGCCCTCATGGTATGTTTGGAATGCATTAGGGTCCTCTTCAAATAACTTTTTGGCATCCGAACCAGATGATGTATACAGCTTCTCGTTTAAATACCTAAATTGTGCAGCTAGAAGGAAGAAAAAATACAGATCCTTCGTTACAATTACGATTTTTGTATGATGTCAGGAATGACGTCATAAAGGTATACATAGTCGCAAGACTACCATTACTTTTTTATGTTGAAATTTTAAGCCAATATGGGCAAAGTTTAGTCTAATACTGTTTCTACTAATATTAAAAACAGAAAAATTGATTTTTGTCAATAGAATTTAACAACAACAGGATTATTAATATGTTGGTTGGTAATCTATAACGAAGGTTCTCATGGACAATATAGTACAATATATTATGTAGACTACCTTTAAGTCGCTGCAACATTCGATCCCTCAAATTGCTACCGTTAACTTTTACTGTACTTCTAAGATTTTGTTTTTGTAAAACATTTCTTAACAGTTGTTTTTTACGTTCCTCTTTTGAAAGTGGCTTTTCCTCTATGAATGTTTCTTCCACAGCTTTTTCTTCTTCATGTTTACTTTTTTTTAATTTCTGTTTTTTAGCATTAATTATGGCTTCATCAAGTTTGTCAGTGTCAAAATTATCCATTTCAAGGCTCTCATTTAAGTCAGGTTTTTTATCACATATGTTACTTTTTTTATCATTTCTTTCATGAAGTCTTTTTTTTCCTACAACTTTTGTATCTGAACACTTTTCACTTCGTTTATTTTCTAGTTTCTTAGGTTCTGTTTCTATGTTTTTAATAATATTATTACTTTTAGCATCACTTTGTTTATTTGCTAAATTCTTGTGTTCTGTGTCTATTTTTTCGACAATATTCTTACGTTTAGGTATGTTTTTCATTGGGGAAGACTTATTTTGCAATAAGTTCTTTTTCTTAACAATACCATTGGATATAATAGGTGGTTTCTTAACCTTTTTATTCTTCTTTGGATGGACAATTCCATTGGGTTTATTAACTTCATTGATATTCTTTTCACTATTTTCTTTTTTGATGATGTCATGATTTTTATTATTCGGCTTGGGTCTGTTTTTCTAAAAATAAAACGTTCAATTCACACGTTAGCTACTGTTACTTTAAAAATAAAAATTTGTAAGACTATGACTTGGATAAACATAAGACTTACTTTTATTTCTTTTAAAAAGTCCAAATTTGAAGCCGGGACGCTAGCCTCCCATTCCGGTATTTTAAACATTTTGATTATTATAACTTAAATAATAATAATTCACGATAAAATTAAATAATTCATAGCGTGTTTACTAATCAAAAACATGTGAGCGTAGTTTAGTTTTGACCATTGACGTATGGTATCAGTTATCTTATCAACACTGACAGTGACAGTTCATCACAGAGCTCGTCACAGACTTATATTATGTTTTTTTATTTACTCTATGTTATGTGTGTAATTCGAAATTTAAACACATTTATTCAAAATTAATAGAAATGGTGGGAATTTATTACCAACAAAAATGAAAATAATCCGTTATCACAAGGTATGTATAAATTAGCTTACATGTATTATGTTCCACTTCTCTTGTTTTCGCTCTCTTAAATAAAATTGACGAACGAAAAAATAACACTTAGATTTTTTCTAAAGTGATCAATGAATATTCGCTCTTAAGATAAGTATCAATTATTAACACTTGCTGAAATTAAATGAATATTTATATAAAGAGTACACACTACGCAATACGCATGTCCATTTTTAGCACATGCGCCTATTAGAGTATCCAGCCCAGCTGTGTATCTATCTAAACAATATTGAACTGTGCAAAATTATATTCAATTTAGAGCTTCTTACATAAAATATTATTATTATTACCCTATTCAATGAAGTAAAAAAATGACACAGAAGAGGATAACATGTTGTTTTACCCATTTATATCAACCACTGTTAAGTTCAATGATAAATAACAAAATATAAATTTATTTAATAGGTTAAAATAAAAAGGAAGGCTATAAAGGTAAATAATAAAGCTGCCTATTTATTATTATAATATATTTATGTTTGGTAGTGTAGGTGCAATTGTGCGATAGGTCATACAAATTATTAGTTTTGTGTTATACCGATAGGTATGAAATTGCACATATTAAATATTTAAGTGCAATTTAATGGCACGTTTACCTTTTCTATTAGAAATTGCATCGACGTGAAAGAATGAAGGTCTTCATTTTATAACAAAACATTTATTATTATTATTTGTATGTATATTTGCAGAGCACACTGCTATGTCAAAAGTATGCAAGTATCGACGGTGATGTCAGCCTGAAATAATGCGTTTTAACGGATTGCAAAGACCAATGGCAAAGATAAGAAGGGACAAAATTGTAAGTACTTGCTAAAAAAACTGTACCCTAGGCTTAAAATTTAAATTTGGAATAAGTTTTGGACATGGTTATCTTTTCGTTTGACTTTTGCACAGACTATAAATTAAAATCATTAAATTTATGATGAAAAAAAAAATACCTATTGGTATAAATACTATTTATATTAATGGGAAGGAAATATTTTCTACAACCACTTTTTAATAGCCAATAATACTTAAGATTAAATAATTAAAGTGTTGCATTGAAAACTGAACGAATTTTATTATTTTGAATTTCAGTGGCGATGGCGGTTACAATGGAGCCTCGTCACGCTAGCGGCAGTCGCTCTAGTCATTTACAACGCAGCCGCTAACATGTGGCTCTTGCGACCAGCATCTTGTCCCATACCCAGCACTATACCACCCGCCGTAGTTGAAGCGACTTGCGAGCCGTGTCTCGAAACAGCCCCAAACACCGCCATCGACGATGACCCTATTTCTCGTATAGACTTAAATCTGGGAAGATGGGACGGGTCACGGTCCTTCAAACTGTTCGATTACGTCGCAGTCGGCGACATGTATGTCGAAGCTTCCGCGAATAGACAAGTCTGTTTGGCCACGCAGAGCTCTATAGAAAGATTGCATGAGCTATTAAGGATTGCTGCACACTGGTCAGGACCGATATCCGTTGCGGTTTTCGTAGCTGGAGATGAATTGAGGCTTTTACGTGCATTTGCAATGTGGCTGTTCAGGTGTCAGCCAGAATTGTATTCGAGGATAGCGATGCACGCAGCTATGCCGATCGCTAAGCCTGGTGTGCAGGGTACACTGCCAGTTTGGGCAAAAAATTGCGATGCACAGCCTTTACCCGTGGGGGAAAGACGAGCAGAGACTGTGTCTTGGAGATCGAGGCATCCATACCCCCAGAATCATTTAAGAAACCTAGCTAGAAAGAATTGCCACTCAGCCTATACATTTTTGGTTGATATTGACATAGTACCGTCAAAAGGAATGGCGGAGGAGCTGGATAAATTTTTATTAAATACTCCAAAATGTCCGCTATGTGCGTATGTGGTGCCGACATATGAGTTGGACAAACGTGTAGCGACATTTCCTCCCAATAAAAAGGAACTGCTGCGGCTGTCGAAGAGCAAATTAGCGATACCGTTTCATAGAAAAGTGTTTATTTATAATCAGTACGCTTCCAATTTTACAAGGTTAGTGAATAACGCAATTCAGCTTACCTACGTGTTAATATCGCGTGCGAGTTATCGTAAATGAAATAAATGTCAGCAGAGGAATATACTTATATTAACTCTTTAGCTATTCATAGAAGGGCTTTGAAACGATTTTGGTTTTGGATATGAATTTATTATAAATTTTAGATATATAAAGCAATTCAACACTGCTTATTGAAAACTTTGTTTAATGGTACAAAATATTATCACAGATATTATTATGCTGATTTTATTAGCGCTTGAGTTCGTTTTTTTGCGAAACTCTTAGACGTAAACATATGAACGTCCTTAACTGAAAACTATGATTTTTATAATAAATTATTCGATAGTTAACAAGATATTTTAACCATTCTTAATAGAACATTCAATTTTTTCATAATATTCTGGTATATAAAATTAAAAGAACAGTTCATATTCCGATAGTATTCTAATGCCGTAAGCTTTCCAATATTTTTATTTTTTGTGTTGATAGCTTAACATGCATCGTTTCTGTTTTTTATAAATAATATTTACCTACACAATAATTAATTAGTCGTGATTTTTTGCTTTATTATCTTACTAGCGGTCCGCCCCGGCTTCGCCCGTGGTACATATTTTGCAATAAAAAGTATGTTCTTTCTCAGGGTCTAAAGATTGTCTGTGCCAAATTTCATCAAAATCGGTCCAGTAGTTTATGAGCCTATTCATTACAATCAAACAAACAAAGTTTTCCTCTTTGTAATATTAGTGTAGATTACCATAATTGACCCAAAAGTTCGTATTTAACAGAGTATAATATTCCAGATGGGAATCAACAGGCGGCAACGAAAGCTTGGAGACGCATATCAGCCACAACGTCACCAACTTCGAACTCCTGTATGAGCCCTTCTACGTCGCCCCAGACACTGTTCCACCTCATGATGAGAGGTTCCTGGGGTATGGGTTCACGAGGAACACGCAGGTATGGCTTTTGATGTTAGGGAATATGCTAAGCGGTTCTATTATGATGTCGATTCGCAATATGCATAGTACCTACTTAAAATTGTATTTATTTCTGTTATTTCCGGCATTCGTCTTATTCGAAATTGAGCTGTGCGATAGTTGAAAATGCGCTCTTTAGTTTTATAAAGGATACCAATCTTTACTTGTGCGTGTTATCGTGAAATTCACGAGTGTGTATGATTCAACAGATTGTGTTTGTTACGTGTTAATATGCTGTAAATCATTACAGTATAGTAGCATCATGACGAACCGAAAAATATATAAAGATTTTTATTGCACATCACTTTTTTAAAGCAATCCGTCTGGACGCATTTTTGGTACAAAAATAATTGGAATTACATATATGATATTTTTTACACGTGTGTATTTTATTTTAATTGTTACCTCTGATGCATAGTAACAAGTAGTGTTTCAGTATATAAGGTCGACTTAACATCAAACAAATAACGATTTCATATCAGCGGTAAACACTGCCGGAACTCATGTCACGTTAAATTATATATTGCATCTTCAGAACATCTTTATGCAATAAAAGCGTGTCGTATAGAGGTGATCTTCCAGTTAATCAGACATTAATACATTTAATCTAAATAACTACATGTCTGGAATTAGGTCAGGCTAGGGTTGTCATTCAAAATAATTAGTGTTATACTGCTAAATACTAGAAATTCTAACAAGTTGACCCGCGTAGGTACTTCATTTGCTCTCAAAAGGAACATTTTTTTTCCTATTTTTGCAAAAATGATGGTCTGCTTCTATGGTTGGTAAGCGTGAAGTTTTATAGAGATATTTTATATCCTCGATACAAGTCATATCCAACACAAAAATAATAATTGTTCAGATTACGCCAGTAAGCAATCTTTTCTAATAGTAAGCGCTTTATTTTAATAGTTTGGAAAATCCAAAAGTGCACGCCTCATAACCTCATCCTTTACAATAAAATTGATTATTTATAAAGAGTACACTAAGTATAAATATAAAAAAGAAATAAAATAAAACATTTGGAAAAGTAAAGAAAGCGGTACCGTAATAATAGAGCTATTTTTCTTGTGGCCCCACCTAGATGTGAAACTGCGCAGGTTTAAGGGACTGACTACCAACTTATTTTTTTAAACCTTGGCTCATAGTATAAAGAATCGAGTTTATAATGGTGAATTTTGAGTACACTATAAATATAAAAAAAAAAAAAATAAAATAAAGAATATAATATATAGATAACTATACTAAAATTATGGAGAACAGTCGATATTTTTTTTTGTTTATTTAATAACAATTAAACCACATCGAATCAGACCCTGAAAAATGAAAGGGTTCTATTCCTGAGCATACTCAAGCGTAAGAGAAAAAAAAAGACTCGATTAGTAAAGTATTTCGGTCGCTATCGTGTTAACAAGAAAATCCTCCGCACATACAGGCACACGGACGTCCAAGACAGAACTTTTTTAAACTGTTTTTTAACTAGTTTAAATAACAAAAATGACATCAAAAATATCATGAATGTTAAAAATAGTGTTTTTTCTTAATATGTGTGTGTATGTATTATCTTACAAGTGCAATGTATGATACATAAAGACATTTTAAGTTTGAAAAATCAGATGTTTTGCGCGAAGTGACAGTAGTACCCACCTCAACGCTTCGCTTATGAGGCGTGCAATTAGGTAGTATCTAATTAGATCTGTAAGTTATTTTACAATGCGTAAGTAGGTAATATCGACGTATGTTATTGATTTTTTATATTTCTGAATCAAATGCCTCTTTTTTACGCAGGTGAAAAACAATCGTATATTTCATCAAAACTATATATGCCGGAAATTATATTCAACACTAAAATGCCATACTTTGTCAATTTGGCATGCAAACTCATGCCAATCGTGCTTGATAAAAAATTAACAAAACACATTCATTGCCAACAATGGTGTATATTTTGGGTTGAAGATAAAAGGGGGAGAGGGGGGACTGGCGCTTTTTATTTTCCGCCAAAGAACAATGTTATTTATTTAATATCTATTTCTGATATTGTGCCATTGCCATCCCTAGCTCTGGCACGTAGGAGGTGTATTGGCAATATGCCAGCAGCGACCTATTTCATTGTTACTTCGGATCTGATATAAGCACTGGAACACTGGACATAGACTTTTCCTGTCACCTCCTATATGAAAGAACCTCCTATGTAATACGGTTAACAAGTGGAACTCGCAAACTAGAACCCTCAATTCACTAACGACAAAATAATTAGACTGTGTTGTTAGTGTAGTAAATTATTAAGATGCTCGTTAATATAATTATTATCTAAACAAGCTTTGGCACCTTCTTAAAAAATTTATAGTTTAAAAAAATACTAAGTAATCAGAAAATAAAAATGTCCGAGGTAACACAATATGCGGGACACCCGATTGGAACTAAGTTCCTTTCCTTTTGAAATATTAGTATTACCTATAGGATGTATAATGAAATAAATTTACAACATTAAGGAGTTACATGATGAATGATATAATTGATTAGTGAAGGAATGCTAATACACGTCTTTTGCTATAGTGCGTAACGCCCTCCGCACTCCGTTACGCACTAGAGCAAAAGTGTCGTTAGGATTTTTCATGACGCTCGCCTGGTCCCCTTAGCCAGCGTACCGCGCGATAAGGAACTTCGTTTCAAGAAAAGAGAAATAAAAATTATATAGATATATGTAGTTTAAAAAAAACAATTCCTACTTTTAAAACTTGTTCATTCCAGACTTTTGTACCTACAGACTAATCCTGCATTATTTATCGTTATAGCTTCTTGAATGTTTAAAAAAATTACGTACATTGCTATAAAAATAATCCCACTACTATTATAAATGTGAAAGTTTATGAGTTGTTATATTAATCACACAGTTAGGTATGCAAAAAGTTTGTCGTAGTTCGTATTAAATAGCGCTTTATGACTTGGATTAACGGATAGGATACTTTTCATCAAGGTTCAATCCGGGCGGAGAAGTAGTAGCGGTACCTATTTAAGTATTTCGTAGACATTTTTTCCTGTGAAGCAGGGCCGAGTTATACGCCTGTCTCCCGGTGAACTTCCTGTAACAATAACTCAAACATATTACATATATTGTAAAAAGTGATGGTCAAAATTATGGGTATGGTCAAAGTTGGGATAAACCTACTACGTAAACGGAATAGCGGACAGAATCCCTATTAATATTAGATGGTAGAGTCTTTGTGAGATGAACATATTTTAGTCAGATGTTTATTATTCTTTCACGCAAAACAAGCAGACAGGACTAGTAAAAAATTTAAAAGGGAGACGAGGAATAATAGGCTACTTTTTTCTTCACTAATAGTATAAATTCCGACATGCCTACACATTTCTGCACTCAGGATGTTCCTATACAATAATGAGCAAGTTTCGAAGGATACGACTGACGTACAAGCTGTAAAGCTTGTACGTCAATAATAGTTTATTGTGACGCTGCGCACCGGCATCCGCTATTCGCATGTTTATTGCCCATTGCTATCCGCGACTTCGCCATTTTGAATTTATAATGACGCCATAACTTTTGATATGGGATTTATGAAGATATGCTGAATAATGTTTATGGAGGGGTGTATATTTTTTCAATAACTTATTTTTTATAGTTAGTAATAGTTAAAAATATAATTCTATAACATACCTATATAATATGTAGATAGGTTATGTTAAAAACAAATTCTGCTTATAAAAAAACAATATTGTTAAAGTTTACACTTTAGAGTTTGGCTGTAATTTGTTGTAGGTAGTTTATATATCTTTGCAAATGAAAAAAGTGCATAATATTATTAAAAAAATAAAAGAGTTAAGAAATTATAACTAAAATTTAAATTCAAATCTAACCGTTATTTATGAAAAAATCAAATGAGGGCAAGTAGAAATTTAGTAGACCTTAAATATATATATTACTATTTACTCCATAAAACGTGGAAAAGCAGCAGCCGAAAAGATCATGATACTACGAACATTTGTCATTATAATATACCTCAGCTGATATTCCCTCTACATTTCGAGTTCGAGTCCCGCCTCGTGATCGAATTTTTTCTATTCTTTATAAATTTATATTTATAAAGCATTTGAATGCCATTAAACCTAAAATCGCGTCCGCGTTAAAATGTAGTAGCCCTTCTGGCTAACATTGTGAAACACCTTACAAAAAAAAAATAAAATAAAAAATAAACCTAAAATATCAAATTCCCTTTACATTAATTTATTTTGCTGTATTACTAGAGGACAGGAAGAGTAAACTTTCGGCTTCAGTATATTTTTTACTTCTTGTGTAAATAAGAGTAACTTCAGGGTTTCTCGCTTGCCCTTTCAGGTAGAAACTGCTTCACGAACCGGTGGTAAATGGTCAATTAACAATTTATATGTATTGTGACTAGTCGAAAGTGCATCTATTAGAAGTCTAATTGAATAAAATGTTTGGAGTTTTTTGATTTGAATACGTTTTAATTTATAAAGACCTACGGTTACGATACGAAATAATCGAAATACAAAAGCTTAATTCGTTCAATGTTTTGCTCTTAATTGCTACAAACATCTTTGCAACAACAAAATATCAAATTAAAAATACCAGGAAGGATTAATCAATAGATAAACTACAAAAAGTGGAGCAAATCGATCAGTTTTATCAGCGTTTTATTGCTACAACTGTTGGAACTATGAACGCAACAGAATTTACAACCCACTAGAGTTACAAAAAAGAGATTGGGATCGTATCATAGTGGTATCATCGTAATAAATAACATGGCTTTTTGTCCAGCGCCGGCGAGTAATTGCTCACGCCGAAATTTATAGATGGCGCTACTGGGTTATTGAATCCGATTAATGAGTTTTCGCTGTTTCGAATACATTGAATGTCGGATTATAGCTTATAGCAAGGTAGGCGTAGCCTTTGTAGACTAGTATGGAGGTGTCTTTTTGTTAAGGAGAGATTTGGTAGGTAGCTAGTTCAATGCCTGTGATGCATATAGATATAAAATAAAGTCACATTAGTGATTGATACTTTGATCGATTGTTTGAAATTATAGCAGACTAGCTGTGCCCCGCGGTTTCACCCGCATTCTTGTTGGTCTTAGCGTGATGATAACATATAGCCTATAGCCTTGCTCGATAAATGGGCTATCTAACACTGAAAGAATTTTTCAAATCGGACCAATAATTTCAAAGATTAGCGCATTCAAACAAATAAACAATCCCTTCCGCTTTATAATATTAGTGAAGATAATAATTAAGGGTACCTACCCTACCTACATATACCTATATGTACAGGTTGGGTTACCGTATATTTAACGAAGAGATCATATAAAAAATAGTTCTTACGCCACGTCAATGAACAAAAGAAATAGTTTTAAAGGAAATCTTTAATATTAACGAAGTTTATTCCGAAACAAACATGAGTCGGGCTTCCATGCTTGATGATCAATATCCAACGGGACCTAATTATTGTTTGATATGATGATTCAAAAACGTTCCCTAAATAGCTGTTAGTTTGGATTCACTCCTAGATTCACATTACAATTAAACAAATGCATGTACTGTTTATCAAAGGAGAGCCAACTATGCTTTTAGAGCTGGCGTTCATCACCGATGACTAATTATTGTAATTATTGTATGTATAATTACCCAATGTTTTACACTGGCGCCCATTCTAAGGGCCGTAAGTGATGTAACACGCTGTATGTCGTGGAGTGGAGCCAAACAGAACCATTTGGCAGACAACTGCACAAATCTATCGCTCCCACCGCTTTGTCGTGACGTTAGCTCACAATTTGTGAAAGCTAATAAATTTGATGAGTCAGTCTAGTGAGGTAAGGGGATGTTATGCGAGTTACTTAATACTAAGATCTAAAAATAACGACGTGAGAAGAAAAGGCAGTGAAATTGTGTCAACTTTAATACAGAACATCGTGTTCTGGATAGACGTGTATAGCTAAAAGCGGATGCAAACGTGATAAAGAAAAATATGTGAAACATAAGAAACATATCACACAACTTTACGTACAACTTTAAAAAAGAGCGTGTGTGCTGAGCACATTATATGTCAGAAGTGAAACTTCTGTAGGTAGCGAGATTCAAAGATACCAAAATCGTCGCCTTACTCCACGACATGACAATACTGTCATGGCAATACTGCCATGACGCGACCTTGAAATTTTACTCTCAACGTGCCTAAAAAAGTTTCACTTCAAAAATTTGATAAAAAATAATCTCGGATTCGAAGGTGATATCGGAGATATTTCACCCTATAATTGCTGATTTCATAGCGTCATGTTTAATGGCATCTTCACGAATACGCCAAACTAAATCCTAGTTCACGGCCCAACATATCAAATGCAGTAAATACATAATATAATCTCAAAACTCCAACAAATTAACGTAATAATAAATCAATATTGCATACAATATTGTGTAAATATTGCGTTACCGAGCGTCTGTTTTGATCCCGAACTTCGTATTGAATGAAGGAATGAAATGAACATTAGAATTCTTGTAACGTCCGTCCGTATCGTGGGATAAAAGTAAAATGTCGGAGTGGGCCACGCTTCACGTTGGGCTTGTCCACGTTCACCAAAATAGTGTGACTATTTCGGTAACACGCTGTAACCCGACACTCGCGGGATAGGAGTGCAAAACATTTGAATAATTGTGTGAAAATTTATTTATTAGATAGTTATCAAAATCTGTGTAAAATGTTATTCATATACAGTAGGTCGTATTTTGGAAGCGTGTATTTAAGATTTTATTCCGATTTTTTCTACATAACTATTATAATATCATTGGTACACATAATAGGCAAAGTTCTAGAGTTTATCGTGAACAGACAGACAGACGGGGTGGACTTTGTTAAATAATATGTAGGTAGTGTAGTAGCACATAATATTGTAATACTGTGGTAGTAGGTTAGGTATAGTGTATAGATGCAAGTTCTATTGCTAGGTTTGCAATTATTAGATGCTCGAAATTCGATCTTCAGTCATTTTTGAAGAGGTAATTTATATAAATTAGTTAATTAAATTCAAAAGTATGTTGATCGCGAAATATTATGAATTATCCTACGCTCCCGAGGTAGCCATATAAATGAAAATACAATGTATCCAAAGTTTTGCTACTTTAACAGAGTATAATAAAAACGAATAAACTGCCTTATAATTCGGTTGTAAAGTCTTGTATTCCCATAACTTTAATTTAAACTTTATTCGCGGAGTACCCATTGTACTGTAAAATTACTACACCCCAAGAATACTAATTTTATCTCTCAAGTTTATAAATGAAAGAACGATAAAAGTTTTCCACCCCTATTAAATATTTCGATAACTGGGAAGAATTTCATAGAATACGCCTCTTACTTATTACTTTCTTCCAGATCATATGTACACAATACTAATATGGTAAATATTATGTTTGTTTGTTTAAACTAAATTTTGTGAAAAATAATGTGTTTGGCATGATAGATATATCTAGTGAAATACTGAAAAAAATATGTATAATATGGAAATCTATACATATAATAAATCTGTAGAAGGGTCAATTCTGTACATTGCAAATATTGAAAAAATAAATAGCAGGGGGTGTTACTGGATCGATACCAAACCAAAATATGTGATTAAAAAATTTTTTGTCTGTCTGTCTGTCTGTATGTGAAGACATCACGTGAAAACTAGCGGTTCGATTTCGATGAAACTTGGTATAATTATACCTTATTATCCTGGGCGTAAAATAGGATACTTTTTATCCTGGAAAAATACGTAGAAAAAAAAATCTTAATTTTTCAGTTTTATCCATAGACGTTGTTCCGTAGAACCGCGAACACACGTTGCGTATTATTATAGGCCTAGCCGTATTTGGGAATTGGGTCCAATAGATATTTATAAGATGTTATTGTCAGAGGTACTCAAAATGGACAAATAAACCATCCACGCGAAGACCGACATCCGCGCGGACGGAGTCGCGGGCGGAAGCTAGTATCAAATAATTTCAAATGGAGTTATATCGTAACAAACGAACACAAATCCCTTGTAATATTTCAATGTTAATTCTAGTGAAATTGGTTTTATAGTGCATGTTAATAAACAGAAAACAATTAAAAGGGTATAAGTATGAGAAAAAGGTAGGTATCTATTTCGTATAAGGCTAGAGTATCGAATTAAATATTTAGAATTATCAATTATGAATTATTTCGATTTAATACATCAATAATTGTATTTAAAAAATGGACAAGAAAATTAGAAAATAATTTGATGTAACATGTCTGGCTTTGAATGGTTATTTCACAGCACGACTGATTATTGAGTAAATTAAATCTTTTGAAATTTCTCTATTGTTGCATTCAGATGTATTTTCTATTCTTTCTCATTGTACTTTCCGTATTATAAAACATTGCAATTCTTATATAATAGAATTTGCAGGTGCAACCTGTGGGTGCAACGCAACGGTGCGGTCTTAAACCACAGTTATGGTTTACAATAAAAATATTTTTTTGCCTATTTCGAATGTGATATTAAGTAAGTAGTAGTGTTTTAAATTTTAATATAGAGCCCAGCTATTTTACACTCAAAAGTATATTAATCTTAGAACATATTGTACTTACGAAATTAATCAACAATTCCCGTAATGATAAAACATATTATTTCGTTAATGCAAACAAAAACTTACTAGCTTAACATACAATACATCAAATGACATAATTTACAACTGATCGAAATAACAAAGCAACCAAATTCATAGGTTAAGCCACTTTAATTTCAATACGAAATAATGGTAGTGTTATTAATGAGAAATTCGCAATTACGCTACAATGTCATTGGAACAAATAAGATTAATTTGCAGTTGACACTGCAAACTAAACTTCGGCCAATAACAGAGATGGCAAAGTGATAAGCGGTAGCGGAAATATTAAATTAAATAGTTTGTTACGCAAGACTCATGTCATGTGTCAAATACCCATCTGTAAAATATATTCCATACCATTCATCAATAGTTTATTTGAACATTGTATTTATTGAAATAATGTATTTTTGATAAACATAGAAGTGGGAATATTTTTATAATCACTGAACTGATTTTGAAAATAATTTCACAGTCAATAGATATACCATCCCTGATCCCAAATACCTTATTTTCCATTACATTTTTATTCCGGCTCTAACTTGCTAGAGCGGCAAGAGATATTTATAATTATGTTCCTACTAAACTATTATCCGCTTTCCTCTAGTAGTGTAGACCCCAGCGTCACGGTCCACCGGCAGGAGCCAGGTGAAGGCCGATGAATCATCAGCATCAATAATCGATATGCGTACAATCAATTTCCAACAATTTAATATCCACCTGCGATCGCAGACGGATTGACTTTTTCACACGAAAATTTTCATTTTAACGAGCATATTTCATGCTCCTGAAATCTTTTAAATAAAATATACCCGTGGAAACAAACGACGGTAAACTATTCAACTGTATATATTTGCATTTACAGTGCGTTTTAAATAACTCGCGAAGAACGTTTTCGTATTTCAGATTTTGGATTTGCGTGTTTTTGTAACAAACTACGAGTAGTTTGTTGCGGTTTCTTGCGCGATATTTAAATAAAGATGAATTTATCTGCTAGTATAGCTTGTGCATTTATCTGTACTGTGATTTTTTTAATAACACATTGGATGGCAATTTATTATATGGAATTTTATGTAGTAATATTATTCCAATTTTTAAAATAAGAGGCGTCATACTAGATCTAAAATATCTTAAAATATATCACACGCAATTTTCACATCTATGCTAAAAATTTAATTGGCCTATAAATATAACGAACTGTTTTCATAACAGTTCCAATAAAATACGAATAAAAATTTAATGTTTCTAACAAAAAAATCAATTAGCTAATAATCACCTTCAACTACATAAATTTTACGAAATATTTAAGGTAAAATAATTGAACAAAAAGTGTATTTAATGTAATCCATACTAATATTATAAATGCGAAAGTAACTCTGTCTGTCTGTCTGTCTGTTACTCAATCACGCCTAAATTACTGAACCAATTTGCATGAAATTTGGTATGGAGATATATTGATACCCGATAAAGGACATAGGCTACCTTTTATTGCGAAACATGTACCACGGGCGAAGCCGGGGCGGACCGCTAGTTATAATCTAAATACCAATATTTCTTTGAAATAACCTGTTGGAAATGGCAACGCCTTTTAAATATAAAATTACGTTATATTCGGTATTATTATACAAATAACAATTTTTAATAATAAGTTCTTGGAAACAGATTTCATCTTAAATAAAATAGTAGAGCAAGCTAATTAATTATACTATATTGAACAATATTTTTGAATGTTTGTTCTATAATTTGATTGATAAAGAAATAGAACACAATAATGATAAAAATTCAGTTATGATTTCATTCCTTTAATATTAATTATATAAAACACAAAAGAAATGATTTGTGACAATTTTTTAATATTGTATTGTAAATTATAATTTTATGTTCCATAAACGGAATTAATTTTGGGATAAACCAAAACATACACACGCATATAAAACAGCTTTACTCTGGGTTTATTCTTCAAATTTAATTATAATAAACCATATAATTATAAGTAACCAAATACAAAATAATATAAGGTACATTGTAAGGAAGCTACATCGGAAAATTTCAGTCATTAAACACAAATGTCCCATGAAAATACGCCTCCACAAAAAACTTGATAGAAATACCGTTATATTAGTGTAATCGGGTCGTTTATATTTTTACGATACACCCGCCGCCCGCCCAGACTCCGTGCCACGGCTATTTTAAACACGTGTGATTACGTCATCACCGTGACGTCATAATGCACATTGTTTATTGAACAGCTGATATAAATAATTGGCGGGAATACAAAATCGAACATTCTTAAGGTACAAGTCCGAGACGGGCCGCAGACCGCAAACTGCAACCGCAAACTGCAAGCGACACCACTTGTTTCTATGAACATCTATGAAATTGATTCCAAGCGCGGCGACACTGCTGCCTGCAGACGCGACGCGCAGCGTGCGGCCGCGGCGCGCAGCGACTGCAGACTGCAGTATGCAAATGCCACCTGCGCGGAAGTGACAAACTATCTTTGTCTTTTTTGTTTATATCATTTAGACACGGTTCTGTGCATTGTGCAGCCACGGCATGCAGCCGCAGTTGGAATAGCGACCGCAGGCAGCATTGCGGTAACCGCAGCCGGTAGCCACAGTGTCGCCTGCGGTTGCAGTCTGCGGCCCGTCTCGGACTTGTACCTTTATGGTTGATGATGTAAACTCAATCTTTATCTCAAATAAATATCTAGCTTTAGAAGTGCTTTTCAATATTAATCATGTAGAAAATTTCAGAAGTAATATACAGTGTAAACTCTATATAACGTCACTTAAGGGACCGTGCATTTTTCGACGTTATAGAGAGTGGTCGTTAAATGGAAAGAAAGGGAAAATTGCATGATTGGTCCCGAGACAGGAATATTATTTTGACATTGCCTATGAAACCATGTTATCATCACTTGATCAAGGTCTTCATATTGAGGTTTCTTCAATTTTTTGGCAGATTGTCCATCTTCTTCAGTATGCAGAATTTTTTATTTAACGTGTAACTAACGAAAGCCAAGTAGTTGAGGTGAATATGTGTAAGTTCATTCACACAACAAACAAACGACTGCATTTCTTAGAATCTTCGGTAGGTATGTCAGTAAAAAAGAATGTACACAACTACATTTTCATTGATTTCGGCAACTTAGTCAGTACTTCCTAGTAATTGGTAATGTCTTATTGTGGTCGTTTATTAGAGTGAGCGTGATGCTATATGGAGTGTATTATTGTATAGACAACAATATAAACCAACCAAAGTCGAGAAATCTTGACGTTATACGGAGTTTGACGTTAAATGGAGTGTCGTTATATAGAGTTTACACTGTATATATATATATATATATATTCTATACTTTGTAATTGAGGTTGTGAAATAAAGATATTTTTATTTTTATTTTTTTATATATATAACTAGATCTATAGGTAATTCTTCCACGTGCCTCTTGACTTATATTCAAAATATTGTTTAAGAAAATCAATGAATTGTTGGCATAATTTTACTTTGAACCGCTCAATCCATTGCGTAGGTTATTTTTAAACAGCAATGTTTAAGGTTGAGCACGAATTCGTTTTAGATCACATTGTTGGAGTTACTTCATCGTTAAACCAATATTATGGCGTTTGTTCAGTTTAGAAATGTTATTTTAATCTACTTTGTAGATTATAAATAGACCTATGATTTGTAGCGACATGTCTTATCAGTGGTTTAAAAAATTATTATTCATAAACACTTGTAAAAGTTACAAGTGTCAAGTTTGAGGAGCTTCTTTCAAATCTAACAGAATCTAAATCAATATGGTATACTTACATCTTGATCATCAAGTTTAGTTCAATATCATTTGCATAGCTAAGTTAATTATGCCAGAGTTAAAATGTATATAAGTATGCAAACTTTATAATTAGTGTTGCCCAAATGCAAGAACAAGACGAGACTTAGCCAGTCTTGGTCTTGGTCTTGCGCCAATACATCTGGTCTTGGTCTTGGTCTTGGTCTTGCGCCAATACACCTGGTCTTGGTCTTGGTCTTGGTCTTGCGCTCCCAGTCTTGGTCTTGGTCTTGGTCTTGCAGCAAGAGTCTTGCAAGTCTTGCAAGTCTTGCAATTACCTATTAGTCTATTACTATTTATTAAAGTTTACTTTAAATCTTAGAAAAACGTATTAGAATTGGAACATTGTGAGCTTGAATTATCATAGCCATAGTAAAGATCAAGCAGATTAATAAATAACTAGTAATGCGCATAGGTCCTAGTTTTTCATATTCTTTGATACAGTTTTTTGCGTCTCATAGAATTCCTAAGCGTACCTACCTATACACCGAACTGTTACACCTAACTACTCAGTGAAATAGCGCAAAGTCCTAGCTGCAAGACGCAAGAGTCTTGCAGGCTATGTCTTGTTCTTGCTCAAGTCTTGCACGGTCAGTCTTGGTCTTGGTCTTGCTAAAAATACGCGGTCTTGTTCTTGGTCTTGGTCTTGCAAAAACGCAAGACGCAAGACCAAGACTGCAAGACCAAGACTGAATTTGGGCAACACTATTTATAATACAAGTTTTACTCTACAAAAATGGCTTTACTAAGGGCTCTATATAATATTAATATGTTGTTACCATTTGAGTGTAATAATTGACAAGACGCACTTCTTTTTATATGTATGTTTGAAGAGGTGTTTGAACTCTCTAATCTCAAGATTTTCCTACCTGACTTATTATTTTTTGTACGTTTTTACTGAACGATCGAGGATTTAGGCTATGTAACTTTACGCTACAACCAATATGATTGATACATCTATGAACATTTCAAATATGGGAAATTTATAAATATTTGTTTCAAATAAAGAATTTTTGATTGAATTTCTTTTGAGAGAAGACGAAGTCATGCGGGTACTACATAAACTTTCTTATCATATAAGTAGGAAGTGATATTATTTCCTTGATCCAGTTTATTTCCCTTTCCATAACAAAACGATTCATGGACGATAGAGGACGTATTATAAATCCTAGTTAAATGGAAGTTTAGTGAGTTTTTTCACCGGATTGGTAACAAAAGGTCGCGGCCAGTTCAAGCGGTTGCAGTTGGGCAACCGTGGTCTGGCCTGAGACCTAGAGAGTGCAGTGTTCAAGTGATAATTGGCCCGGTCTATCATGCGGTTGACAGTTTTGGCTGTTCTGTGCCTCGCGAGCGGAGTTGGTGAGTGACTTTTTGTGGCTTTTGGATGTGTGCACAGCCTTATTTATGTTTGGCTACAATGTATAAGGCGTAAAGAATGTGTATGAAATTATAGAGATTGCATGGGTAAAATATAAGAGTGGCTTATTAGTAACAGAGAAATTATATCATGGAGGTTAATCATTGCACGAAAACAAATTATTAATTAGTGATTAGTTACAAACATTAAAGAAACAGAATAAATACCTACACAGATTATATTATGCGGAATTCCCTACTTCTTTTTTACTAAGTCATAATTAAATAGGTAACATGTGATAAAATTGTTGCTTTTGAAAAATAGCTTATAAATTAGTTTATTTTAACTGAAAACGCTTACGCTTATGTTGCACATTTCAAAACACATGAACCCCTGAGTCTAATACCATTTGTAGATCTGCAAGAAGCGACAGAAGGCGAGTGCTGCAATGATGAACAGGTCCCAGAACTTGACCTGTCCCAACATCTGGAGCTGGAGGCTGTGTGTCCAGAACTCAATGGCCAGATTATTGGAGGAAGAGCTAGCTCTATTAATCGACACCCCTATCAGGTAAGGGCTACGAGTTTTAGTTGTCTAGGAATTAGTTGGTTTTTTTTAGTATTGATTGAGTGTAATTATTGAGTTCTTAAGATGGATATGAAATGTGAATAATCATTTTTTTACAAAAAAATCATTGAAATGTGTACGTTCATTTCAAAAAATGTTTCAATTATTTCATAAAAGCAATTCAAAAATTAATATTCCTCTATCTAAAAAAATATTTTATTTTTACTGCGGAAATTAAAACATACTATCTAATAAATTCTCTACATTATGGTACATAAAGACAAACTGCACCATTATATTATTTAATTTACGTAGTTCGAGAATGTGTAAAAACAAAATGTTTCCAGGTGTCGATGATATTAAATGGGAACTCGTTCTGCGGCGGTTTTATCATAAGCCCCAACTACGTGTTAACTGCTGCACACTGCGTTCAAAAGTGAGTGTTATTTTATGTTAGTGTTACGTTTATTATTATCTGTGGTGTTACTATGAGAGTTTGTGTGTGTAAGTAGCTTGAGATATAGTTAAATTATGTTAAAATTAGATAATATAATATTGAGTGCAAACGACGCGGACGTTAGTTTGACGAAAGTATTAATGGAATACTGATAAATGATAAATAAATGTTCAGTTCAAAACGTTAGTTATAGAGATTAGCTTCAACAAATAAACTCACGCTTATATATGAAGTCAACTCTTTGTAGGAGTATTTTTACAGGCCTGCTTTACTGCTAAATTGTTGTTAAATATTCATTAATACTGAGGCATCGCTATGAATTTTTATCTCTAGTTTAATTGTCTGTTTACAGCGTTGGCACGAGCGCAACTTTGGAATAACGTAATGGTTAATTTGAACTCGCGCGTTATTTTTAAGAGTTTTTGATGAGATTTTAATGTAACTCGGTACTAGGAAGATATCAGATTACCGTTTTGAATTTCTCCTTGTAATGATGTGTAACAGGGGCTCATTTTTTAAGTATGCTATTAAAGATGTATGCAAAAATACTGTTTTAGAAAAAGAAATACGGTTAAATAATGTAATTTAATGTTTATTTTAGAGAAGGTTTCGATCTAACCTTTTTATTTTCTAATTACACCTAGGTGTTAAATATGTCTATGTTAAACGATAATAGTGCAGTAGTTTCATTTCTTCTTTCATCATAATGCATTTCACCACACTAAATGGAGATTTTAATTCCACGTCAAACTATTAACATAGCAATGTCCTATTAAATGGAACACAGAAAGCATTTCCACTAGCGCGCACCTTTACAAGCGTGCCACTCGACGTTTCTCGCTCGACCCGGCTCATTTATGCCGACGCATTATCGAATACAATTCAGAGAAACCCGCGCATTGTGTAAACATAATTTTTTCATAGCGTTTAAAATTTATTTATAAGAAGTTGGCGACGTCTTTGACACATTAACCCAGATACGGAACAAAGGACGTAAAACTAAAAAGAGTTAGCGCCGCGCCTCTAGTTATTTTTTCATAAAATTGCACTTTTATGAGCGTGCAAAGTGTAAAAGCATTGTTGCTATTAGGATAATATAAAATTATATTTATTGCGCTTCACGTTCACGTTGGAACGTACTTTAAGTTTGCTCGTGATATAAAATGGGTTATTTCGAAGAAGTTTCATGCTTTTAAAATCTAAATGTTAAAGTGACGCATGCTACGACTTTCTGAGAATTAGCTGAACCTAGCATTGTTTAGATGTTTGTCGTACATTAGAATAAATAATAGATACATAATTGTTTTTTAATGTATGCATTTTTTTTTGTTTGTGAGCAATAAATTCCAATTGCTGTGTCCCTTAATCTGCCGCCTGTCAGCTAGTCTTTGACTACTAGGTACATCGATTTACTTTGAATAGATTTGGAAAACGAATTTTATACAAAATATGCCATTTAAAAATAATTTTCAATTTTGAATTTCATTCGACCCAGTAGGTACTAATTCGCCTTATTTTTTCAACTTGTAATAACTACTTATATAGTTAGTTCTGAGCTGTTTTCTCACATAACAAAGTAGTTTATTGTCCACATGTTCTGATTACATCTATCAGTTGTTCTACGTTCTATTACCACTACCTATATTAGCAACTAGCTGCGCTCCGCGGTTTCACCCGCATGGCTCCGGTCCTGTTGGTCTTAGCATGATGATGTATAAGCCTATAGGCTTCCTCGATGAATAAGCTATCTAACACCGAAATAATTTTTCAATTTTAATATTTTTACCGAAATAATCTTTATAATATTAAAATAGTATAGATAAGGCCACCTATTGTGCCTTATAAGATTGTACTAGATTTCCTTACATTGTTTTGTACAATAAAGTATTTTTTTTGTAAAGAAATTAACAAATATTTCGATTTTATCCAAGCGTCCAACCCTCCCGCGTGCGACTCCGCGTCGGCAGCACACGCCGCGACTCCGGGGGCCGTATCGTCCCCGTAGCGAACATTACCGTACACCCACAGTATGGCAACCCCCGGTTTGACAACGACATCGCAGCGCTGAGACTGGCTCAGCCGCTGACGTTCAGCAACGCGGTGCAAGCGATACAGCTGCCAAGGCGGGGTCAGGCTGTCCCTTTAGTACGGCTCACTGTTACGGGATGGGGGCTGACGGCTGTAAGTATTTAGTATTTAAGAAGTACAGGTAGCATCTTCAAGGGGGAAGGTCATGCAGATGCTATAGTTAATATATATTTTTTGTTTACTGCACAGTAAGTACAGCATACGAAGTTCAAAGCCGCCATAAAGATTGATGCTACGTGTATACATCCTTAAAACACTGGCAAAGCACATCTGTTGCTAGTGTTTATGAGTGGTCACCAGAACATTAGGTGCTCTATTGCTTGCTATGCCCATAAAATATCCAGAAAAAATACTTAATATTTACTGATTATTCATAGAAGTCTCGTCGTGTAGGGGTCTACACGTTTTGAAGATAGCTTTCACAAACATAAACAGTGATTAAGTTATACAGCTTGAAATATAATTTAACTTCATGAAAAATATTTCATTTTACAGTCGAATAATTAAAGGCAAATTATAGAAGTTTTATTAAGCAATTAAAACACAATTACACAATTAAAATCGTCTTTATTTGGTTCTCACAACATTAAAAGGTTACAAAAACTTAGTAATAGTACACAATGTATAGTAGAAGATAACGTTGTGAGAAACTGGTGCCTGAAATAGACTACATAGAAGTCTGAGGTACAGGTCACCAGCCCCCCTCGCGGATATCATACGAGAATACACAAGTGTACGTACCTAAATAATGCATAAAATTATACAAATCTTATCAGAAGACAATTTTACCTACTTAAAAAACACTAATACAAAAAAATAAAGAGAAAAGAAAAAATATATTTTAATTTTAATTTAAATCTAAATCCTACCAAATCTTAAAGGTATGAATGTGAGTATGCTAGTGTGTGTGCGCGCATGAGTGGGTGTGTATGTGAGTGTGTGTGAGTGAGTGTGTGCGCAAGTGTATATGTTTGTGTGATTAATCATATGTGTAGGTGTGTATATCAGTTTACATAAAGTGTTCTTAAATTGCAGTAGAAAGATTCCAGGGTAATTTTAAATGAGGTCTTTAAGAAGGTCTTCGGTTTGTTGGTAATCCAGTGATTTTAAAAAAGTAGAAACTGTCTTTTTGCATTTGTAATTGTTCAAGGGATAAATGTTTAATTTCTTATTTATTTTATTATAAAGAAAGGGTCCCATAAAGCAAAAGAAATTATGTGAATGAGTTGATGAAAAGGCGGTAGATGAACAAATTGTGTTATTATGGCGCTTATTCTTGAGTAAAGTGGGGTCAAATACCAGCTTTGAATGTTGCTTCATAATGGTGTGAAGTATGAATGTTTGTCTAACCGAAAGCACACCCCACATCCTATAGAGCTCTAACGTGGGGTAACGATATGGAAGTCCAGCACTCACTTTAAGTATGGCACGTTGAGCTCTTTCAACTTCAATAAGGTGTGACTTTGCACAACCGCCCCAAGATGTAACACAATAATCTAAATAAAAGAAGTGTAAACAATTTCTTAACTAAATTAAAATTAATAATTAGTTACTCAATCTAGATTTTTTATCTAGCTCAATTAGTTAAGGGTTGCTAAACATAAAACCTAGACTGGATTGGCCCAGAAAAAGCTAGCATCAAAATAGATAGAACATTTTCATTAACTGGGTCAGCACGATTTAAAAGTACTTGCGAAACTTTAAGAGCTACAGTACAATTTTGAAGTAGAGTAAGTACAAAATATTTTTACTCAATTCGATATATTATATTGGATTTAAAGCGTGACATTCAATCCTACCTAATATCTTCTATTAAACGTCGAGCAAATTCGAAACGTTATTTGAAATTTTTAAATGTAGCAGTGATGGAAAATTTACTAGTTTTGAGTTGTCTGCGATCAATTTAAATTGAATAGATATTATATCAATAAACACACATATTATATATATGTTACAGAAAAAAGCTAACTACGTTTGTTTAACAAAAACTGTTATATTATATAATTTAAATTTTTATACTCCATCAAGCTATCGTAATTTTATAGAGAAAACTAATATTCACTAATATAGGATTCACATCTTCACATCTTATAAACACATTTCACTGACCTCGGAATTACACTTACTTTAACCATATTATAACCCAAAACCATAGCATAGTTTGGGCAAAGCTGGAACTACGCTTCGGGCAAAGCTTTAAATACACTTTGGGCAGAGCTACAATTACACTTTCGGCGAAGCTACAACTATAAACTATGGGCAAAGTTACAA